>NW_021703783.1:51283138-51390409 GCF_005190385.1 Monodon monoceros
AAAAAAAAAAAAAAAAAAAAATCACACGGTTCACTTAACTCAACCAAAGGAAAGCATATTTGTCTTGGTCTGTTCTGCCACCATAACAAAATACCACAGACTGGGTAGCTTATAAACAACAGAAATTTATTTCTCACAGCTCTGGAGACTAGACATCCAAGACCAGGGTGGCAGCATGGTCAGGGTCTGGTGAAGGCCCTCTTCCAGGTTGCAGACTGCCGACTTCTCGGTGTGTCCTCACATAGCAGAAGGGGCAAGGGAGCTCTCTAGGACTACTTGCATAAGGGCACTAATCTCATTCATGAAGGTTACACCTTTCCTTACTTAAAGTCCCCACCTACTAATACCATCACCTTTGTGGGTTAGAATTTCAACATGTGAATTTGGAAGGATCACAAACATTCGGATGATAGCAATGGTAAATTTTGGAATTAGTTAAAATTTTACATTAAACATAACTTTTTAGAAGACAAGTGGGAAAATGTATGCTGTCAATCAGAATGACCAGAAAGGGACGGGGTGGGAGTTGGGGGGGTGGGGGGGGCGGAATCTGGGCTGGTAAACAGTGAAGCAACAGAAGCCACACAGAAGCTGAGACAGAGGAGGAGAGAGTTCCCTAAGAAATATTACCTAAGTGAGGAAGATGAACAGGTGGGGAGAGGACTCCCTGAAGCATTTTTTGGCAAGCATTTTATATGTCATCTTAATGAATCTTCTCAAAACTATGAAAAGTAGATGTTATTATCCTGTCTGTACAGGCGAAGAAATCATACTTCTGTGAATTTAGAAAAATCACCCTAAAACACACAAAGTTACAGCAGGGATTTAAATCCAGATATACTTGACTCCAAATCTTATAATTTTATACCAGGCCACCTCAAGAAGAGAAAAGACTATAGAATATAAGTTGGGGTGGAGGGAAGAGAGGGCAATCATCTACCCCCAAAATGGTGAAATTAGAGAACACAGAAATTAAACAAAAATTTCATTTGAGTCCTTCCTTCAGCAGTTATTATGAGTATCCTGCCTAGGTGTTCAGCAGTTATTATGGAGATCTGAAAGCTAAAATCATCTTTTGAAGCAGAGAGGTCAAATTACTGTTCAGAATGTGTGATGTTCTGAGTCTAATTAACACAACAGACATAAATAAGTCACCAGGAGTGGTTGTAATACACTTTAGAGGTCTAAGGAACTTCAGGATGAAACACTGGGCCAAAATGTACAACTTGTCATTTACAAAATTATCCTTACGCGAGAAGTCTGGAAGCCTGTCAGCACGGTTCTAGCACAGAATATGGGTTTCAGAGGTCTAGATCAGTAACTTGAACTTTCATGCATTACTGGCAGGCAAGCTCTACCAGCAAGATGCTTCAGACACACCATGGAAACTGCATCTCTCGTATATGTACATCTATTTCAACAGTATATTACAATTATTTATGTACATATCTTACCACCCTTGACTAGGCTTTAAGCTGTTTAGCAAAGGTTGTCTTATTCAGGTTGTATGCCCTGACAGCCTGGCATACTGACCTGTACATAATAGATACTCAATATTTAATTAAATCAACCCCTCACCGCATCAGGAAGCACAACTGCTGGGTGGAAAGGCAGCCGTGGTTTCTGTCAGGGGAGATACTATTTAGAATATTTAGAATTTAGATCTAGAATTCTTTAAGAGATTGAAATCAGTTTGTGGCCAAGGAGAACTCATTAGGCATACTTTTCCAACTAAATTGCATGGTAATTGGGAAAATGTTTTGCCAAGGGAAGAAAACTGGTTCAAAACTACAAACAAGAAGGAGGGAGAAATGTATAATTTCTCTAAATGAAAAGGAGTCAAAGAGTCTGTTGCAGCTGACCTTAATTAACCTTTTTTAAGATATAAGTCGTCTGGCTGATAAGCCATAATGTGTTCCAGATAAGAAGTCAAGCTGATGAACATAAACGGCAAAGAAAATAAATGGCAGAGTTGAGGGGAATGAAGAGCGACAGACATGCACTGAAGACAAGTGCAAACTTGGATTAAAATACAAAAGTATCATATAGGATGCTCGACTTGGAGATTCAGAGTCATTGGTAACAACTCTGGAAAGGCCCTAAGCTCAGGCGTTTTCTAAACATACAGACCCCAAACTTCCAAGTGTTGTCAGGCAGAGTTTGGAAAAACAAAGGGTATTTTTTTCCCGTGCATTAAATCCAGATTCTGGGACTGTGCCTGAAGAAAGACAGACACACAAAGTAAGAAAGGATCCATAGAGAGACACCTAGGCAGGATACTCAACGTATGCACTGTTGACATTGTAGGTGGATCATTCTTTGTTGTTGGGAGGTGGGGTGCTGTCCAGGGTACTGCAGAATGTTTAGCACCGTCCCTGACCTCTACCCACTGGATGCCAGCAGCACAGTCCCAGTTGTGACCACCAAAAATATCTCCAGAAATTGCCAAATCCTCCCTGGGGAGCAAAACTATCTGATATAAGAACCACTGCTCTAAAGTGATCAACAGAGTCCCCAACTGGAGATGAAATCTGCTAAGTATGAGACAGAAATAAACATCCCATGAGAGAGTTGATGCAAATACGCATATGCTTGCTAAATTTCAGGACTACAGGTATAGCTGAAGGGAGGCACTTTTAAGTGCCTTTTAAATCACAGCAGTATTACTAAATAGGATGCAAACTTGTAAATTTAATTTCACCTGAGGAAATGGACCAGGATTGACAAAAACAGGTTGGAGAAATGTTTGGCAAAGTCATGTGTGGACAGACCCCAAAGCTTTTCTTTTCATCTTAATCTCTTAGAGGGCAATGCTATTCCTCCACAAAACATTTCTTGGTGCAAAGAAAGAGAGAATATCAGTTTAGTCTAACATAAGTGTTTATAAATGTTAGGCTGAAATTAGCTGATTTCTTCAGTTCTGATTTTTAAGTGTTCTATTTTGTTCATTCTGGGTCTCACCAAATGCATTTGGTCTAACTGCAGAAGTTATTTCTCATGTAAGGTTAGCCAAACTTGGGCACAGATATGGAGATGGAAAAGGGACAGTGATAGGGTTCATGCTTCTTATAGGATCATTGACAAGTGCTTTCAGACTGGAAAGATGGGCACTTGACCAACAGGATGTAAACTTTTCATAAATGCTAGGATTTATAGTCATGGCCTCATATGTTGCCATTTCATGAAGAGCCACTCCACTTCCAAAGACTACATACCAATCTGGTGCCCTTGCCATTGTTGCTTTTTGATCGTGTTTACTGTGCTGAACTATTGCATTTCACTGAGATCCTTAACAGTAGAGCTTACACAACAGTGGAGAATGCAGGGTTTGTAGTCAAAGCCTGGTTATTATCATTTATGGTCTGTCTGATCTTGACCATAACACTTAACCTTCTGAGACTCATTTTTTCATGTGTAAAATAGAGGCATAATGACCAATCTCTCAGCACTGGTGTGATGATTAAACAAGGAAAAAGGTTGGAAAGCTACAACTGGAATCCCTGCAGGAGGAGGAAGAAGGGTCTTCTGGGCAGCAGGGTCTGGAAGGCAGACTGTTGAAGGATGAGACAATGTTGCAGTTCTGTGCTCTTTTCTCCTTTTTCAAACAGGCCCACCTTATGAAAACCTGTGTTTTAGAACACTTTCTACTTTCCCCCCTAGTTAATATATAAACATTACATATTCCTGGCATCCACTCTGACAAGGGGGGAAAGAACAACCACCAAGATAAGATACCTTGTAAAATCCCTATTTATCAGTGCTTAAGAAAGCAGATCTAGAGTCAGACTACCTGGGTCCACATGCCAGCACTACCATTTACTAGCTACGTGGCCTCTTTGTGCCTCAGTTTTTTCATCTGTAAAATCGGATAATAACATTTCCTATCTCAGAGGGTTGTTATAAGGTTTTAAAAGAATTAATAACTATAAAGTACTTAAAAAAGTGCCTGGCATGTGGTAAAGACTCAGTAAGTGCTGGCACCATCACCATCATCATCATTTGTTCTCAGGACCACACTCTGCCAAGAGATAGGAGATGATGGGCAGGGAACCCCGTCCCCACCCTACAGTGTAAAGACTACAGCGTTAAGCTTATTTATTTCATTGCTTCTGATCATATTTCCCCCCTATCTCCACATCATGCCAGGTAGGGGTTTTGCTAAAAGAAACTTGAAAGTAAAATAAGATTGAGCGATGTGCTGGGGCAAGGGGTTTTTCTACGTACATTGGTATAAAATTTAAGCCTGCGGGTAGACCTGAACGCTCCATCAGCTGTCTCTAGTTTTGCTTTTTGGCACCATTGGAATAATGCAATCTTCTGCGCTGTGGGCAGCAAGACTTCTGTTTGTCTTCTTCTAATGCATCCCGTCTCATACATAACGGCCATGTTTTCAAGCTGTCCAGCACCTTCCAAACACTCTCACTACGTTTGGGGAATTTGCAGCCTTATGGATCTGGCTTCATCAGGGCAGAATCCAGAAAAGTCAAGTTCCCAGACTCCCTTGCAGCTAGGAAACAGGCACTTGGACAAGGTTTTGCCAGCCACTCCGTGCTCCTGACTCTTTGGTTTGGAAACAAGCAACTTGAGGGGACAAGCTTTGGGAGGAGGTCATTTTGCTGGCTTTGGTGGCAGCAGAGGCATACAACAATCATGGGCAGCCAGCCCAGAGGTTCCCCCTGGTGCTCAGTGGGCAGCAGAAGCGCCTGCAGTTTATTCATCAGACCAGTTCTGATGCGTGGTTTTACGATAGTTCCTGTAAGTTTAAACTCAACTGTTCTTATATGTTTAGACTCCAGCCCTCCCTAGAGTTCTGTGAGCTACCTAATAGCCTTGTCCTTTTCTGGTTAACCAGCCCAAGTTGGTTTGTGTTGCTTCCCATTAAAAATCTTGACTGAAAGAGCTACATCTACTATGAAAGGGAATATAGGCATCAACCCATACCAGGAATATATATAAAACACCTAGTGTTTTAAAACGGTGGTTGATATAATTATGCCTACCATAAACGTGCAAATTTCTTCTCCAACTTTTTCAACAAATACTTCTACAGAGAAGTAAAGACTTTGTCCAGGCCTTCGCAGTTGACTATAATGCTTTGTCATTATGATGTTGAGTTTACCTTATCAATGATTTTTCTAGTTGGAATTACCTGGAGACCCCGTTTCATTGTTCATCTCTGCTGCCTGGGCTGATATGACTCAAAGACTAGGACCACTGTTTGGAGCACCTAGAGATGCCTGGGCTTCTTCACAATATGGCTGCCTCAGGGTAATCAGACTTGTTACTTGTCAGCTCAAGTATTCCAATGAACGAGGGGGAAGGTGTACTGACTTTTATGACCCATCTTGGAAGCCACACAGTGTTAACTCCAGCATACCCTATTGGCCAAAGCAGTCACAAGCCTGCCCAGAATCAAGAGGAGGGAAATTAGATTCATAAGGAAATGGCAAAATCATGTTGTGCAAGAGTGTGTGGAATGAGAGGTGTTTTGCATCCATCTTTGGAAAATGAAATCTGACACAGTGATGCTGGCAAAATGGATTTAGAACCCA
Source organism: Monodon monoceros (assembly GCF_005190385.1). Taxonomy (NCBI): domain Eukaryota; kingdom Metazoa; phylum Chordata; class Mammalia; order Artiodactyla; family Monodontidae; genus Monodon; species Monodon monoceros. The sequence continues at coordinate 51,288,691 of NW_021703783.1, forward strand.
AATGTTAATTCTAAAGATGTCTAGGAGTCGTAGTCAGACATTTAGACTGCTGGGGTACTTCGAGGCTTGATATTATCATAATACTTTATATCTGGTATAGCTCCCAAAAAGATAAGCTGACTTTCTCAATTTTGCTTTCTATTTTTCATCCCTCAGTACATAATTTGACTATGGAATACCCTTCTAGAAGAAATCTAGTGACTACTTACATTCTGAATACTAACATCTCTCAGTAATAGTCAAATTAATATATAGTCTGTGTTTCTTCCAGCTTAGCATAAGCTCCTAGTACTATGATTCCTCTGCAAAATGGTTAAAGATCTCTTGAAAAATCTTGTGTTTGCTTTCAGAGCAATGTCATGAATGTAAAATTCTTTTGATGGTAAAAGGGTTTTTGTGATGCTCGTGTATTTCCCCTAGTTTTACAGATGGAAGATGGTGTTGATAACAGCATGATAATTTATATCATACTCATTGAGCAGATCATTGCAGGTGAGTTTTCCACTGAAAAATTCAATTACATTTCTCTACATTCTAACGCCACTGCTAAAAGATGCCCTTAAGTCTTTCCTGACTCCCTTCGCGGCAAAAACGGATTCTGCTAGGAAAAGTCGCTTAAGATTCTTGAAGGACATTTCTTCGCATGGGCATGTGATCCGGGGGAGATATAGGCTATTTCAAGATATATGCTCATCAGTTATTTTCTTGGCAAATTTAAAAGTTTTGACTGTTAACTAGCACAAATTATTTGCAAAGGTAACAACTAGCAAACAGGTTAACTAGCAAACAGGTTAACTAGCACAAATTATTTGCAAAGGTAACAACTGAGGGCTATTACTCTTAAGGTACCAAACCTCTCCTGAAGAAAATATACCCAGCATCTTTTTTAATGGAATGTGCATTTGTTCCTCAAGGCCAGGGCTTGGGTCTTAGCCACAGATACCCAGTTCATTTACATAGTGTTTGTTCAACTAATGTCTGTTGACAAGAATTTTATGATTACACATTGCTTTCATGAATATACAGCTCATGCACTACAATACTAGCTCTTTTATATTTGGCTAGGAATCTAAATTTTTAAACTTTTGATGGCTGACATTCCATGAGATGGTCATTAGATTTACATTCTAAGATATATTACACTTCCTGCATACATACCTTGCCTGTACGCTAAAGTCAAATCCATCAGAATTGGTAATAAGACGCACGAGGACAGGAACCACGTCTATCTTACATATTCCCTGCACCTTGCATAGTAGTGCTTCATACAGAGTAGGTGTTCAATAAACATTTGTAAAATGATGCAATTATTGATTGAATAAATGAAAGAAAAAGGCATGCTTGGGTCTTAGGTCACCTTGTCTTATTCATTCATTATCCCATGAACCCACCTCAAAATAAAGTTGGTAATATCCACATAGTTATAAAATGGGGCCTCAGCTTCTTAAGAAAATAACTGGCTCACATCCTAGACTGTCATCACAAGAAAGGATTAAATTTCCACAAGCAAACTATGTAAATTGAGCTAGATTTCCAGGAATGATTCTTGATTGGACCGAACAATTGGAAGTGTGCATCTATGTGCCCCTGTTAAGTGAACAGGAAGTGATCAGGATATAGTTAGCTAGCTGCAAAATTCCATTTCCATGCAAGCTCCTCTGTGAGTGCCAGGGCTCACCCACTCCACAGGCTGCTTTACAAACATTACACATCAACCATAAAAATAAAACCCTGGCATCGGTGCTATTTAGTCAGTAATCAAATTCCACACACACCCAGAATTTTGCTAGTATGTACATTTTAATAATGAGGTTGTCTTAAAGGCTGTTGAGAGGTAGTGGAAGACTTCATCGCTTAACCAAAGTCTGCCAATTACCCCTTAACTTTGCTATTTTACTAGGATCAATCATCCATCATATTGTGGTGTTTTAACTGGTTACAAATTAAACAGGAAAAGTAATAAGAAAAGAAAACTAATTTTCCTAGACTACCCTAATCCTGCCAAGCATAAAAATGCACTTAACTGAGAAAACTGCTGAGAGATTAATATAGAATTTGTGTGCTACTGAAGAAATCATTATAGTAGCTAAGTTCTGGGAATACAGCCTCTACAAAAGTGAAGGGAAATACCTTTTTCAAAAATAGTGGTGTGATAAAATTTAGATATTTATTCTCTACCAATGTAAACAGGATTTTATTACTACAACTTCATTTAAAGTCACGTATTCAAATCTCCAGTGTGTCAGTGAAGAAAAAATTTCAAGGGCTAGGCAATTTACATTATAGTATTAGCTAAAAGGAAAAGGATGAGCATTTAACTTAAAGAAATCTGTAAGAGTGATAATAAGGATCCAACTGAAATAAAAACTAGGCTCGGCGATCTAGCTGCTTAAAGAAAAAAATGTCTAGTTAAGTTAGAAAAAAATCAAGGATCAAAAATTCTTTTATCTCAAGTACAATTCTTTTTCATTGTCATTGTCACCGTTGTCGTCGTCATCACCATCATCGCCATCATCATGGCCATCTTTTACCAAATGTTTACTCGATAGCAAGCATTTATACACACTTTCTACCAATCCTCAAAACAACTCTATGAGTTAGGTTCTATTATTACCTATGGTTTACTATTTAAGAAACTGAGGCTCAAACAGGTTAACTAGCACAAATTATTTGCCTAAAACTTGTAAGTGGCAAGTTAAAATTCTAGGCAGTCCGATTTCAAATTTTCTCATAATTATCATCTGTCTAGATATTTCTGACGATAGGTCTGATGGACAGAGTAGCTATAGACAGAGCAAAGCTGTCAAGCAGCTCATGAGCCTCACAGAACTTAACTAGTTATGTGACTAGTCTCAGGTAACTGAAAGTTTCTGGTTCTCAAAAGTCCTTTAGAAGGTGGTAGAACTAGACTAGAGATTTGAAACTGGGTGGCACGAGCTGCTAGGGAGCAATCTGGACATTTACAGGGAGGTGGCATCACAATGACTGTGGACCAGTCTTGTGGGCATGTGGGGGGCAAGGGTCAGTCACAGAAATTGTAAAGAGTGGAACAATTCCACTAGAGGAAAACTGTCCTATGTTCTGCATGATTTTCCAAATGTTCTACCAGACATTCAGCTATTCAATAAACCCTTTTTATAACTATCTGAGCCTACACAGTAACTCCTTTTCCACACGCAAACACAAAGTATTTTTTGTTTCGTGTTATTTTAATACACCCTGATTTCTCCAGGCATGCAGCTGTAGTCTATGTGTACGTGTGGGTGACTGTGTATGGATGAGTGAAGGTGCTTCACTTTGAATAGTTTTTAAATTATAGTTCACTATCTGGGAAAAGCATACCATTGACATAAAACATACAGTGTTTGAGTTGCCAATACAACACACCTTTATCCAAAGGCATTTATGGCTGTTGCATTCATGATAATTCTGTGTACAGGTGCATCTGACTACCTCATATGTTTCCAGAAGAGTCATGCTCAAACATTTATATATCGATACTGATGCATGTATATGTACATGTATAATTTTTATTATAAACATACTTTTATATATATATTCTAATTTTTGATTTTACTTATATGTAAATTATATACACATACAATTTTATATATTTAATTTTATTATATATTATTTTATTTTTCCTGGCTATTTCAGTCAGGCTGTTATATTGATTTTTAAAAATATGTTTGTTGATTAAATTGTTGGTGAAATTTATTTTAAGCCAATAAGGCACTGTTACTAAATATTTGTCAAAAAACAGTGCACTGGGCTTCCCTGGTGGCGCAGTGGTTGACAGTCTGCCTGCCGATGCAGGGGACACGGGTTCGTGCCCCGGTCCGGGAAGATCCCACATGCAGCGGAGCAGCTGGGCCCGTGAGCCATGGCCGCTGAGCCTGCGCGTCCGGAGCCTGTGCTCCGCAACGGGAGAGGCCACGTCAGTGAGAGGCCTGCATACCGCAAAAAAAAAAAAAAAAAGAGTGAACTAGTTCTGAGAAGATAAAGAAATTCTGGACTAGGAGTATCTAAGGTCTCACCCAGCTTTAACATTCTACTCCATCCTATTAAATAAAGCCATAGCCAGCGATTTTTCTCTACAAAAGTAGCTACAGCAAAAATCAAAGGTAAATTACACACTCCCTCTTACTTAGCATAACTGCTCGCAGAATACAGACATATTTCTGGAAATTCCCTAATTTGCACATTTTTTATGATGGGAAGTGCCTTTCCTAGTCTGTGAAGCAGAAAATGACATTCTACATACACCCACACTTGTTCGTTCTTCCCTTTTAACCCACACATAAAACTTAGCTGGCAGAAAAGTGGACTTAGCTGGATTAGAAAAGTGAGACTATGCTGACAAATTAATTTTAAATGAAAAAATATAACAAATTAAGTGAAAGGAATAGCAATAGGAACAATGTATGGCAAATGAGAGAAACGATGTGGACTTAAAGTAATTTGATTACTCTGCACCGTGGGCCGACATCATGGAAATATTCAGGGAATTACAACGAAGTATCATCATTTTAACTAAAGAAGAGCTTAAAGTTTCCTCAGTGCTTTGCCATCTAAAAGGGTCACTTCGTCAAACAACCGTTAAGCAAGAGTTCAGAACTCTTTTCTGAGGGGTATGATGGCCTTTCTGAAGGCCCTCCTCACACGCAGGTTCATTGATTAAACAAGATAGGCTGAGCCCTCACTGAGAAGAGCAGCAGAGCACTGTGCTGGGTGCCATGGAGCGTGACGGGAATGCAGGGATTCCTACCCTCCACACTCCTGCAGGACACACACAGATAAATAAACCTGAAACAAGGAAGACCATGAAACAAGTTGTAAGAGAGCAACAAAGCGCTGAAGTAGCCTGGGAGAAGGGGAGATTCATTTCAACTGGGGGAATCTGAGAAGGCTTCTTGGAGGAGGCAGGATTTGAACTGAGCTTGAGGAAGAAGCAAAGCTCTGGTAAGCAGACATGAGTAGGAGAGGCAGGTAGCCCAGACACAGGCAACAGCTTGAACCAAGGCCTGGGAGAGAAGAAGATGCAGAGCAAATTGGAATGACGGTGTTAGGGTGGGAAGCAATACTGCAGAGGGCCAAAATAAATATAAATTTGAAATCCAGGTTGAGGAGTTGGGGCAGTATTCTGTATATTCAACACTCATTAAACAAATATTACAGAGCAGCTACTATGTTTTAGGCAGTAGGGATATAGCAGGAAACAAGGCAGACAAAATTCCTGACCTCATGGAGCTCACTTAATTAACTGTAGAAATATACAAAAAGATAAATAAGAACAAATACATAGTATGTCACAGGGTAAAAAGTATTGTGGAGAAAAAGGAAGAAAGGAAAATGAATGGGGGTGTTGCCATTTTAGAATGCCCTGGGAAGGCTTCACTGAGATAGCGGCATTTGAATAACGGCTTATAGGAGATGAGAACATATGTAATAGGGATTCAACAGTAGATTGTGACCACTACACCCCTATGGGAATGGGCAAAATCCAGAACACTGACAACACCAAATGCTGATGAGGATGTGGAGCAACAGGAACTCTCATTGCTGGAGGGAATGCAAAATATTACAGTCACTTTGGAAGACAGTTTGATAGTTTCTTACAAAACTAAACACATTCTTAACCATCCAATCCAGCAATTGCACTCCTTGGTATTTACCCAAAGGAAAACTTACGTGTGTCCACACAAACACCTGCACATGAATGTTTACAGAGCAGCATTACTCATAATTGCCCAAACTTGGAAGTGACCAAGATGTCCTTTAGTAATTGAGTGAATAAACTATGATACATTAGATAAGGGCGTATTACTCAGCGCTAAAAGAAAATGAGCTATTAATCTATAAAAAGGCATGGAGAGACCTCAAATGCATATTACTAAGTGAAAGAAGTCAATTGGGAAATGCTACATATTGTAGCCTTTGATTCCAACCATATGACATTTTGGAAAAGGCAAAACAATGGAGACAATAAAAAGATCAGTGGTTTTGATGGGCACAGGGGAAGAGAGGTGAATAGCAAGAGTACAAAGGATTTCCAGGGCAGTGAAAATACTCTATATGATATTATAATGATGAACATATGCCATTATACATTTGTCTAAACCTACAGAATGTATAACAGCAAGAGTGAACTCTAAGGTAAACTATCTATGGACTTTGAGAGATTGTGATGTTCAATGGAGGTTCATCCTTGGTAAAAAAAAAAAAAAGAAAAGAAAGAAAAAAGGATCATTTTGGTGAGTAATGTTAATAATGGGAGAAGCTATACTTGGGAACAGGGGGTATATGGGAAATCTTTCTACTTCCCTCTCAATTCTGTTGTAAATTAAAACTGCCCTGAAAACACCAAGTCTAGAAAGAGAGAGAGAGAGGAAGGAGGGCAGGAAGGAAGGAAGGAAGCTGAATGATTTACAGAAACAGATTTGTGTTTTGGGATGATAACTCTAGAAATAATATAAATTACTGATTTGAGGGATGCATTGGGGGGGCAGGTAACTAGAGGACAATGCATTGCATACCATACTGCATTCATAATTCTTAGCTACACAGTCAATGTGTAAAAATATACATACAAATGATAAATACCAAATTTGGGTCAGTAGTTATCTCTGGGATGGAGGAAGGGAGAAGAAAACAAAAGGAGGGAAAAGTTGATATAGGAAAGGGTTCTGAGGTAGCTTTTATTGTCTTTGTTGATTTCTTTCTTAAGCTGGTAGCAGCTGCATGGGTGTGTGTTATATCAGCCTCTATTCCTACTTACATGTTTGAAATAGTTCACAAAAATTGAAAAGAAAATTGTAAAAGTAGAAGCTAGAAGTCATTAAAATAACTCATATATAATTACCATTTACTATGTACTAGGCAGTAAGGGCTACACAGGAACTACCTCAATTGATTCATAGAACAGCCTTATGGAAGGGCTGTGATTATTATCTTTCATTTAAAGGGAACAAGACATAAATGAGACACAGAGACTAGGAAATTTGGACACAGCTAGCAAACTAAGACACAGGGGCTCTAAAGCAAGGTAGCAAAAAGACAATACATGAAACCACTGAACCAAACTGCCTCCCCCAAAATAAATAAAAGCTTGAGCTGAAGAAAACTTGTCAGTGAAGGAGGGCTGACAAAGATAGCAATAGAGTTAAGAGTCCCTCTCAAAGCAGAATGGATTGATTGGCAACTGGTTACAACATTCACTCATTCATTCCTTTTTTTCATGCCCATTTGTTGACGCTTATGTACCAGGCACTACTCTAGATGCAGCAATATAAGACTAGATAAGACAGTTTACAGGCAGTTGGAATATGGTGTGATTAGTGCTATGATAAAGATAGGCGCAGAGGTTCTGGGAACCTGTGGGAGGCGTATCTAAAACCCAGACCTCAGAGCTGCCTTCAGATGAGCAAGAGTGAAACCAATTCAGCAAAGGTTGAGGTGTCTGTTCACAGTAGGTGGAGGTGTTTACAGCAAGGTTTACTTGAAGAAATGCAGATGGTAAATACTGTAGTGGAGACAAAAGGGGGTGTGAGTATTTGGAAAAGATGCAGCTGGAGCAGTAAGCAGAAGCCAGCTCGTGAAGAGCAAAGAGGAGGTGGTTAGCCATGCAAAGTTAGGAAGGAGTGAAGGATGGATGTAATTAAGAGCAAACGAGGGTGCAAGGGAGGCAGCAGATGAAGCCTGAGAACCTCACACTTTCTAGAGCTGTGACCCGTAAGATCATCTGCTAAGAGGAAGGGAGGCGGGGGTGGGTAAAAGCTTTGTCTTACAGAAGGTCAGAAATAGCCGTGTTAATTACACGGACAGGAAACTAACCAGGGGATCCAAAATAAATGCGTCATGACAAAACTGAGGACGCAGTGAAGGTAAAGTGCCTTGACGCTGAGTTCATCGGTCAGCACACACATCGATCATCACCACCGTCAGGAGATCCTGATCCATTCTCAACCACTTGGGAATGAAAACCAGAGAGACTGCAGCGATAACCAGGGATAAAGAAAGACAATCAAAGTGGGCATGATGGATTCCTGAGCTAATTTTTAAATTATTTATAAGGATGCAATGGTTAGCAGCAATAAGGAACGTAGACTCTATCGCTTCCAAATCCCAGTTTATAATGTAATTGGAATAAAGCAAAAGCAACCAGTTGATAGTAGCCAAGGATTAGCCAAATGAATCCCAAAAGAATGCCGAACTGATTAACTGACCTGTACCACTCCATAGGCAAACTCTTAAAAATTAAATAGACTTTTGTTAATGTTTCTCAAGGTTCATTTCATATGTGTTCCCTACAGACAACATATCCAAGTAAGTGGTGAGATGAATGGGGAAATCTCTAGATCTTGCCTGTGGCCCAACATTAGTAAAAGTCAGGTTTTCAAGCAGAATTTGTTACTCTTCTGTGCTTTTCCTTTCCTGAAAATTACAGGTGTCTTCTCAATTGAGTGGGAAAAGGAGGACTAAAGGGAGTTTTCACTTCTTTTTCCTTCCCTTATTAACTCCTCAGATATGGTTACAAATGGGCTCTCTAATGAATAGTACATAGAGTTAAAGAAAAAGGCCCCGATGGACAGAAAAAAGAGAGAAAGAGGAGAAGAAGCTTCTGGGTATGGCGGGCAGGGGGCGACAGTGTAGAACTTCCTTTTTTTTGGACACTAACACCAGAGGTGAGTTTTAAGCCTTAGTCTGTGAAGATGTGATCTGGGGTTCACCAGGGAAGTAAAGGGTAAAAGACTTAAAGCGTGGCTGCAGAAGCTGAAGCTGCTAATTGGCTCTAATGATCTGAATGCAAATTAATAAATCTCTGTGCTAAAAATTACACGCATCTATAATTGTGACTTTAATAACTTAAGAGCTGTATTTAACCCGTTATTCACACTCTTTCCTTCGTGGGACCCGGTAGGGATGGAGAACTTTCGGTTTACTCCCTTCCCTGCACGGTGCATCACAGCACTATTGAGCTTTACAGCTTTGGAAGCTCTTGTTAAAAGGATCTAAGGATTGCAGGCATGAAACCCCAGGATATTTTTACAAATGAGGGGGAAACGGTCAAGCACAAAGCTGTGGAAGGCTGAACAGCTTGAAAATTCCCAGCCAAGTTGTCTACTCGAGAACCCTTGGGGCCCAGCCAGAAAAAACTTTGACATGGCAGTGTGTGGCCACGGGCTGTTAGAAATAAAACGGTCGTACTGCATTTTCTTCCACAAAGGGTGGAGTCGTTGCCAGGATGAACTGAGATAATTGATAGGAAAAGGCCTGAGCAGGCCTGGTACACAGCAGGCACTTAAAATCTTGTCCTTTCATCCGTTCATCCACTCAATCGGTCAGAGAGGCAGCATCTAATTCCTACTTCTAGTTCCTATTATTTCCCTTTTCCTTGTCCTCCTCTCTGTCGTTTTCTCTTTCCTGTGCACTTGCTCCGTTTCTTCCTCCCCTCGTCCCTCCCTCCTCGTCTTACACCCTCCATCTCATGCAGAGGCACCATTTTGCTCCGCTGGGGGCACATGGAAAGAACAGGTATTGAACCTCATCATGAAACACTCACCAGAGACCTAAGCCTTGGGCCCTATTCTGCTGCACCACCACCCACCCCCGCCGTGTAAATACAGTCTGCCATCACTGAAAGGACCACAACTTTATCAACGTAGATGTTCGAGCACCTGAGTCAACACAAGGCTAATATGAAATGAGAATGGAAACTACGTCTGGAAAGCTGGCAAGAGTGTACACGGGAGGGAAATCTCCAAGATCGCCAGATAAAAACTGGGTGCAAACTATATCGTACCTGGGATCTGACAAGGGTGGTATAGGAGAAAAAAGGAAGTACTGTAAGAGGAGCCGGTAGACCTGAACCAAAACCCATTTTAGGCCATCAAAATTTAGGCTGCCCAACTTCTCTGTGCCTCAGTTTCCTTCTCTGTAAAATGGGGGTATTGTAAGAATGAAATCGGTCAATACATCTCAAGCCTTGAGAATAGTGTCAGGAATGTATTACATGCCAAATAAGGTATTAACTACTGTGACCACCATCATCATCATTTTATCTCAGGATAAGTCCAGAATGAATATTATAATCATTAATATTACTTATAATAATAATAGGATTCTGTTTATTTCACATTTTGCTCTTTACTTTCAAAAGTACCTTCCTCACGCTCCCATTTTGTGGACTGGGAAGGTTATTATCTCTACTTCACAGACAAGGAATCTGAGCTGCTTTGAATACTCGCTCTCCTCTGCCATTTTCTGCAGAGTTCACACCTACAGAACTCCTGGATTCTGGCTCCAGAAATGGGGGAGACAAACACACGAGCATGGTAAGAAACCAAAACTGGGAGGAAGGAAGGGCCTTTCCCTCTCACCCCTCACGTCCCATTAAACACCAAGTTATGTGTATTCTACCCACTCTGTTTCATTCATTTCTATTCACTCCACTGCATCCTCATGCCCCAGCCTCTATCATCTCTCACTGGGATAACGGAAACTACCACTTGACGTTCATCCTGTCTCTCTGGTCTCTGCCCCTCCCAGCCATTCTCCACAGAAAACTCCATCAAGTCCCTCTCCTTCAGGGGCTTCCCTTATTGCCCCTGACAGACTCCTCCAGCCAGGGTCCCAGTGCATCAGTGCATCCCCTCCTCCCCTTCAGAGCTCTTTTCACCCTACTCTGTTTCATTGTTGGCTTTTGTCTCCACATTAGATTATAAATTCCTTGAGGGCATGGACTGTGTCTTTTCATCTTCATTTTCCCACGACCCATCAAAATACCCAACCCATGGTAAATGTTCAGCAAATGTATGTTCAGCAAACAAACTGAAACTCTATAATACAAATAAGGGGGAACGGGGGTACAGCCCTGACCATGTTTACATAGTATTGCATCAGTGGACACATTCATGGAAAACTGCCTCCTTTGAGTAAAAACTGAATCTGATTAGAAGCTAGGGACTTTCCAACCTTGGGGAAAGGACCTTGGAAAGGACCCCAAAGTCTTCCTTTACTGTCTCAGGGATTGAAAGCTCCCCACCAAGAGGGCTTATAGTCAGGGTAAACATATGTCCTAGTCTGCACAGAAAAGCTCTGATTTATAACTGTTATCCCAGTACAAATAGCAACAGTGTCCCATTTCACTCTCAAAGATGTCCCCATACAGACACTATATAACAGGACGGGGAAAAGGGCAGACCTGGTTTGGGCTCTGTTACCTTCCAGATGTATGACTTTGGTCAACTTCTCTAAATGTCTGTTTTTCCATCTGCAAAATGGGTATCTATTTCAAGGGACTGTGGAGATTAAATGAGATGATGCCTGCAAAGTGGTTAGCATAATGCCTGGCACACAGCTCCAAGGTGTTAGCTACCATTATTATCACCCATTTAGAGAAGTGGATCGTGCCTGCATGTATGAACAGAAAAACTGCAATTACCAAATGTTAGCTCTCCAACACATTCCAACAAATTGAGTCAGGTTCTTAGAGCACGTATGAGTGCCTTTTGGGCAACACTACAATAGTGCTTTTAAGAGCAGAGAAATGGGGAAAAGCAGGGCAAAAGGCTGCATGCTTGACCTGTGTGTTTTGTTAATAATTTAAGTGAGACCACTTAGTGCTTTTGCTTACTACAAAGAGCAGAGATCTGCACCTCCCCCAGCTGTATTAGAACTCTTGTCAGCCACAAGGGAACAGAAAGCTGTTTGAAAAATTGCCTCTCTCCAGCCTCTAATAATTATATAAAGCATATCATTGAGGATCTATAATTGGTAGAGAAGGCTAAGACTAGAAAATGAGACTATTGCCCTCTGGAATCATCTTATGATAAATGATACATTTATTTTAGAGAAATAAGAATCAAAATACACAGGAATAGGAAGGAAAGTTAATGCAGCTTAAAATACTACTATTCAGCAGAGTTGACATCAATTGGAAATGAATAATCATGAAATGTAGAAGTTATAAGAAATGAAAGCTTTAAGAGACAAAAGTTGTAAATGGATTATAAAAAGAGAAGTCGCAGGTTTCACGGAGATAAGGCTTAGTCTTGAATACAAGAGCTGCACAATGAATCTCTGATGTGCAATTTCTTAGACTGAAAGGCAAAGCAAAAAACTAAATGCCAAACAGAAAATAAAAGAATAAAAATATTACTTTTCAGGTAATAGAATATTTTGAAGTATCATCCTAAATATGCATCATCCTGGCAGTTCTCATTACTTCAAAGTCCTTTACTCAGCTGAGCCATCCATTGCTTAAAGGAGATGGCAGGGCCATTGCCCATCTTGGATTTTAAGTAGGCTTGTTTTAAAACAGGTCATGGAAATGCTGATTTTTCCCTTGTAAGAGCTGGGTACTTAAAAAAGGTTTGTTTCCCCTGGACTCTGAAGATGTGCTTTCAATAACAAAACTAGCTTGAAGAACTGGGAATAAAATTCTACAATGAGCCTCGTGGATTTTGCCCACTGACATCAAAACCCCAGGAGGGTAGACAGGAGCTCTTCAGAGAGACTCAGCACCCAAAAGCAGAGGACACTCCTGGTCTCTGTTCGATTGAAACTCTCAGCGGTGCCAATGCCAACTCAAGAAGGCTGCAACAGAGAACAAATGCCAGCGGGCAGATTTAGACAAGACAGAACCAGCCACTCCCACTTCCCTCCACACCATTTCCCGTGGGCACCAGCAGGGCATGGAGGAGCACTGAGAATTCCCACAGGCCCTTGAGAGGGTCATAGAGGGCGGCTGTGAGCTGCGGCAAAACGTGCTGTCCTACCCGGGGAGCCAGAGACAAAGAGAATCTGGAACAAAAGCTGTGGGTAGACCAAAGCCAGGATTTCACACAGGTGTGGCTGAATCTCAGCGAGAAAATAGCACGGGAAGAAAGCCAAAGTGATGGCGAAGTCAGAAAAAGAGCTCCAGGCACTGACTGTGCTAAGATCAGATGAGGGACACGTCAGTAGCAGATGGAGCGAGGGCAGGGGCTGGTTCCCAAAGAACAGGCAGGATGCGCCATCTCAGAGGAGGCAGGGAGAACCAGGGCACAGCTGATGAGCCAGCCGCGGCCCCTCCACCAAGGTCTGGAGGCTGCATAGCCCACACCGCACTCTGCTTTCCAGATGTTGCCTGAGAGAAAAGGAGAACTCTGAAAGACTAAGGCTTTATGTGAAGAAGAAGAGTTAACCTAGAACTGACCTTCTTACCTTGAATGGGCAAAATTATGAGGAAATGGGGAAATGGAGACTTAAGTGCTACAGTAGGAGGAAAATAAAGTTATGGTATGTGACTCCACATGTAAAATCCTCCCATACGTTCAATGTCCAACTTATGGAAAATTAAACTGAGAGCATCTTTGTGTTCAAAGTTAACCCTGGAAAGATCCAACGCAGAGCAAAAGTTAGTTCCTCCTGCCTCCCTAGGAAAACTCTCCATTTTAAAGGAAGAAATGATAGGAAAAACTGTAGAAAAAGCATTGTGGAGTGGTAGGTAAAGGGCAGTATAGGTAAAATGTACTGAAGGCCTTCTACAACCTGGTATTATAACACACTCACTCTTTACTCAATCCTCACAACAACCTCATGACATGACATGGGCAACAGTATCTCCATTTTGTGGAGGAGTCCAAGGTTCACATAAGTGAATGAACTTGTACAAGGTCACACGGCTGATACGTGGTAAAACTGGGATTCAAACCCAGGTGTTCCTAACCCCCTAAAGTCCAAACTCTTTTCCTTGAAAGCAGAATCAAACTTAATGACGTCAGCACCTGAAAATTAGAGGAGAAAAGGCTGAGGAATGGAATTCCAGTGTGTGTTTTGCAATATGTGCTATGAACATGCCTACCACTAATTTAGATCACATAGTACCTAAAAACTGAACTTTGCCAAATCATAATGAAGCTTATATTGGAAATGAGATTATATTTATTTGCAGGGGTTACAGTTGTCTGCTACCTCCTCTAATCAAATAGTGAGCTTGTATAAGTGCACCACAATGTTTTATTAATATTTTAGCTTGGATTCCTTCAAGTGAAAAGTAAATAAATAAGCTGAGAATTAACTCTATAACTGGATATCAGTCTTAATATAGTATAATTTTTAAAGAAAAAGGAGATTATCTTTAAGTCATATATAACAGAGGCTTTCAAGCTAAAAATGCTCATAACAAATAGAACAAAATGACTAGTTTTCAAAATGAAAAACTGGATGGATAAATTCACAATGATCTATATCCCAGGTGGCTTCTATTTTCAACTTCTGTTTACTCCTCAGGCCCATTTACAACCCCGCCCCCCCATATCTTCTCCCTCTGCAGTCAAAAATTCTCTTTTTTGAAAGCAAATCTAAGAGATTTTCCAATTAAAATTACTTTCATGTTCCAAAGCTTAAAATCTCCCAATGATCTTACACGGGTAGACTCCTGAGCTTGGCTCCCATCTCAAGCACCCATTCATCCTACCTTCCATCTACTCTGGAAAGGTGGGACCACTTTTAGTTGATGGTAAACATAAGCAAAAATAATAATAGTAACAATAATGACAGGGTAATAGTAATAAAGAAAAACTAGTATCTGAATATCATCATATAGCCACAAGCACTCTCCAACAAATATCTCATTTGATCGTGCCAACCATACTGTGAAGAGGCTCTGGCAGACGCTGCTGTTCTTGTTAATTACTGCTCTTACCACTCCGCTCCCTCTATTGGATAGCACAACAAGACATTTCAACGGGTTCAAGTTTTTTGCAAGATCACACCCCTAAGTGAGAGCAGGAACGAGGTTTCAGTCTCCCTGGGTTCTTTCTCCCAGTGCTCACTGTCTCCAAGCATCCCTGCTTAGATGTTAAATGAATTTCAAATCTTGAAAGTTGGGGAATTGAGAAAGCAAAGCAATTAAAACTGCGGAGTATGAACCACTTGATCTTACCCTTTGTTTTTCAGGCTTTGTCAACCATGTCAGCCTAGGAGATTCAAGTGCTTTGAAGACTTTGCCTTCTGGCTTTGCCTTAGGAGCAAAACATACTTTAATAAAGGTTGGCATTGCAAATACCAGCAGGACTTAGAAATCATAAGGACTACTAAGGTACAGAAATTTTTGAGAAGGCTTAGAATTCGAATTGTAACTACTAATGACAATATTTAAATAATATTTATAGATGTAAAGTTACTCACTGTATCTCAACGTTCTCATGGGTAAAATGGGGTAATATGGTATCTGCCTCGTGGATTGTTGTGAGGACAGAATGAAATCCCGACCTAAAGTGCTTAGAATACTGTCTGGAATACCGGGATCCCATTAATGTTAGCTGATAGCATTATCATTTCTAATGATACAATAATAAATTATAGGTATCTTCATCCAGGTCTTTTTTTTTTTTTCTAGAGGTCAAGGATACTTACTTCTGATATTTAGTTGCCTTTTAACTAATTTGAAAATTCTATATATGTTGCTATAGGCTGAATGTCTGTATCCCCCCCAAAATTCATGTTGAAATCCTAAGTCCAAAGGTGATAGTATTAGAAGGCAAGCCTTTGATTAGGTCATGAGGATGGAGCCCTCATAAATGGTTCTAGTGCTTTTCTAAAAGAGACCCCAGAGAGCTCCCTTGCCCCTTCCACCACACGGGGACACAGTGAGAAGACAGCCAGCTATGAAAAATGGGCTCTCATTAGACACCAAATCTGCCGGCACCTTGACCTTGGACTTCCCAGCCTCCACAGCTGCGAGAGATAAATTTCTGTTATTTATAAGCCACTCAGACTGTGGTATTTTTGCTACAGCAGCCCAAACAGGCTAAGACGTATGTTTTGACAGTGTGTTTGGATTATCATGTTTTATGTATTGCTATTCTAAGATAAAAATCTCTAGAGGAGGGACTTCCCTGGCGGTCCAGTGGTTAAGACTTCACCTTCCAATGCAGCGGGTGCAGGTTTGCTCCCTGGTTGGGGAGCTAAGATCCCAAAAATCAAAACATAAAACAGAAGCAATATTGTAACAAATTCAATAAAGACTTTAAAAATGGTCCACATCGGGCTTCCCTGGTGGCACAGTGGTTGAGAGTCCGCCGGCCGATGCAGGGGACACGGGTTCGTGCCCCAGTCTGGGAAGATCCCACATGCCGCGGAGCGGCTGGTCCCGTGAGCCATGGCCGCTGAGCCTACGCGTCCGGAGCCTGTGCTCCACAACGGGAGAGGCCACGACAGTGAGAGGCCCGCGTACCACAAAAAAAAAAAAAAAAAAATGGCCCACATCAAAAAATCTTTAAAAAAAAATCTCTGAGGAACTGACCAGCAAGATATGATTATGATGATTTTTAAAGATTCTTCATAAATTTTAAAGTTTAATTTACTAAAAGCAGCAGAGAGGTGCCTCCCATGTTAAAGTACTTCTCCTTAACCAAAGAAGATTTTTACCAATAAAAGTATGTGAAGATATTTATTCCCAGACGGCCCCCTATCAGAAGAAAAATCCTGCTTTAATTAAAAGGAAATTTAATTTAGATAAGGATAGGCCTACATCAGCAGTTCTCTGTCCTCTGCGTGCATCCGAATCATCTAGATTCTGGAGCGCTTCTAACAAAGTCTCGCCCCTGGTGATTCTAATCCAACTGGTCAGGGGTGGGGCCCAAGAACTAAAACATTTTAAAGCCCATTCAAGTTACAAGCATGTGCAGCCAGGGTTGAGAACTATGGGCCAAAATTCAATTTCCAAGATCCTATTTTGCTAATAGAAACAAAATTTTTTTGAGGCTATGATGTTATACTACTAAAAAATAGAGCTGTTATCTTCAGACTTCAGAAATCACATTTAAATAAATGAAGCCACATTTTTACGTGAAGAATATAGTGTCTGACAAAGTTTAAAGATATCTGAAAAAACCAATCTGGTCCTCTATAACCACAATGCGGATTTATATATTTCATAGGATGGATAAACCAAGGCTTAGAAAATTTAAAGTGCTCACAAGTATAGCCATTTGGTGGCAAACTAAGGATTCCAAGCCAAATCAGTTTTGTTTCAGAGCTAATATTTTATCCACAAATTTATACTGCTGTAATAATTGAGTTGAGAACATTCAAAGTTCAATTTTGTTGAATATAAAGTTAGACTAAAATCTTTTTATAAAATTGAATTTAAGTATAATTTAGGTTGAGAAAACCCCAATTGGCTGAGAAAACACTGATGATGAAGATTAACACTGATAAATCCTTAATGTAAGACTGCTGAAGAAGCTCCTTATTAATCTGAGTGACAGAAAAATGACACAGCGTTCAGAAATGATACACCTGTAACTAACTATCACTCTGCTCTGTACCCGAGAGTGAGCTCCAGGGAATATAAAGTTAGAAAAACAGGCAGAGAGAAAAAACGTTTAAATGCAAATAATTCAGGTGATTATAACTGGAATACAAATGAGTTTATTATACATGTTAATGGGTTAACCATCTTTAGATCTGAAAAGTAAATTATCTGACTAAAGATAACTCTTAGCAGGAGGGCAGGGAATGTAACAGGGTAACAGAAGTGCTATGTCTAGAAAGAACTGCATCAATGTGGGAACTGAAATTAAGGCTTTGGATCTTGCATCTTACAAGATTATCAGTGGTTGTTCAATGACTTTATGATGTGTTTCTTAGAGACTTAAATAACATCACAGAAAACGTATGGATTTTGGGGGGAAATGAGTAAACAAGTGTTGCTATATTTTAATGTTGATCTAAAAACTATATAGTTGGTTTTCTAGTAGCAATTTTATGATGGTTATAAGCTGCTTAGAAGTCATGTACACTTTAATAAAAAGTCTGTTTTAATGCAATAAAGGTGGAAGGATCTCAAAGCAAGCTAAAGCTATTATATTTCTCCAAAACGGTTGAGTTCTACATTTGGCAAAAGTCCCAACTTTCTTTTTTTTTTTTTTTTGAGATAATGCCGTATTGATTCAAAATTCATACAAGGATTCTTGCAACCTTACTAAGAAATAGGTTGCAGTTATGACTCAACGGTCCAGAACCACTCAAGGACTTAATGTAAATGTTGTGTATCAAGGACCCGGCAGGGCTATCAGCCCTGGAATAGTGTTCATAACTGAGTGATCACAAAGCCATCAGTATATGTTTCCAGGAGGATGGGATGGTGGAGGGCCTGGCTGTGGCCTGGAATCAATGAGGGGAGATTTACCTTCCCACCAGAAGGATGCACTGGAAGGGTGTGGGCCAGTGTGCTGATGTGAGGATGATGCCTGAAGGGTTGGTTGCCAAAAACAGAAGTGGGGCAGCTGCATCCTCCACATCATAGCGGGTGGAAAATTGGAATGACTGTGACTTTGGTACTTCCCCAGAGATCACTGAGCTAGCCATGCTCCTAAGAGAGGATGAGAATACATATCATAAATCTGAATCAGGCAGGAAAACACTTTGGCACAGAGATTTTTCCTTCCTTCTCTCAGATGGGAATGTGTCTTAAGAGCTAAGAGGTGAGGAGACCCTTTTGGGAAATATGCCTAAACTGAGCTCTTCCCCATGGATGTGGAAAAGGAATTAAAAGCTTCCCAAGAGGATTGCACCAAGTTTCCTGAGAAAGAAGCAGTGGGAAGCCCAGAATGTGATACACCTCCAGTGGAAAAAGTAGGAAAGTCCAGTTCAAACCACACAGGGCAGGTGGTGGTCTTCTTCCTAATGGGTGGGCGGAGGAAATGCAGCTCAGACAGTAGAAGTCAAGGACTTGTGAAGATCTGGGCAATTCTGGCACAAGGAAGCAGGAATCCATGGCGACATCAGGGGCAGCAGCACCTACCAGTGGCTGTGAACCTCAAATGGCAGCCACGATGGCAGAAAGCAGCATGAGTAATGGGCAACAGGCTAGATCCAGAGATGACAGCAGAGATGGTGACAGGCAGTGACAGGCTGGGCGTCTGGCACTTCTGAAAGTTGCTCCATTGCATGGCCCAGAAGGGACAGATAGGAGCTCTATCACCCTGGCCCCGCCCTGGTGCCAACCACCATCACCTCTCACCTGGATGAGGCAGTAGCCTCCTAAGTGGTCTCCTATCTCCCCTTCTTCCCCCATTCTGTGTTGACAACAGAACTGCCAGGGAGCTCCTTTTTAAACTGCATTTAGAAGTAGTTTCAGACTCACAAGAAAGTTTCAAAAATAATACAGAGAGATTCTGTGCACCCTTCACCCAGCTCCTCCAATAAATAACACCTTACATACCCATAGTATATTTCCAAGCAAGGAAAACTGACATTGGTACAATACCATTAACTCAACTACAGACTTTATCAGGATTGTCACATTTTTTCATGCATTCTTTTTTTTTCACGGTTTGATTCTATGAAACATTATCACACATACAGATTTGTGCAACCACATCACAATCAGAATACAGAACTCTTCCTTCAAAACAAAGAAATGCCTGTGCCGCTCCTTTACAATCACACCCTCCCTAACCCTCACCCTCACAACCACCGACCTGTTCTCCATCACTATCGTTTTGCCATTTTGAACACGTTACATAAATGGAATCACAGACTATAACACCTTTTGAGATTAGCTTTTTCTTTCAGTCAGCATAACGTCCTTAGGCTCCATCCAAGTTGTGTGTATTTAATAGTTCTTTCTTTTTGCTCTTGAGTAGTATTTCAGTGTCTGGATGCACCAAAGTTTGCTTTTCCATTCACCCATTGAGCACTAAGGGACATTTGGGTTGTTTCCAGTTTGGGGGTTTTACGAATAAAGCTGCTATGAACATTTAATGCTGTGAAAATTTAGCTGCTATGAAACTGTACAGGATTCTGTGCAAACATTAAGTTCCCATTTCTCCAGGATAAATACCCAGAAGTGTGATTGCGGGGTTAGATGGTATGTGTATGTCCAACTTTATTGGGAATCGCCAAACTATTTTCAGGATCACTTTAAACCAAATGTCATGTTATATCACTTCTTGCTCAAAACCCTCCCAGGGCTTCTCCAATTAAAAACCAAAGTCCGTCAGTCTTGTAAAACACCTTACAGAAACCGGTCCTCATTACCTCTCTAACCTCATTTCTTGTTACTTGCTCATTCTGCTCTGGCCACCCTGGCCTCATTTCTACTCTGCTCATCAACCAAGCTCCTCCCAACTTGAGCCTTTATGCCTGCTGTTCCCTTGGCCTGGACTGCTTCTCCCTTAGAAGTCCATGTGCCTTGCTTCCTCATCCTCAAAGCCCAGCCTTTAGAATTAGAGCACTTCCTTTCCCTGCTTTATTTTACCCAGAGAGTACACTTTGTTTTCTTTCCTTTTTTTTTTTTTTTTTGCGGTACGCGGGCCTCTCACTGTTGTGCCCTCTCCCGTTGCAGAGCACAGGCTCCGGACGCGCAGGCTCAGCGGCCATGGTTCACGGGCCCAGCCGTTACGCAGCATGTGGGATCTTCCCGGGCCGGGGCGCGAACCCATGTCCCCGGCATCGGCAGGCGGACTCTCAACCACTGCGCCACCAGGGAAGCCCTCCTTTTTTTTTTTTTAATTGAAGTATAGTTGATTTGCAATGTTGTGTTAGTTTCTGGTGTACAGCAAAGTGATTTTTTCAGATTCTTTTCCATTAGAGGCTATTACAAGGTACTATATATGGTTCCCCGTGCTATACAGTAGGACCTTGTTGTTGATCTATTTTATATATAGTAGTCTGTATTTGCAAATCCCAAACTCCTAATTTATCCCTCCCCCACCCCCTTTCCCCTTTGGTAACCATGAGTTTGTTTTTATGTCTGCGAATCTGTTTCTGTTTTGTAAATAAGTTCATTTGTATCATTTTTTTAGATTCCACTTAGGAGTGATATCACAGGGCATTTGTCTTTCTCTAACTTGCCTCACTTAGTATGATAGGTCTGTCCCGAGAGAACACTTTGAAGTCTTTCTCCAATCTTTCCTATGAGTGCCCACTGGGACTCATGGAGAAAAACCCTTAAGGGAGTGTATACTCCCACCACTGCCACCCCGAAGGTCTCCACATCCTCTCATTCCTCCACAGTCAGTTTACCATCCAGCGTCGCGCTGTCTACCGCAGGTAAGCCAGTGTTTGCATCTTGTCTCTTCTGCCAGTCACCTGTCTCCTTAGGTTTGGGGTCAGCTGGCTGTCCCGCAACCAGGCTCTCCAATGAGTTTGAGAAAATACATGAACTTGGGGTTTGAAGTGCTTTTTAATTTTTTTCATTGTGAGGACAGGAAGATGCTCCTTCCAGCTGTCCAGCCCCAGGAGGAAGGCCGGGGTCTTCTGTACCCACAGTGTGCACAGAATGGGGCTCTGGGATCCCTGTTCCTGCCACAATCCCCTGCCTTTGTCTTCCCAGGTCCTCATGGCCCCAGGCCTGCCCTGATTCCTGGGCTAATCATGAAAATGGCAAGAGGCTGATTAGAAGACACAGACTGCCTTCCAGACACAGACCTGAGAATTCAATGCTGCTGACAATCTGCCCCGACAAGGGATGAGCAGGGGGCATGTGTGAGGCCTCCCAGTGGCAATTCTTCTAGTCACTGTGTTGAGACAACTTTTTTCTATAATCTTCCTGGACATACTGACCAATAACCTAGGCTCCCTCTGGGACTGGAACCCTAGCTGCTGGGCTTGTACCCCACCTAACCCTCCCCTGGGGTCTTGCTGTTCTCCTCCAGTCGGTGGCTGTGATTCTGCTGTGAAGGAACTAGGTTCTCTGACGTGGCTCAGCCGTGCCTGACTTTGCCCTCTATGCTCCATGAGGAGCCGCAGTGCACTTCACCTGCCAGGCTGTCAACCTGTGGGACCACGGACTGCCAAGCACACCCATTCTTTTTGTTATGACCTTAGACCACTTAAAAAAAAATTTTATTGAGGTATACTTGATGTACACTATTATATAAGTTTCAGGTGTACAACTCAGTGATTCACAATTTTTAAAGCTTATACTCCATTTATAGTTAGGATAAAATACTGGCTATATTCCCCTGCTGTATAGTACATCCTTGGAGCGTATTCATTTTACACATAGCAGTTTGTACCTCTTAATGCCCTACCCCTATCTTGCCCCTTCCCCCTTCCCCCTCCCCACTGGTAACTACTAGTTTGTTCTCTAGATCTGTGAGTCTGTTTCTGTTTTGTTATATTCACTAGTTTGTTTCATTTTTTAGATTCCACATATAAGTGATAACATACAGCATTTGTCTTCTCTGTCTGTTTCACTAAGCATAATGCCGTCCAGATCCATGCATGTTCAGCACACCCACTCTTTAGACACATCTTTGGGTGACTCAGGTGCCCTGCCAGCACAGTCAATTGTAACAGCCTCACCTGGTCTGAATTCTCTCTGCTTCTTTCTGCCTGAGCCCTGTATGTCTCAAGCTCACTGCATGCTCCACTGAGCACCACTGATAAGCAAAAACGATTACCAATCATTGCCTTATTCAAGGATTTGTCTTCAAAGGTAAAGGTAGCCTCAGACCTGCCCCTACCTCCTATGGTTAATGTCTGTGCGCTACTGGCTTAATTTCATATTAATGTTCATTTATCGGAAGGAAAGGAGGTTGTACACACCTTGTAGTCTGCGGTTCCTATTATGTGTCTTAATTATAATGTTACTATTCCTTTGTTACTAGTTTAGCCCAAAGGCTAAATGTATTTAAAATTCAAACGGACTGTAGCTACTCTGGCATCTAACAGGGAAGCCAAAATGCGTATCATTGAGGAAAAAACATGTGTTCCCCTCTGATCTTTGCACTTTGAGAACTTGAGCAGAGGTGAGGGGGTGGGACAGAGAAGGGAGAGGAAAGGCTGAAGTTCCAAAGTCACCGCCAGTTCTGCTGTGCTGGTAAAGAGTGCATGGCCATTTTGCTTGGCGGGATAGTAACGAATCCTTAGACAGATAGAGGCAGGCATGGGGCCAAAGAGTGGGTCGTGCTAGACCACTCTGCATAAAAAGTGAGAAAAACTGAATTTGAAGCATAGTGAGAACTGGAGCAGCATGAGGCTGAGCAAGGATGACTTGAGACAATTCTCTGAGATGGAGTGGCTGAGGGACATTTAAGAAAAGGAATGTCTAAATGCAATTCTAGTTTACTCAGCCATAAAAAAGAATGAAAATAATGCCATTTGCAGCAACATGGATGGATCTAGAGATTATTATGCTAAGTGAAGTAAGTCAGACAAAGACAAATATAATAGGATATCACTTATATGTGGAATCTAAAAAAAATGATACAGATGAACTTATTTACAAAACAGAAACAGACTCACAGATGTAGAAAACAAACTTATGGTTACCGGGGGAAATGGCGGGGGGGATAAATTAGCAGTTTGGTATTAACACATACACACTACTATACATAGAACAGATAATCAACAAGGATGTACTGTATAGCACAGGGAACTCTACTCAATATTCTGCAATAACCTATATGAGAAAAAAATCTGAAAAAAAAATGAATATACGTATATGTATAACTGAATCACTTTGCTGTATACCTGAAACTAACACAACATTGTAAATCAACTATACGCCAATATAAAATAAAAATAAATAAAAATAAATAAATAAATTCAATTCCAGGTTATCTGTGTTGTGGTAATGTAACTGCTGTTGCCCCAAACTTTCAGTAAAGTCTGTTATACCTAAAAATGTCTTGTCTGAGTAACTGGCAGGGAAATCTAGAGGTAAAAAGCCATGTATAGGTTAAAATGGAGAAGAGGAAAGAAAAGAGCAAGGGCGATCAAGACTTCCATGAGAACTAAAACTCAAACTCAAAGCTAGAAGTGACTGTGAGAATTTGCCAAAAAAACACAAAAAACAAAAACCGTCTTTGGTGGGCCGGGATTCCCCATGGGATGTACAAGAGAGGATTTAAGTGTTCTTGAATCTTAACAAAGAGGCTTCTAAGCTGTCACCTGTGATGTGTTTCTGTAGGTGAATGGACACCCCCTTCTTCAAGGGGTGGCCGTAGTATAAGATCAGGTCCAGGTGATGGGAAGGAAGACGTAAAGGGGTTAAAAGGCTGCCACAAGAACTGCTCTGGCTGACTGGAGAGAAAGTCGGGAAGACGTAAAGGGGTTAAAAGGCTGCCACAAGAACTGCTCTGGCTGACTGGAGAGAGAGTCGGGAAGCTGTTTTTAGAACCAGGAGAGTTCCAAGTTAACCAGCCATAACAAATTCTGTATTCTAAGTTAAGTGTCACGAAACAAGGATTAGAAAGATGGCTTGGCAGGTTTCTGGTTCCACAATTTCAAAAAACATGTCCGCGGTAAGGAAACAATAATTAGAATGTGTCAAGGCATTTTCCAGACCCTTCCCAAATCCTGCTTCCACAGCAGAAGGAAGCTGCTCAAACTGAGAGGCAGTGCAGCACGGTGATTAGCACGCAAGCTCTAGCTGGCTTGCCTGAAAGCAAATACTGGCTCAGTTGTTTGCCAGCTGCTAGATCCTCCTAGTCTACTACTCATAGTTTCTGTCTCCATTTTATTCCCTATAAAATGTGAATGATGGGGCTTCCCTGGTTGAGAATCCACCTGCCAGTGCAGGGGACAAGGGTTCGATCCCGGGAAGATCCCACATGCAGCAGAGCAACTAAGCCCGTGCGCCACAACTACTGAGCCTGCGCTCTAGAGCCCACGAGCCACAAGTACTGAGCCCACGCGCTGCAAAAGCTGAAGCCCACGCGCCTAGAGCCCGTGCTCTGCAACAAGAGAAGCCACCGCAACGAGAAGCCCGCGCACCGCAACGAGTAGTCCCCGCTCGCCACAACTAGAGAAAGCCTGCGCACAGCAACGAAGACCCAACGCAGTTGGGTCTTGATCTTGACCCTTGTCTTGATCGCCCTTGCTCTTTTCTTTCCTCTTCTCCATTTTAACCTATACATGGCTTTTTTATTTAAAAAAAATAAAAATTTTTTTTAAATGTGAATGATAATAAATAGTACTAAATTCATGACGCAGTTGGGAGGATGACCTGAATTAATACATGTAAAGCATTTAGATTGGCACCAGGTACCCGGAAGCCCCTCAATATGTTTTGCTCCCTTTATTACAGGAAGGAAACAGCTCACCAAAAGCACTGGAAAGCCCTGTCCTGAGAGCTAGAAACCATGTTCCCCCCACTTAGCAAGAAAAGTTCAGATCACAGCCTAGGACTCTTGGAGCCTTCTATGAAAGTGAAGGTCAAAGCAGAATAACTTGTAGAGTTTCTGCCTCTTCTTGATTAGCCTCTGGCAATACGGAAAACTGACACTAGTTTAAACACCTGCACATGCTTAAATACCATTTAGGTAAGAAAAATACATTCTGTTCCATTTGATTAAGACACTG
Organism: Monodon monoceros; assembly: GCF_005190385.1. Taxonomy (NCBI): domain Eukaryota; kingdom Metazoa; phylum Chordata; class Mammalia; order Artiodactyla; family Monodontidae; genus Monodon; species Monodon monoceros. The sequence goes on from NW_021703783.1 coordinate 51,313,999, forward strand.
ATGTTATAGCCAAGGCGGGCAAGAAGCAGCTTCAGAACGCTTGCCTCAAAGACCAGCTACACACGAATGGAAGGGAGCCCATGATGGTGGCCTTTGAGATCAAACGGTGCAGTGTTCCCTCTATACAGAGATTTTCACAAAGAGTGGACAAAGTGACAATAAGCCCAGCAATGTGAACAGATCCAGTTATAGCAAAACAGGGGAAATTAATACTGTGCCTCAGGCATACAGCATTAGACCAGTGTTTTCTTTTTGTGACTTATAACACCTAATTTTTCTTGACTTTGATCTTGAAATACCTTTTTTATATTGTTTTGGTTTTGGTGTCAGTGTGAATCCAAACACATACACACACATAAGTTAAGGCTGTGTAAATCCCAGTAATAATAATCACCTGCCACAAAATGCTAGGATCCATTTTTCTATAAAAGCCAAATCCTTTGCAAAACGAAGGAAAACAATCAATACTGACAAGAATATACTGCCTAACCCTTGTGCTGTAAAATCTCAAACAAATAATAATTTGGAAGTTAAGAGGGAAAAATCATGTTTATCTATCACCTTTATCACCTAAATGCTTGTCCAAATACTATGTTCCATAATCCCTGAAAATCCTATAGAGCGGAGGAATTTTAAAGATAATTTTATTCGTATTAACTAAGGCAAGAACTAAGGTTCAAAACCAGTTCTGAGTTCAGAGTCTGCACTGTGCCCACGACACTAATATCCTGAGACACAGATTCCCCAACCTTCCTCAATAACTGGTTATAGTTTGTGACATTTTGTTCTTTAATGATGCTCACTTTCAAGAAATGCTTCCCAATATTTAATCTAAATCCCTTTCTTCTCCTTGAGTTTAAACAATTCCTTTTATACATGTCTTCTATGGGGAGAGAGAACGCTGGCCAATGTCCTCCTTAATAACAGCTCTTTAATAATGATTACATTGCCTCTACTCCAGACTAAATGCATCCAACTCCTTTAACCTTTTGTTAAAGGCCCGATTTTCCAACCTATTGATAACTGTATTTGCTCTTCTCTGGACCCATTCCAAGCTCTTGATGTTGCCCTCAAAATGCATATGTTTTATATATGTGGGTGTATATATATACACCCACATATATATATATCACACATACACACACACACTTTTCCTAAAATGAAGAACCTATGCTAAGTAAACCTGATAAAATCCTTCCCAGTTTTTTTTTTTTATGTGAGACAGAGACAGAGAGAATGAGATTTGATTGGTAATTTTAATAAAAGCTTTATATTGTTAGCACATTATCAACTTACAAACCATTATTATCACAGATTTCTTTTTACGACCCGTTTTCCTAATCCAGCTTGTACCCAATGTAGTGTGTTTATTATGGACAATTATAACCTACCTTGAAATTACTCTCTACACACATGCCAAGCGCTTCGGTGCCGAGAGGCGAAACAGAGTGTGCTGGTAGGGGTTGAGCTGCTGAGCAGGGAGGTTTATGTAACACCTCAACACCCACCATCCTGACAGTGGCTGAGGGTGACAGCTATATGACACAGCATGCGCATGATGGCATCGTCCCTTCCAACAGTGGGATGTGGCAGAGAAAGGGATCGGGTGGTCTTGTTTCTCTATGTTGCATTCCTGTCCCTCTCTTTGGATGTATGCCTGAGTAACTCACTCCACCTTCCCAATTTATGTCCATAATGTTCCTTCAAGGTTTTATTTTCTTCTCACTGGATCACTCCTTTAATTTACCCTTGGCTGAATGTGACCTCTATCTTCTTTGACATTAGCAAAGCCACAGAAAGTTGCAGGAAGGCAGGTAAGAGGCCTCTGCCTCTTAGTAAAGTCCTGAAGGGAGCTCTCTTCTTCACTGGTCCATGAAACACTTACCCATTGAAGTGCTCCTGGCAGGAAAGAATCTATTTCCCGTAGACATCATGTGAAAGAAGCTATGTTCCTGCCCCATGTGAGACTCTAATCCTGTCCAACTCATCCTGTCCTACAGGCTAGATTCTAGACTTCAGTGGTTCGTGCCTGCCAAACAGTTGCCCTGCACACCCCACCCCACATCTACTGTGAGCGCTGCTGTGAAAAGTCCCCTTGCCTCTGAAAATGCTGTGTTCAAAGGAGAACAAAGGAAGAAGCAGCAGAAATAGCTGTGAATACACTCTCCAGCCAGACCAGTCTGCATATGCGATTTTCAGGCAGGCTCTTCCTGTCTGAGAATGTCCTCTTGAATGCTAGTTATAAGTAGAGAAGGAGGGAGTTAGAGTTGGGAGAAGAGAAGAGACGAGTGAAGTAGGAATAGATGTTTCTGTATTACAGTCATGGGAAAGTTATACCTATCAGGTATGATTAGGTTTGTCTGCATATAACAGGAAGCTCAAATGTGGAGTTTAAACAAGTCAGAAATTTACTTCCGATTCAGACAGAGGAAGTAGAGTCAGCCCTTCGTATCCACAGGTTCTGTATCTTCTGTACCTTCGTATTCAACTGACTGAGGATCGACTTGGATCAATTGTCCCTCCGGCCCTCCGTATGCATGGATGCCATTCTATATCCCGGACTTGAGCAACCACAGATTTTGGTATCCATCAGGTCCTGGCACCAGTGACCCACAGATACCAAGGGACAACCGTATAGATGTAGGCGGTATATACTGCCATGTCAACTCCAAAATCATCAGGAACCCTGAATCTTATCTTTCTAAGTGGCTTTCATCCTGGAGGTCCAAGGTTGCTATGAGGCTCCAGATACTACATTTCAAACAGAAAGAGGACCAAGAAGGAAAGGGCCAAAATTCATGCCTCTCAGCTGGGTCAGTCTGCCTAACAGAGCCTTCCTGAAAGCCCATCCAATCACTTCAGCTTCATTTTACTGACCACCTAAGGGGTTCTGGGAAACAAAGGTGTTGATCCAGGCACACTGCCGGTTGGGGAAAAAAAACTAGGTTTCTTGTGAGTGAAGGCAGAATGGATACTGGGTAGATAACTATCAGTTACTAACAAGATAAACTAGACAGAATACTTCTGGTCTTGACTCTTAAGCCCTACGCATTATTTAAAAGTATTTCCCTTAACTCCACATTTCTCCCAGGGCAGTGGAAACCCGGGGATGAAAACAGACCAGGATATTTAAACCAGTTGCATGGAAATGTATCACTCACGTTGCTTACAGTATTTTTAACTTGAAAATGAAAGGAAATCTTGATTATATAAGTAAACTAACAGAAGTCGATCATGTCAGAGGGATCTGTTCAAACTGGAATGTAAAGCTTTGTTTTGAAAACTAAAAACGTCCATTAGAGGGGGAGTTAATTCAACAAAAGAATGAAACCAGTGAACATCTGCAATTTCACATGATGAGGGAAAAGAATATAAAGCTCAGTTATTTCAAGCAATAGACCAAAGACGACATGAAAGCAGAATGTAGCCCTAAGATTTGTCACTCTTGCTTACACAAGGGATGGCTTCACTCAACCATGTTTGGGACACATCTGGTGGAGAGGAAGGCTCTAAATATTTCACTAGGTTATCCTTACGGTTCCTGGTACCCTGCGGCTATAGTCAACATAATCTCTGAATGGAAAATCAGATTATATGGTTTGACAGAAGATTTTTGTCTTTTGTGCCAACGTATGGAATAGTCTCACATAGGTAAGATGGTACACGTTTAAGAGATTGCTTTTATGGCAAAGAATAAAAGCACTTGAACACAGGGCTATCTCAAGAAAGTTGGGATGTATGCTAGACTTAATAAACCTGGATTGACCTTTATAATCAGCCACTGAGACTCTTTACCTGGAGTATTTATTGCCCTGCAAGTAATATCTCAACCACAGGTCCAAGTCTAAGTGCTGGCCCAAAGAGAACCTGGTATCAGACAAGAGAAAGGAAGGAACAGGAAAAGGAGGGCGAAGACTTGCTCTGCGTACTTCCTTGCCACCTGGTCACTGCAATAATGAACTGAACGTCTGTGTAATGTTGCACAATTGTATCATACTGTGTGAAGAGCAATGCCATACATTAAAGCCACGGTGCTTTCAACAACAACAAGAGTAATTATTTCTACCCGAGAAAATCCTCTTGAGCATGTGTATATGTGAGGAAAACATGAGCTCTGGAGCCAAAAATACCTGGCTGGCAACCCAAGATCCATGATTCAGTGGGCAAGGGTAACACTGGAAAAGCAATTAATATTTTTCATAAGCAATATTGGGAAAGCAGTTCCTTACTTCCTTATAATGGTGTTGCAACGATGCAGTGAGATCAAACACATCAAGCACCTGACACTTAGCAGGTATTCAACAAGTGTTCAAATCTCTCCTCTCCTACCTCACTACCCCACCCCTTTGCCCACTCTCAACAATTCCTTGTTTTGGATTTAGGTTCACATGTTTTAGCACCATTTGATCATATTAATACACCGTGAGGTTAAACGAGAGAGCAGAGCCATGGATAAAAACTTCCGCTCCTTCACAATGTGACATTAGGTGCCGACCTGGAAGAAACAGCTGACCTGAGGGATGCTCTAGGCGAGAATTCTGGGAAGGTTCGGGGATATGGGAAGAGCATCAGCTTCAGAGCTCAGGTCACCTGAGCAGGCTCCCAACAGTCATTCATCTGAAGCCCCCCAAAATTCCTTTTTTTAATCTCTAAAGAAAATATATATTGTGGACCTCGTTTAATGAAATTCTTGGGGTTTTTTAGTTTTTCAAGATTTCCCCTAGAAGGGGAGGTGGGGAAGAGAACCACAGAGAACTAGTAATCAAAGAAAGCTTCTACGAAATACAAAATTTTCTCCTTAAAGTCTACTTTTTGGGGGCCTCCCTGGTGGCGCAGAGGTTGAGAGTCCGCCTGCCGATGCAGGGGACACGGGTTCGTGTCCCGGTCCGGGAGGATCCCACATGCCGCAGAGCAGCTGGGCCCATGAGCCATGGCCACTGAGCCTGCGCGTCCGGAGCCTGTGCTCTGCAACGGGAGAGGCCACAATAGTGAGAGGCCCGCGTACCGCAAAAAAAAAAAAAGTCTACTTTTTGAACTTAAATCAACATAGACAGGAAGGCTTAAATCTATAGATTTTTTTTTTTTCTTTCCCAAAATGTTATGAAGGGAGAGAATGTGGGTAACAGAAAATAATGAGTTCAGGATCAGTGATAATTAGACAACACCAAGGACGCCCGCCTTGGTCACGTTCAAGGACAGTTTATGGATTGCTGGCTTTCAGTGGGGGGAAGGGAGGAAAGGTGGGAAGTGGAGCTCTTCTCTAAGTTGACTCAATCAAAGATAGAGTCTCCAGACACAGTGGTGCTATTTGTGCACCTGTTAGCACTTTAGGATACTGGATATTTCTTCTGCAAGAAGTCTCTGGCTCTTCAAGAAAGTGATTTGATAATATCTGCTATTAAGAAAAAGTATTGTAGGGAGTATTCAACAGGTGGTTAGTACCCTTTATATAACAAATATATTGAGCCTGCCCATAGCTAAAAGGCTGCTGCTAAATAATGTACCTCCAGAAATGAACAGCAGGGAGGGGAACCATTTTTCTTCCTGTTATACAGGCTAGAGGGCAGTGTGGTATAATCTTTGTAGATATGTCTTCAATCTTTGTCTAACCCAGACTATTGCACATCAGTTATTGAACAAATGTTTCAAACCACTGCATGGTGGTCCTGCCTACTGGCCAACACGTAAGTTTGAACAGTGACACCATCTTTCAGTGAGCAGCAGTGCTTACTTTAGTATTTCAGTATATTTTCTTATTTTGTTGTATAAAATGGCATGGAAAAATGGAAGTCATGAAGTAGTATTAGTCCTAATGATAAGGAGCAAGGCTCTCAGAAAACTAGTTGATGTGAGAGCTGGTTGATATTACGAATTAAACAGTAAAAGTAAAGTAACTGTACGAAATGCTGGAAATTTATACTCTAAGATTGTGCCTTAAAATATAACTAACTAGGGTTATCATAATATATTTCGTTCTTTGTGTATGGAAGATCCACACCCTTAAATTTAGAAAGCTTGTTAAAATGTAAGGTTGGTGATTTTTTAATCTTTTTAATGGAAAAGCAAAAGGGAGTTTAGAAGCTAGGCCACTTGTACAGTGTAATCAAGAAATGTAATTTCCCCCTTACAGTCCTCAGATACAGTAAATGTTGCTGAGTCTCCACACATGTTGACCGTGCAGAAGTGTTTGTGATACCTCACAAAGTGGGTAGCATCTGGGTATTCAGTAAATGTTTTCAAAATGGCCTTATCTATGAAAACTGGGGTCTCTCTTTTTCCTCTTTTCTTTCAAATTCTAGATGAAATAGCCCCGTCCAGGTTTTGGTGTTTTTTTTAATAAATTTATTTATTTTATTTATTTATTTTTGGCTGTGTTGGCTCTCCATTGCTGCACGCGGGCTTTCTCTAGTTGTGGCGAACTGGGGCTACTCTTCGTTGCGGTGCACCGGCTTCTCATTGCGGTGGCTTCTCTTGTTGCGGAGCACGGGCTCTAGGCATGCAGGCTTCAGTAGTTGTGGCACGTGGGCTCAGTAGCTGTGGCTCGCGGGCTCTAGAGCGCAGGCTCAGTAGTTGTGGCGCACGGCCTTAGTTGCTCTGCTGCATGTGACAGCATCTTCCCGGACCAGGGCTCGAACCTGTGTCCCCTGCATTGGCAGGCGGCTTCTTAACCACTAAGCCACCAGGGAAGCCCCCCAGTTCAGTTTTATGCTAAAAAAACAACAGTGTGGCAAGCTGCCTTGTTGAACGTTCTCTGTAGGAAGCCTCTGCTCCAAGCTCCACACTTTCCATCTGTAGATGTTTGTGTTTGTGAGGTGTGAATGCCTAGATACAGAGATGATAGATGCCACGGAAATAACCAGGTAGGTAGCTGTGCAAAGCAAGAAGTCCCTAGGGGAGGATGCCAAGAAACAGACAAGAGGGACTTTTCTTTGCTAAGACAACCTTAACCCTGTTGTTAGCAGTGCACGGTTTATATGAGCAAATGACGGTGAAGTTATGGCTGAAATGGAGTACCATGTGTTTTCAATAGGAAATAATTGCAAGTCAAAAGTTTTATGAGCAAGAGGAAAATAACCACACACTGACCCTAAATGTTTATCAAGGGTTCAACCTTTAGGAGGCTTTTCTTAAATTTCCACCTGACTAGAAGGTCTTATTATAGCTCTTATTAATTATACGTGCTATTATATAGTCATTCTACAGTGATGGACTAAGTTTAGAATGCTCTTAGATGGACTTCCCTGGTGGTGCAGTGGTTAAGAATTTGCCTGCCAATGCAGCGGAAACGGGTTCGAGCTCTGGCCCGCGAAGATCCCACATGCCATGGAGCAACTAAGCCCGTGTGCCACAACTACTGAGCCTGCACTCCAGAGCTCGTGAGCCACAACTACTGCAGCCCGCGTGCCTAGAGCCCGTGCTCTGCAACAAGAGAAGCCACCACAATGAGAAGCCTGCGCACCGCAACAAAGAGTAGCCCTCACTCGCCACAACTAGAGAAAAGCCCGCGCACAGCAACGAAGACCCAACGCAGCCAATATAAATAAATAAATTTATTTCTTAAAAGAATGCTCTTAGAAATGCTCAGGGATGTTTTTACAAGGATTTCTGAGGTTTTAAACTTACTTTTTCAACCTTTACAAGTTATCTTAAAAGTTATAGTGTTCTGGATTTCTACCATAATATATTAAGATAAAGATATTCTTTTATATGTTTAAGACATTTTAGAGGGACATTTTCTACACAGAATTTGAGATTAGCTATTAATAAAAAGGTGGTCAGTCCACAACATATAAAATAAAGTAAGCATGTATTGAATCATTTAAAAAAAAAAAAAAAAAAGATGCTCAGTTGGGAATCTGGCCAGAATATCTTGGTATTCAAAGAGAAACACAAATTTTCAATTCAAAGATAAAATACAAACAATTTAAAAATCAAGGTATAAGGAGACCAGATTCCCCATTTTTATTTTGTTTTTCTCTACTACAACTCTTCTTTATTACCTTCAGTCCTGATGGAAGCAAACTGCCAATACACAGTGTGTAGGCAGTACAGTATCACTGCCACCAAAAGGCAGGATGCTGGCCTCTCAAGCACAGGCACTCTGGGACCAGGTCCTCCCTAAAGGCACCAAGTTGTTGCTAGGTAAGACAGGTAGGCCAAAGAGAAAACACAGACTGCAAATAACCAAAGTGGGAGCAAGCAAGGGTAAATTCATTCAGTGTTTATTGAGCACCTACTAGGCTGGGCACTGTTAGTGGCTGAAAATCTAACTATTAAGGCATACTTTCTGTCTATGGAAAGCTCCTGGTTGACTTTAACTTATTATTTTGAAATAATTTTGGACTTTGGTAAAAGTCTTAAAGATTGTACAAAAGGTTCCCACATCCCTTTCACCCAGCTTGCCCTAACGTTAATATCTTGTAAAATCTTCATACCAATTATCAAAACTAAAAAAATTGAGCTTAGTACAATACTATTAATTAACCTGCACACTTTTTTTTTTTTTTTTTGCAGTACGCGGGCCTCTCACTGCTGTGGCCTCTCCCGCTGCGGAGCATAGGCTCCGGATGCGCAGGCCCAGCGGCCACGGCTCACGGGCCCAGCCGCTCCGCGGCATGTGGGATCTTCCCGGACCGAGGCACGAACCCGTGTCCCCTGCATCGGCAGGCGGACTCTCAACCACTGCGCCACCAGGGAAGCCCTAACCTGCACACTTTATTTGTATTTCACCAGCATTTCCACTGATGTTCTTCTTCTGTGCCAGGATCCCATGTTATGTTTTCATCATCACATCTCTTTAGTCTCCTCCATTCTGTGACATTTCCTCAGTCTTTCCTTGCCTTTCATGACCTTGACAGTTTTGTTAGTTGACTTCTGAACAGCCATAATGGAACGTGTAAACTCTCTGAGGGAACTATATTGTGCCTGGGGATGGAGGGGCTTCATAGAAAGATGACATTTGAACTGGGTCTGGAAAAATAAAGTAGGACTTGGCCAATGTATTATTTATATCTCATCTGTTCAATTCAACATATATTTATAGTAATGGGAAGAGCATTAGGCATTGCAAATATAGCCTTGAACAAGGCAGAAATGGTCTCTGCTGTTATGCATTTTATGAGGTATTAAACAAATCATGACAAATGCACTGAAAATTACAAAGAGGAGGGAAGGAGGATGGGTAACATTCAGCAAATGGATTTTACATCATCTAAGGGGTAAGGGGAGATTCCCTGGAGGAAATGGCAGGCAGTAAGCTGAGATCTATCCGGGGGTTTGTCAGCTGAGGGAAGACAACAGTGTTCCAGAAAGGAGGAACAGCCTCTGCAAATGCCTAGAGTCAGGAGTACTTGTCATTTTCCAGTAACTTCAAATGCTGCATCACTGACACATGATGGAAGGCAGTAGTGTGAAGAAGAGGGGCTAAAGGAGATTGGGAACAGCTAACTGTTGGTTACATATGAGAAACTTCAAATAAGAACAAAGAAATAAGAGAAGACCTAGGTGGAAAAGTGAAGGAGAATGAGATTCCTACATCAAATGCATAACAAGTTCCATTAGTTGTTTGTTTTCTGAGCTATTTAGGAATAGGATGGCTGGAGCAAAGGGAAGGGAGAGAGGCCAAGCCAATGTAAGACCAGCAGATACAAATTATCAAGAGACACCAGAGGGGGGGTGGGGGGGTTCAGGAACAATATTGGACTACCCTGCAAGATGACAAAGACTAGGGCATCAGCAAAATTAGAGTACCAAAAGTAAGAAAAAAATTTTGGAAAAACAGAGAGACCTATTATTTTCCCAAAAAGGCATCAACATCATAGAAATTGTAAGAACTCTGTTAAACTTCCTTCAACTTATTTTAATGGCTCAGCAGTGTTATTATTTTAAACTGCATCACCTAGGAAATATGATGTCAGGGTTTCTGGCTTCTAAATGTCCTGGTCTTGGCTGAAAATATAGATTCTGTAGACACCCAGTACCAAAACCCACAAGAACAAGAGATGGATAAAAGAGGGTAGAACGCAGCTCAGCAAGAAGGCAGTCGAAGACTGATATGCCAGGAGTGAGTGGTAGACGAGAAGCCAGTGAAGATCAGAGGCAGGCCTACCTTACCAGAGAAAAGGGAAATGTCCATGAAAAACTCAGTCACCAAAATCAGGGAAGGAGAGAGCTTCAAGGAGGCACGCCTTCCCACAGAGAGTCGTGAAGAAGGAAGAGCACTAAAATGATTCATGTCACCTCGCCCTTAGCAGGCTGGCTGCCACGGGTGACCTCTGCTAGAATGGTTTCAGAACAGTCACAGACAGGCGTAGATACTGTATTAAAACAAGTTGAGGGGTGAATGTGATCTGAAGAAACAGTGCTATGTCTTGAAAACTCTCTTCCAGAGCGTTTGTCTATGAGGCAAAGGCGTGAGATAAGAGAGCACTGAATGTTGGGCTTCCCTGGTGGCGCAGTGGTTCAGAGTCCGCCTGTCGATGCAGGAGACACGGGTTCGTGCCCCGGTCCGGGAGGATCCCACATGCCGTGGAGCGGCTGGGCCCGTGAGTCATGGCCGCTGAGCCTGCGCGTCCAGAGCCTGTGCTCCGCAACGGGAGGGGCCGCAACAGTGAGAGGTCCGCGTACCGCAAAAAAAAAAAAAAAAAGAGAGCACTGAATGCACGGTGGACGAGAGTCATTTTTCTGCAGGACACTATGTTCATTGACCAAAGAGAAGGAGTGAGCCAGAGAGGCGTCTGGTTGAAAGACGTCTGCACGTCTGCAGGGGTCCTCTGGTGAAAACAGCTGCAGTAACATTCAGCCATGAAGATGTCTTTCTTGCAGGTTTAAGAGAAGTAGACACAAGATGTCTGCCTGGACACTGACCCTCTCCAACTTCCATCCTGAAAACAAACCCCAGGTTTAAGAGGACCCAAGGGAAGCCTGCTGCACCCCCAAGACTGCCTCAAAACTCTGCCCCTCAACGGAGGTGATAACTTTAAACATCATACATCACAGGTGCTTACTTAGAGCCTAGCATCAAACACCCTTCTTCCTTTTTTAGCACATTCCTTGATATTTCTGCTATCTCCCTTTCTTTTATTTGTTTGCTAGTACCGTCCACAGACTTCTATTAAATTTTTTTCTTGCTAACTTAATGGTTTTAATCTGCTTTCTCTCATTCCTTCTCTCTGTCCGTGTCAGCATTCCTTTCTCTGTTTCACTAGTTTGTCCTATCGGTACATTATGATGCCTTAGCTTGCAGCACTTCCCTCACCTCCACCTCAAACGGCCTCTCTCACACCAGCCACCACACCCTTCCAGTGTCCTCTGTGAAGTCAGAGAGGAGGTCACCTGCTGGGGGACAGGGAGATGAGGCTGTCATGACAGGCTGTGGTGAATGCTAAATCCAGGATGCTTCAGACAAACAGGATATTCACCTGTTCGGTACTGATAATGATTCTGAAAACTGTTCCATATGCAAAACTAGTTTTAACCTAAAACCTGCTTACAGAACATCTCAACGGGGACATTTCGGCATCAGCTCACATGGTCAATTTAACGTTTCTTATCATCCCCAACCTTGTTGCCAGCCGTCCATTCTGTCTCCACACTCTACTCTTTGACTCCGTTCCTACTTAAAGCCGATGAGGATGTGTTGAGCACCTACTGAGTACATTCTTTGGGTCATGCAAGTAATCATTTGTGAGAGCTGCTATAATGGAGGTGGCTACAGGGTGCGTGGGAACAAGGTTTACAATGTTCTTCCAAACATCTTTTGGCCCTCTTTGTTTCTCTTTATCCCCTCCCCTACCTTCCCCTTCTCTTTACTCCAGACTAGTTCTGTTCTAATATATTTAAAAATACCATCTCTAGTTAGCTGACCAAACACAATAAAATGATTCCACGTTATTTCCATAATAGTGTCAAATCTCCTGAAAATGGGATCAAATATTTTCCACAAACTGATAGCATCCAGGGACTTCCCTGGTTGTCCAATGGTGAAGAGTCTGCCTTCCAATGCAGGGGACATGGGTCTGATCCCTGGTCGGGGAACTAAGATCCCACATGCCGCGGGGCAACTAAGCCCGTGCGCCACAACTACTGAGTTCACGTGCATCAACGAGACAGCACGTGTGCCGCAAACTACAGAGCCCACGTGCCACAACTGGAGAGAGAAAACCTGCATGCCACAACTAGAGAGAAGCCCATGCGCCGCAACGAAGAGCCTGTGTGCCTCACGAAAGATCCCACATGCTGCAACTAAGACCTGACGCAGCCAAAAAAGAAAAAGAAAAAAAAAACTGATAGCATCCAAAATATCTCATCCCCACCACTTCAATTTCTCACCTCATCTAAGCAAACCATAATCTCCGGTCAGTGCGTTTAATCAAAGTCTTCTTTTAATGGGCTCTCAAGGTTGAAGAGCACTATTACTAGGATGACTAGCACAGGCAGAACATGGAATTCCAGACATAAAGGAAGCACGTGAATTATGAATATCCCTTGCATGGAAGCAATACCCAGGCCAGGAACCCATCTCTCCCCTGTCTTCTTGCCATTCATTAGTCTCCTTTCCTCTGTCTTTTTGGTCAGTTTGCTGACAGATTCACCACTAGCACTAATCCCCAGTTCTCACTCTCTCTCTGCCCAAGTGCAAAAGAGGAAGCAGGGCTGAGGGCCATTCAGACACCTAGTTCCATCTTCAGGGTTGGGCCTCCCCTTTCCTCTCTTCTCCTGGCTTCTGTAAAACATAATTTCACATCTTGGTAATGACCTCGGGCCTACAAAGCGTCCAGTTCAACCACAATCAGAGCCAGGAGCCAGAACAGTGAGGACCCAAAATGTATTGAAACTAAAAGCCCATGGCAACAGTGTTCAAGCAAGAACTGAGGAATGTGTCATACAGCCTTTCTAGCCTAAGAACCTAAGAAATTGGGTCTGGGGGTAAATACTAGCACAGGCCTCTCCTATTTAGCACCTGGCTCTTAACCTCAGGAAACATTCTGAGGAAAAGAAAAAGTCTGAAAATGAAAGACAGGAAACTTGAAATTAAGAGACCTAAGGTTGGGGATCAAAAAGTAAACCAAAGGGCTTCCCTGGTGGCGCAGTGGTTGAGAGTCCACCTGCCGATGCAGGGGACGCGGGTTCGTGCCCCGGTCCGGGAAGATCCCACATGCCGCGGAGTGGCTGCGCCCGTGAGCCACGGCCGCTGAGCCTGCGCATCCGGAGCCTGTGCTCCGCGGCGGGAGAGGCCACAACAGTGAGAGGCCCACATACCGCAAAAAAAAAAAAAAAAGTAAACCAAAGAAGTCTTCTAAGTTCAACTCTGAAGATCAGAGATTCTTAAACTGTTCTTCAAAGGTGCTTCAAGGACTAAGTGGGTAGGTCTCCAGGCTCTAGAACTCCACTTCACCAGAGCAGCAACATTTTTATCTCTTTTACATACTAGACCTCCATGTCAGACTTCAACTTGAAGGACTGGTTCTGCAGCTTGAAAAACATAAGTTTAAAAAAAACTTATTTCGAACTGCATCCATTCATGCATTCATCCATTCAACCAATATTTATTGAGCATCTCTGTGACAAGCATTGTGCTAAGGGATGGAGATACCAAAATAAGTAACACATGGTTGCTGTCCTCCAGGGGTTCTTCCTGGAGATGGGGAGATAGACAAATGATGCAAAATTCAGAGCAGAATGTGATTGGGTGCTATGACGGGGAAAAACAGGGAGCTTTGAGATTCCACAAAACAGATGCTTTAACATCTGGAAACTGGCTTTGAAATTGGCTTTGAAACTCTGCTTAAATATATCCAATGGTGGGTAATTCTACAAGGTAGCCAATTCTATTTTTAACACCTGTAATTATTCGCAATTTTTCTTTTTAGGGCTAAAATCTATGTTCTTGTGGCTTCAATCCATCAGCTCTAGTTTGGTCAACTCTACACAGACCAGGTCTGTTAACCTTTTCCACAAAATTGCCTTTGAAGATTTGAGTTCAGTCATCATTCCCTTCCCTGGACTTTCCACTCTCTAAGTATACAGCCTTTATTTACACCAATTATATTATGGTTTCATGTAACCAAGACAAAAAGGGAGAGAATTTGGGGAGGACAGGGACTTGATGAAATCATTCCTTCTATGTGAGAACTTTGTTTTATTTGGGATAATTTTAAGAGCAGTCCTGGTACTATCATGGAATCAAGAAAAAATGTGTAAATGAAACTAGACATTATCTTGAAACTAGACTACAGATCTTGAAAGCTCATTTTTCTTCAATATTAACATTCAAAACTAATGGAAATCTAGAACATACATTAAAATGGTTTATTGATGTTGTTACAACACAAGCTATGTTCAGTGTGTTGTCTGTCCATCATTAAAATGCATAGTTCAACATGCTGTTTAAAACTAGAATGAACATGGTGACTAATAGTTCCCATTACTGCCTGCACCAGCATCTGAGATTTGTTACCTAAGATAACTATGTCTCCGATTTTCACTGAATAAACCTACTCCAAGAAGTAATCAAGGAAGGTCAATCTATAACAAACAAGAAAGCAATGTTACCTACATTTGCAAATTTCATGGCCAGCATCTATTTTTCATTAAAATTTTACTGTTTCATTTTTAATTGCTTTTTAATTATTGAAAGCTTTAGAAAATTATCATGCTTAAGAAAAATTCCAAACTGTTTTACCTATGTAATGTTATAAAGCATTTTGGTATTTCTTTTTCTTTTTAACCTCAATTTCTAGGCACAGGACTTTTGCTATCTAAAAATTAAGAAGCTTTGAAGGCCAGTGTGAAACACATATAACACACATATAACTTTATCTCTATGAAAAAATTTATCAGTTAAAATGGTTTGAAGATAAATTTTCTGAACACACGCTTTGCATAAGAAGTATCTTTCACTATTAACATAAAATTTAAGTAACACCTGCTTCCAAGGGAATTGAAGTAGTATATAAGCCTGTTTAAATTTTAAAAAGCGTGTGTAGCTATTACTATGGTGTGTATTAAATTTGACTTTGATCTTTCTGACAGCCTAGGCAAAAAGGAAAACATGAAAGAATACTTAATTATACTTGATACATCTGATAAGATGAAATATCCAGGGTTTTTTTTAGGAAAGAACCAACATTTTTACTACTAACTTCCAAACAGAGTTTATCAAGACATACTAATCAAGGGAATTTAAACAAGGAACACTTAACAATACCATGTCTTCAACAAAAACATGCAATAAAAGGTTGGAAAACAATCCTAATAATCTTAAGTGTGACAGAGATCTGTAAAATTCGAGGGCACAGTATTAATACCATTTAGTGAGGATGTTTTAATGGAGAATTATACTGAAGAAGTCAAGAAATATAGTTCTTTTCTGAATTGTGATCATCAACTCCTGGGTGGAATTTGAATTCACAGAAAAAGATGACTATTATTTTCTTTATTTCTCTTCCTCTACTGTAGCTGTTACAGGATATAGATGGAAGTTACCTCAAGTTTAAACTCTAAGGAAAAAAAAACGTAGCACGGGTACCCGGTATCCATGCTAGGAAGAAGAACTTAGGGTACCAAACATGAGGGTGCAGAGTTAATATTCCGTTAAAGAAGCCGAAAAACTGTCTAAAATCCCTGCCTGGGTAAGGGGTCACCTCATCATCTCCACACAAGTCAGCTGTAGCAGCATCTCAGGCCAAAACCCGCATCAAGATGCAGCTTTGGATCTGCTCAAGTACATGAAAAGGTGCCTGTTTGAAACTCCAAAATACTGTACCAAAGAATATTGTTTCTCCCAGTATTTTTTTACTCCAAGACTTCTCAGAACTTCTAACTAGCTAACATGCAATGTGGACCTTCCAAAATGGACCCAGAATGGGCAGTAAACTTGTCTGACCACAATGCTCTCATTTCTTGGAGCATCTTACAAAACTAATGTCCCAAGGAACATAGTTTGGAAAATACGACCAGAAATGCCACAAGCTGAATATTTTAGGAACAGGTATTACCACCTCAAAAAAAAAAAAAAAAAAAGAAAAAAGACTCTCATTGTTGGAGAATTATTAACAAAGCAACAATAGCCTTGGCATTGTTTATATACAGTGACTCCTTAGGACAATAATGTGACAAGAACAGCTGCTTTCTGGAGCTGAAGATGGAAATTCAATGTCTTCAGCCCAAATAGGAATGTTTTCTATTCAGTTATGTCAGGAGGTCATTCAAGTGATAAATCTGAAAGTTGTAATAGTAAGATAAATTAAGCCAAAAGAAGGACATTTAAATATTATACTGTTTATACCATTTGATATTGAAATCTAGTCTACTAGTAGATTAATTCCTTTTCATTCCTGTCATCAAAAAAGCATTTAAGGGACTTCCCTCGTGGTCCAGTGGTTAGGACTCTGCACTTCCACTGCAGGCGGCACCGGTCCCCTGGTCAGGGAACTAAGATCTCACAAGCCGCATGGTGTGGCCAAAAAAAAAAAAAAAAGGGGGCATTTAAACGCTGGTTTTGAAGCAGAAACAGACATACAGATTTGTGGTTGCCAAGGGCGGAAGAAAGTTGGGATTAGCAAATGCAAACTATTATACATAGAAAGGATAAACAACAAGGTCCTACTGTACAGCACAGGGAACTATATTCAGTATCCTGTGATAAACCACAGTGAAAAAGAATATGAAAAATACATATGAAAATGTGGATAACTGAACCACTTTGCTGTACAGCAGAAATTAACACAACATTGTAAATCAACTATACTTAAATGAAAAAAAGAAAGAAAGACAAACACTGGTTTTGAAGAATCATCACCAGCCTGGGCTCAATAATGATAATAGCCAGCACTTACTGTGCTGTAGTATGTCATGGTACACTCCTGTTAAGTCATTAAATTCTTATAACAATCCTAAGAGATCGGTATTATTATTGCCATCCCTGTTTAACCAGTGAGGAATGGTCTATGGACTACAGAAGGATACTATTAGAAATAAGGAGATCTTTTCTTTACCTCTAAATTTTAACCACTTTTCTCACTGTACAAATAGCAAATTCTGGGATCGTAAGTGATTTTTAACTTTATCTATGATATCCATCTCAAAGATTGTGGGAATCAAGTAATCAATAATGCTGGCTCCAGTAATGATAAGAGAAATCCTTCTGGGCTACCTAATTCTTTGGGGTTGGTCTGTTTGTTTTTAACAATATTGGTAAGGTTATAAATACTCTTGAACAGGTGTTTTCCTTTTGATTCATTCAGTTTATTATTTCTAGAAGCGTAGTTCTTGACCTTTATTTTCTTCACAACACATATGACAGATGAGGTTCACATATGACATACTCCCAAAACCTGACCTTTTTTTTCCCTTTCTTAATTTTTGGCTGTGTTGGATCTTTGTTGCTGCACGTGGGCTTTCTCTAGCTGCGGCGAGCGGGGGCTACTCTTCGTTGCAGTGCACGGGCTTCTCATTGCAATGGCTTCTCTTGCTGCAGAGCATGGGCTCCAGGCACATGGGCTTCAGCTGTTGCAGCACGCGGGCTCAGTAGTTGTGGCTCGCGGGCTCTAGAGCACAGGCTCAGTAGTTGTGGCACATGGACTTAGTTGCTCTGCGCGGCACCTGGGATCTTCCCAGAGCAGGGCTCGAACCCGTGTCCCCTGCATTGGCAGGCAGATTTTTAACCACTGTGCCACCAGGGAATTCACCCAACCTATTCTTGACAAAACAAAATTTGATAAAATAAACAGAATATGATAGAATTTTTGCTATGATATTTATGAAAGTATTTTATAGGCATATGGGTCAAGAAACCGAAATTTAAAAGACCTCAAAATTTTGTCATTTTATGTGGGAAAAATGAATACATATAGTTACTTTTAGTTCAAATAATTTTTTTAAAATGTGAGTCTCTTTCCCCAAAGCTATTCTACTGGTAGAATTAATTAAGCAAAAGAGATGCATTATTGAAGAACAAGCATAAGAATATATTATATATTTTGTTGTTTTGAATTACATAGAATTTATAGATTTTTTTAATTGTAATGAATATGAATCATGTTATTGCAAATAGTACTTGCATAATCTTTTCTGCTGTTATGCTAATAACCATGATGTAGACATTAATATAACTGGCAATTATCAAAATTTTACTGGCACATCAGCAATAATCACCGAGGATTGTCAACTCATGGTGTGTTGGTTTCAATTCTAACCCTTTCTCTTCCACCTAAGAAAGAATATCATAAACCAATGAGCAGTATCACAGGGATAAATTAGAATCTACTTTAGACTAAATTAAAAAGGAAATCATTAGAAAATCTTGGAATGTGTTAATGCATCATTGATCAGGATTGAGCAATTAGTATATCATGTCACAGTGTGTAAGAAATGCCAATATTAAAAACTGCCCTTGAGAAGCAGCCACATAGCACAGGGAGATCAGCTCAGTGCTTTGTGACCACCTAGAGGGGTGGGATAGGGAGGGTCGGAGGGAGACACAAGAGGGAGGAGATATGGGAATATATGTATACATATAGCTGATTCCCTCTGTTATACAGCAGAAACTAACACACCATTGTAAAGCAATTATACTCCAATAAAGACGTTAAAAAAATAAAATAGTAACTAGAGAAGAATTTATTGCTTTAAAAATGTTTATAAGCAAAGAATAAAGGCTGAAAATTAATGAGCCAAGCATCTACATTTTGAACTTAGAAAAGAAGACAGAATGAGGCAAAGTAAAGTGAGAAGGACTGTGTGTATGCATATGCGTGTGTAAATCATAAAAAGATTCATGAGAATGATAAATACCAAATTAATGGTTTTGGTTACCTGCGTGTAGAAGAGATGAAAAATGTTTTGGCAAGGTATATACAGTTTCACCCGTACTGGTTGTTTTCTTTAAGATGGGTAGTGCATATGTATGCACTTGTATTAGTCTATTCTTTTTATATATCTGAAATGTTTTATAATAACATTTAAAAAATTTACCTAACAATCTCCCTGGCTAGTAACTCATTCATTACTAATTTACCTTCAGCAAATATTTTTTGAATTTTAAAATGTCATTTATCCAAATTAGTATTCTGAGTATTTTCTCCTTGTTATCATTGACTTTCAAAGGGCATCGATTTTGTTAACACCAAATCTAGAAAATGTAGGAGAGGAAATGTTATAATTTTAAGAAATAAAAAACCAGTTCAAGGTCTTAAAGTTACCTTATTCTTTTAGTCTTTTGACCTATTTGTTTTTTCTCTATTGTATCTGCCCTAGATCACGTCTTCTGTTCTTTAACAATAAAAAATAAAATAAAATGTAGCTTTTAAAGGGAATGGTTTGTAATAAGTGTAAAGACAAATCAAACACAAGTAAGTGCATATAACTGGCATTGAATGATTGTAATAAGTGGCTATATAAAATTTTAAAAATAAATAAATAAATACTGCCCTTGGGAGAGGGCTGCCCAGTCCAACTTTTCCTTGATGAGAAGTTTGGTGGGTCACAGAGCACATAAAGATCATGACACTAAGACCTGGAAACCAAAGAATCTGCATGCGCCTTGGCTCGCGAAAAACAAATATGGAGACACTGCAGGCAGGTCCCATCAGAAAGCTGAATTAAAATCAGATTAAATCTGAGAAAGAAAACAAGCTTTCCTATTTTATGAGACACAAACCATGCCTCCGGATGGCCCAGTTTCTATCTCCCAATTTACCTGATCTTAAAGGAAATTCATTTCCTAATATCCAGGCCCTCTACAGGCAAATGACATGAAGTCCCACAACGACCTCAGCAGACCAGAACCTTGCTTTTGAGATGCCCTTCCTGACATGTTCCAAGTAAAAGGTCTTAACCACTGAAAGGCATAAACATCCCAGTGAAATTCACTAACTGAGGAAAATAATGCTGTGATTTTCTTTTTGGCAAAATCTTAACTTATTTGGCAAACGCTTACTAACTGGAGTAACACCACAAGAGTAAGACTAGCTTAACTGCCTGTGCGTCCTGGGGAAGGAGTTTTAGCGAGAAAGCGTATGGGTTTCCCAGACAAAGCCATCTGGAGATGGAAGCGGGGGTTGTCTAGACAAGGAGACAGCTAGCTTTAGAAAAGAAAAAGAGTACATTGTGACAAAGGAGAGCGAGACAGAAAGTGGGTGAGATCACACAGAGCCTGCGTTCTCAGCAGGCATCAGATGCGGGTGGGCATCAAACAGGACGGCAGCCTGGACACAGTGCTCGCCTTCAATCACTGTGCGCGCCAGCCAGGCAGGTTCCGGAGATGGCACAGATCTCCCAACTGTGAAGCTTCTCCGTGTGGGGTTTTCAGTGAATGAGAAAGATATTGAACAGGGTGAATTAGGGTGGGGTCGACGTCTTGTATGCTGGGTAATGAGCGAGCCAGGCCGCAAGCCTGACGTTTCCTCAGGATTGTTTCCTGCTGCTCAATGACCAAAAGTAATGAGTTAAGACTGTGGGCCAGACACTGCGCTAGGCACCGGGGATGAGACGAAGAATCTAACCCAGTCTACCTTCAGGTGGTCCTGCACCTATTAACACTCAATCAAAACTGGACACAAAGTGAGAAGAAGGATTCACAACACTCTTCCCACAGGAGCCCTTTGCGAGGAACTTATTATGCGAGAAGGCACATGGTGAGCCTTGAGGGGGCAAGGCTGGGTGGTTAGGGACCTATGAGCTTTGGCTGAACACCATGGCACGCCAGGCATGTGCATGCATGTGTGTGTGTGTGCTCAGCGCAGTGCACAGTGTGGCCCCTCTGAGCCCTAAGTATGCCCACCCCTGCCCTACCTGTTAAACGATGCTATAAGAAAGCCTAGTAAAATGGTAAATGAAATGATCTTTGAAATTCACAATTAAAAGACAAGGTGTCCTACGTGATATTTTAGGTTGTGACCCCTACGAATGACAGGGGAATATCTATACAGCTGCCCTCTCAGGCTGGAGTCCACAGCGAGGGGGCTCTCAGGGGCTGGGGCATTCCTATTTGGAGAATCTGCGAGAGCATCCGTGTGTTCATGCTCCCCTCCACCCACAGACAGTTTAGGCCTAATCAGGTTGAGGCATGTAGAGCTCAACTCTCCTGGGAGGTCCTGACTGTGTACAGACAACGGTCTCAGCACTTTGCCTTCCAGCCACCTGCTTCGGAAGCTGCCCCTGAACTACAAAGTACCTTTCGTGTTCAAAAAATCCCACCTTCAAACAAAAAGTATTAGACGCATTATGTTTTTTAAAAGGCAAAATGCACATACTTCAAAACCTCAGATTCCAACAAGTTTCTTAGGTGGTTAAAAAAAAAAAAGAGTATTTAAATCTTTATTTTTTTCTTTTTGCAAAAATGTTAAGAGAGCCACCATCAGAAAAAACAGTCAAGAAAATCTAGGAACTGAAGGTTTGGGTAAAGGAAAAAATCTTAACATTAAATAATTATACTTTCTTCTATTATGCCCTTTGGCCTAGGATCAAAAAGGCTTTTACTTTACCTGGAGGCCTGATATTCTAAAGAGATCATTTATATTTCCTTCGCTGTGTTAAAATTAACTTTGTTCAGCACAAGGTAGATACCACATAGCACTAGGAATATATCTTTATAAAATACATCAGAATGGATTTTTGTTTGTTTGTTTGTTAAAGCTAGAAAGTATTTTTTACTTACAAACGTTCCAAGTTTCAAGATCTATTTTCAAGTGATATGAAACATGTCTAGAGGATTTACAAAATTTAATATGGAGAGCGTTTTCTGAAAGTCTACCATAATCTTCAAATTGCATCCCATGTGTTTAAAGAATACTTTCAAGTTCTTCATCTCTTGTTTTACTTATGCTTATTTTTAAGCTTTCTATACTTTATCAGCATAGCCCTAATTTAGGACACAGTCACACGTTGCCACTCTGATCAATAACAAAGAAACAACAAAGGTCAGTAATCAATAATATCTATGCTTTCCTAATACATGATTTCAAATACAGTACCTCCTGCAAAGCAAAGAGTTTTCCAACATTGTGAAGGCACTTTCCTTAATCTAGGAATGAACTGTTGAGTAACAGGAGAACCAGAAAGGAAAAAAATCTTGTTAAATAGGATCTATTCTTAATTGTTTATGGTAAAACTATGCCATGGTGCCTATCAAGCATAAATCAGGGTTTGTAAGTGTATATTTTCATGATAATATAATTAAAGTATGACAGTAATTGATAAATGGAAAGTAAAGACATGATTTCCTTTATTACATACCAAGTGTACGGCTTCACTTTAATCATTATTTACCCAACACCTAAAATCTGCCAGAGGGGAAATTTACTGCATTAATTTCAATCACTAGACATTTTAAAGAATGTTCTGAACCACATTTAATACACTGTTTGAATTTCCCCTGTTTTCTCAGAATAATTCTTTTTAAATCAGACATTCTAGGAAACATTAAACTGGACAAATTAAGTCGTTTTATATAATGTTCCCTCTGGCATTGTAATTTTCAAAATAATTACTCATCTCTCTCTTTATATCTCCGAATCAAAACAACTTAGTTCAACTGCATTAGTCAGGGTTCTCCAGAGAAACAAAACGACTAGGATGTGGAAAGACAGACACCTATATAGAGAGAAAAAAATTTATTATAAGGAATTGGCTAACACAATTATACAGGCTGCAAGTCACGAGATCTGCAGGGTGAGTCATCAAGCTGCAGACCTAGGAGAGCTGATAGTGTAGTTCCAGTCTGAGTCCGAAGGCCTGAGAGCCAGAAGGACCAAGGGTACAACTCCAGTCCAAAGGCCAGTAGGCTTAAGATGCAGGAAGAGCCAAAGTTTCCACCCTCAGTTTCAGTCTGAGTCTGAAGTCAGGAAAAAAAACCCCTGTGTTCCACTCCAAGGGCAGACAAGCAGGAAGAATTCTCTCTTAACTCATACTCAGGGGACGATCCGCCTTTTTTTCTGTTCAGGCCCTCAGTTGACTTGAAGGGGCCTACCCACAGGAGGCAGGACAATCTGCTTTACTCAGTCTACCGATTTAAATGTTAATCTCAGCCAAAACACCCTCACAGGACCATGCAGACTCATGCTTGCCCAGATATCTGGGCACCCTGGTGACCCACACAAATTGACACGTAAGATTAACCACCAAACCAACCTATGATATTCCCATGTGTACTTCCTTTTATTCTGTACTTTCCCCTAATTCTCCCAAATTTCAGAGCTTTAGAGGATTAAAATGTTTCCAAACAACAGTTATTCTAAATTATTCAGAAAAACCTTATCAGCACCAATAAGTTTTCTTCTCAAGCAGAAAAATGATCCTTTCTTTCTCATATTTATAAAGTTCCATATTATTTATATTAGCTCTTACAATAAGGCAGTGATATCCTCAAGATAAACTAAAAGAAAATGTTAAGCCTAAATTTAAATACCAATCTCCATTTGGAAACTTGTTTCCAAACTCCCAGGTTATCATTAATGGTAAAAGGTAAAGACATTTTATAAAAATGTAACATGAAGAGTAAGAATACATGAATAAATTAACACAAATGTCACAGAATCTTATCATTTAAGTTTTCTTTAGAGCCTTGTAATAACCTTAAAGTGTATATGAAAAAATAATCCACAAATACTGAACGTACTTCATGAACAGTTCATAAATGAGTGAGGCCAGATGGTCATTTGAGCTTCAGGCTCACAAGGGGCTGGACCTCTGTCATCACCGTGATTCATGATCTGACTTTTTACAGTTTCAGAAAAGCAGTTTTGTTTGGTTCCCCCATGCTGTAATGGGTATAATGGAATGGATTCACAGGAATCTAATGAGAAAGAAACCTGTTTAAATCCAAAATCATCAATTATTTAAACGTAAGCTTTTGTTTGACCCCAAAACTAGGGACTTATCTATATGGAACACATCCTTCCTGGGGGTTGGGGGAGGGGGAGGGTGTTCACTTGGAAGCAAAGTTAGCAACTGGCAGCTGGCTTGGTGAGAACAGAAAAAGCACAGATTATGATACTCCTTAGGGAAGCTGAGCCATGGAGCCCCATGAACTACCCTTCTCTACCCTGGGGATATTTTTGTGGAAACAGCAGGATGCCTCATTAATAATCAGAACACCTGCCCTCTAGGCAGTGCTGGAGAAAAATCGCAAATTCTTTCTCTGCAACTCCCTTCGCTTTTCTAGACTACACAGGAACTTGTTTGCACTTACCATTATCTCATTCTCCTTTATTTATCTTACGTAATAGATTGCTGGCCGTCTCCTAATGATATAAAGGGAAGGCACCTCAATGACACCAGTGAAATGAAGCAAGAATTTGGTTTGGGGCTTGATTCTGCCCCCAGAGGACTATCTCAATTATCCATTCCAATGAGAGGGATAAGGAAGTGAAGTAAGCCAGAAAAATGTGTCACCATGTATAACGTTGACATACCTCTCCATCAAAGTAGGACAGAGGAGGCAGTAGACATTCAAATAAAGAAAAGGGTTGTGGATGTGTTAAGAAAATATGAACAGATTTTTTTTTAAGTCTTATATACAAAAACACCTTAAGGAAATTTTTACCTTGGTAAAGCTAAAGTATTTCTGAGTGGAAATATTTATTTGTACATTGGAGGTATTACATAAAGTTATTTAAATAATGCAAATGAACCAGATATTAGACGAGCAAACAATTATCAATAATATAAATCTAATGGAGATATTTTACAGGTATATAAAGAAATTTTATATAAATAGGTTATTTGCTGATGCATTTCATTTTGGCAATTATAAATCAGTTTGAATCCTAAAGCCCATAAGGATTATCAATAATTGGGATGAAACAAGAAAACGAGCTGCCCAAAATGCCAAATTTTGATTGACCTGGATTAAATACTAACATTTCAGCTGTCCTGCACTGTCAAGCGACATTCTCTTCCACCTACATTAATGCAGGATGTCAGCGATTTACTTTCACCTCTCCTCGTGTCCTCAGTCCCCTGCTTACCCAGCTTCATGTCTCCTGGCCCTGTCATCACTCCTTTGCATTCATCCCTGTCCCTGCTCCCTCAACAGCATGATCACTTGATTTTACCCAAACCTATGCTTTCTCTCTATCTCCCCCAAGCAGCTGAATTGGCTAGAGAAAACCCCACAATCATGATGACAAGGCACATGTTACGTTCATGTCCCAAAAGCTCAAAAGGCGCTCAGCACCAGCCGGTGACTCTCAGAGACACCCAGAAATCTGTCCAGAGTGAAAAGTCCCATCAGGGAAATGATGGAAGAAACCCAAGGACTAAGGAGACCTACTGGTGTCTGGTTCAGAACTGTCTATCGCCGATCACTCTTAGTCAATATTTTCATGGTTCCAGGGCAAAAAAAAGGTATGCTAATTCATACATATTTCACTTACTGGTGGACATGAACAGCCTTAATCAGGCCCAGACACCAAAAGACTTTCTTTAAAATTTCATAACCTTGGGAGAATCTCTATTCAGCTTCTTCCTCATCTTTCCTCTACCTGAGCATCACACTTCCTGGGCATTCTGATCCTATCAATTGCTTTTCACACCTTATCAGCATCCATGAGGACTCTACTGCCCTGCTGAGAAGCCCACTTATTCTGAGTGTAACAGTCTCTACCTCCCCAACACCCCTATCCCATCACCAGATAATGGGAATGCAACAGTGGGCTCCATTCACTGGAGTAAGGCGTAAGAGGACTCCTCTGAATACTTTGTGGCAAACTGTAACTTGAGGCAAGGATGCTTCCTGTCACTCCCTTTCATTCGGGATGGCATAACCCAGCCTCTGAACACCGACATCCAGAGGACAGGACATTAAGGTCACACTATGGGGAAATGAGACGCCCTGATGTTACTTTTAAAGGCAGGTGACATGTGAGCCTTCGTTTCCAAACAGGAGACATCACTTCTCACCCTGAGGGAAATAAGAGATGAGTTTGGAAGCCTTTCGGCTCAGAGAACTGTTTATAACAGCAAAGAAAATGCTACAGTAGCTTCCCACCTGATAGGTCATCCTGAAAGACAGACAAAATATCCAGGAAAACTGTTTTCCATGAACCCAAGATGCGTCAGCTGCCTAAAGCCCCATGCGAGATTCCACATACAACACTGAGGAAGGGGACCGCTCCTGGCTCCTGGCTCTAGGCCCCTGAGTATCGACATATTGATACATAAGAACAAAAAATTCCCATGAATATCATCTTAAGGAATCTGGGCTGCCTTCCAGCCAGGCTCCTGAGCAATTCCTTCCTGTGTTCATTTCTAATTCCCACCTGAACCCACCTTCCCACCCCACGGCCCTGTGCACTGCTGTCTCCCAGGGCTGCTGAATCCTGCCACTGCGCCCACACGCTGCGGACCCCATGGGCGTCTCCCACCACTGACCATGCGCCAGATTTTCCCACTTGCCTGCCGTGTGAAAGAAAAGAGAATTAGAAAAAAGGACCACTGCTTCCAAGAGCAGAAGTACAGAAAATGATTAATATGAAACAAACTGTTTTTATTTCAAAAGTGTTTATTTTACCCTATCTTTTTAGAAAGGATGTAGCTGGTTTACATTTCATTTGGAAACCAACTGTTTATAAGAAGAACCAAGGACTGTGAAATTCTCTTTGGGAAAGAATGAAGAAAACCAATTAATAAATACACAGTACAATCAGCAGTAAACACTTTTTTAATATGCCCAGCTTCCCCTCCTCTAGAATACATCAGTAACCCCGGAACAATTTACAGAGCGCGAGGATTATCCTGGGGAAGAAAAGAAAATGAGGAAGCATCATTTTTGCTCTTTTTTTTTCCTCTATAAAATCACGACTCCGTGGTCTCGCGTCATCTTAAAGTGAAAAACAACAGCTATTTACATTCCAACCTTGTGAGAGAATTTCACAACGCACCTTTCTGATGTCTAATTTTCATCTGAAGTTTCCAAATGCTGGGTGTACAACAGAAGGTTTGGGAACAGTAAAGTGTTGCAGAGACTGCAGTTGTTCTCAACATCCCCCTTTCTTTGTTCTCCTTTAAAAGCAGGTCCCTATATTGTTGTAGGCAGCAATGTGCCTGAATTTTAAAAAAAAAAAAAAAAAAAAAAAAAAAAACCTCTATAATTCCCAAACTCCCTTGTACGAAAGAGTATTTAAAGATTTAAGCAGAAGTCATTGACAGGCTTCTGGAAAATGCTATTCAAAGAGAACTGACTCAGCTGACAGTCTTCGCCTTTCCTCCTTTCTCCCTCCTGTTCTCTGGAATGTGGGCATGATGGCCAGAGCTCCAGCAGTTATCTTGTGAATAGAGGTGACCATGAAGATGGAAAGCCTGGCCTAAGAAGAGTGGAGCAGAAAGATAAAAACAGTTGAGCCACCAATGACTGTATACGTATCATAGAAGCCCTTGACTACCTACCTTAAGATTTCTTTTGCATATGAGAAAAATGAACCTCTATCTTAAGTTACTAGTATCTCGGGTCTCTACTACTGGCAACTGAAACTATCTCAATTAATACAAACAGTTATTAGAGGCTGTTTGACATTCTTTTAAAGAAATTTGTATTGCAGCACTGTACATTATTTGGCCAATTGAGACCACCACTGGTTCATGGTCCACAGCATCGAATGACTCCTTGGAAATGCCTGACACTCTACCCAGTCTCCACTATCATCTCACCTTCCTACTGAAAAAAGAGTTCTTCCAAATCTCTTCAACTTTCCACAAAACTTCTATCCTCTTTTTAACCCCACTCAACTCTCAACAGACGATCTCATCTTCCACTTCAGAAAAAAAAAGCAGAAACTATCAGATAAGGGCCAGCAGAGCTCCCTCTGCCAAATCCACAAACCCCCTTGTACTTTTGAGTCAGTATGGGTTAAGAGCCCAGACTCTGGGTGCAGAAAGACCAAGTTGGAATCCCACCCACTTGCTGAGAAATATTCAGAAGATCCCTTACCCTAAGTTCCAACTCATCTATAAAATGGAAATAACTGTATCTGCACTTAATGAGCCTTTGAAAGGATTAAAGGAGATAAATTTTTAGCACACCAATGCATGGAACCCAGGAAGCACTGAAACAACGTTAGTTCCTATTGTAATTAAGTATTGTAATTCTACACCATATCTGTCACAATCACCACAGTGCAAAGAGCCTTATGTACTGGAGGCACGTAATACACATCCGCTGAATGAACTATACATTAAAACAAATTCCATTTAAAATATACGGAAAATCCCTGGAAAATAAACTAAGCCCATACTGTAGGTAGAGTGATATAGATATGTTTATCTAACTCAACCAGAGTTGCACCATCAGCCCACAGAGGAGATCACATTCTCTGACCTCCTTTTGTCTTTTCTAGGCAACAAACTTGGTATGGAGATGCGCTTGGCTGATTTGAACAGTGGTCTTGTACTGGACTGACTAACTGAAAGAACGCTGAGAGGTATCACAAAGCAAATGATGCCTAGCTCAGAAGAGAAGCTGGATAAAAGTTAATACAGCAAGATAAGAATTTTCTCCTTCAAAATATAAGTAAGTCAGATTATGAGTGATGTTATTTTAAAAGAAATGATGAGACTCTCGCTTTTCTAACAGATTTGGGGCACTTGGGAAGATAAGTAAATAAATCCACAGGACTCTACGAATTCAAGAAACCATGCCAAAAGAATTTTTAAATCACCATCCCATATACAAAGTCAGAGTTTTTTTTTAATAGCTAATAAAGATATATACATACACACTGATGCCTACAAGTGACACAGAATGTGACAGTACCAATGAAATGGGTTTAGGGCAGATCACCAAGCCACATGCAAAGTCCCGACACTTGCCATGAGTTTGGCCAGGAATGACATTCCAGAAAATGATTATTTTGAAAAAGGAAGCAGAAACACATTCTCACATATGTATGACCTATGAAAAGTAGAATGCAATATCCCTCTTACATCATACAGAAGAGTGAAGGAACATACATTGAGTTTTCATTTGTCTGGGTCATTTAGAGGGAGTAAAGAATGACAGGGATACCTGGAAGATGTGCTAAAACCATATGGATTATAGTTAAACTTGTCTGAGAAAATTTCTGAACAATAAGGATAAACAGCATGAAGGCAGGAATTATAAATGAATAAACTGACTAAAGGTATTAGACATTTTAATATAGGAACAATGATAATAGATATTCCAAGAGGTAAACAGACTCTTCTTAACACAGTAAACTAAAGCAGCATCTCAAAGGAATGCTTCCTTCCTCAATGTCAGCAGCCATTACCCCACCATGTACTTCAGAAGGAGTCGCCCCGGAGTTTTTGTTTAAAATTCTCGGTGTTATACAATCAATGTTACCAGTTCCTCTGACAATAACTTCAGTCTTTTACACATAATAATGTTCTCCACCACCTAAGGAGGCTGTTACTTTCATGTTTTTTTTTCCTTATTCCAAATGGTCCATTAGTGAAATAAAGGTCTATTCAGCACTTGCAAGACTCCCATGGTTCGAAGCTAAGCTATTGCCTAAAATCAGAGTTTTACAATAAGGCTGCTGCTCTCAATTGTCCTTTATTTCCTCACATGGTTGAAGTTCTGCAGTTCAGTTGAAAAACCTGAGTTTGAGTTCTGTCTCTCCCACTTCCCAGCACTGAAGTAGCATGCCATCACCCTGCATGTCTGATCCCATGTTTTCCATCTACAAGATGGAAGGATTTGAATAAATGGTCTTTCAAGTCCTTCCCAAATACACTGTCAAGCTATTCTATATGATTTTAGACATCAATTTGCATATTTGGTTAGCAGACCCTGAGATTATCCGCTTTCAGACATTAAGAAGGCGATTCTTTTAGATGCGAAGTCTATGCCCATGTGCTCCAAATAACAGACTTTCGTTTGACATTGGAATCCTGCGTCAAAGCATATTTCACTAGGTTACATTTTTCCATTAGAAATATAGTTCGCCATTAAAATCACAAAGCACTAATATTATCACAAATCACACCACTAAAAGCAAAGAAAAAAATAAATTCATGAAGGCGCAGTTAGATATGGGCTATTTAATCTAATCACGATATTCTTATAAATCTGTTTAGAAAGCTCACCATCTATTCACTCATTCATTCATTCACTCATTCATTATTGAATATGTACTATGTGTTAGATGCTGTGCTAAATTTTCTATTTATAATAACTTTATATTCAGCACAGCACCTAACACATAGTACACATTCAATAAATTTTTTAAAAGTCTTCTAGGGCATAGATATCTCCTAACTTGTTACATTATGTCAAAGTCTCAGAGCTTTCCCAACATTACATGTCCTTCATTACATGCTAACATCCTCCAAGTGAGAAGGAATTGATTTATCTCCTCAGACTTCTTACCTCACAGAACCCTCCAACTACTCAAGCCTATAACTGACCTGTTGTACATGCCTCTATTATTCCATTATCCATTCAGAAATCATTAATGATTCTGGCTCCAATAAGTGTTATTTCAATAAATACATGTGGCGTGCTCAATATGTGTCAGGCAGTGTGTCAGGTGTTAGACATACACAGTGAACAAAGCAGTGGAAAAGTCCCCACTCCCATAGACCTTATCATTGAGCAAATATTGATAAAAGGTGACTAGATCAATAAGACATGTCCCTATGCTCTTGGTCATTCCCATCACTATTCTGATTATTTGTGTATGTGACTACCCTGTGGGTTTCAGTTCTTAAAACACAGTAAAGACTCAGTAAATGTTTTCTAAATGAAAATGTCAGTCCCTCTCTGTTTCTGTTCACAAGAAGGACACTGCTACTCCATAGAGCGTGGCTGCCAACAACAAATTAGAACTCATTATTAAAACATCTTTAGTCATTTCTATAGACTCCTACCTTATAGGAGTGATTGCCACCTAGTACCCATCCTCTCCTACCTCTTTCCTAATGGAGCCATGATTTGGTTCAGGTCTCCCCCTCTCAGTTGAGCCCATGGTTCTCAGGGGAAGTAGGTCTTATCCCCAGATCCAAGGCTGAGTCTAGACAGCACACTCTTACCATGACCATCTCATTCACCCTGGTGTTGATAGTTCAGAAGTAAGCATATAACTTAAGTCAACCAATCAGACCAGAGGAAAGGATTTTTAGTCTATGGCTGGAGAAGAAGCCCTTTCTTCCACTGTAATTAGGGACAACTGCTGCTAGTGGTGGCAATTATCTTGTGACCACGGTGGAAGCCAGCTTGAGAAAAAAGGTGACATGGAGACGAGAGTAGATCTGAGATACTAGAAAAATGGAGCTGGAACTGCCCAACTTCTGGCTTCCAGTTATGTGTGATAATATAACTGTTTATTGTTTATGCCATTTTAAGTGGGGTTTTCCGTTACCCATAGTTAAAAGTATCTTCATATAATCCTCTGGAAGCTATTGGTTGAACTCCAGATTAGGAGAGAAGAAATGTGCTTTTAGGATCCATGGATGCATTTAAATGTAAACTCTGACCAGAAGGGCAGCATATCTCCTCCAAGACCCAGCTGGAGAGTGAGGCATCTGTGATTATTGTTGTAAAGTCCAAACAACATTTACCACAAATAATTTATAAGGTTCTTTTCCCTCTCTCAAAACTTGATGTTTAATACCCTTGATGCTTGGTTTTAAAGTTCTTTTGTGAATTGAAAAGGAATTCCCTTAAGTTAAAAGCAACATAAAACAGTATTCATTGGATAATTCATTCATTAATAGAGGCAAAAAGTTAACAATAAATAACTCAAAGATGAAGAACTTTTAAAAGAACCATGGTCATAGAATCACAGCAGGAAAAAGAACTTACAGAGTGCCTAGATTAATGCTCTTCAAACTTTTCCATTGAAATCCATGAGGGAAATGTTTTTATGAGGATAGAAATCATGCCTGAAGTAGCCTGTCAAAAGCATGAAATATATTTGATATTTGACTTTCTAATCTTTAAAATGCAAGGGAGTTCTGTGTTCTAATGCAGAATATTATTCACATATAATATTTCCCAAATCTTTAGTGAAATTAATAACCCCGGAAGATAAGTCGTGTCTATATTCAGTCTGTGGGTTGTCCTCACTGACATACCACTGTGTATCCCCAGGGGCAGATGCTATGTTTATCCAACCATTACCCTCATGTCACAGATCAAAGAACTGAGGCCAAGAGAGGTTAAATAACTTGACCAAAGTTCTTAAGATATTACTAGCAGAGCTGAAAAGAGAATCAAGCTCATTGTAACTTCCAAGACCAGTACTCTCTCCAAATGCTTCTTTTGATCTTTGTAAGAAAATAAGAGCAATGCAAATTAGAGGTTCAGCAACAGCTCCAACCAAATTCATGAGGCTGTGGGTCACATCCTGAACGTGCCTAGCCTCAGTGCCTCTGCACTTGCTATGCCTTTTCTCTAGAAGGCTCGTCTGCCTCCCTTCATGGCTGGTTGCATCCCAGCATTCCTGTCTCAACTCAGACATTACCACTTTACAAAAGAAGCCTTCCCTGACCATCCTATCAAAAGTGGTCCTCCCACCCCCAGTTATGCTCTACCATGTCATTCTGATTTGGTTCTTTCACAGAATATATCACAATATGAAATTACGTATGTATTTGTGCCTTTCTGGTTCCTTTCCTCTTGAACATAAGCTCCACGAAGAACAGACCGTTTCTGCATTGCTCACACCAGAATTGGGGGTTTGCACATAGAAGAAATGAGTACCCTATGCTGTCCTCTCTCTCTTTTTCCAAGCTGCCACTCTGCTAGAACACCATTCCTCCTTTATCTTTCCTGCTCAAGTATTACCCATTCTAAGGACAACTCAAATCTTACTTCTTTCAGGAAGCCTCCCCTAGATCTATTTACCCAACTAGCTTGTGAGGTCACCGAGAACTGGAAACTTGCCTTGTTCACATTTATATGCGCACACGTTTATGTGCCCAGACCCTAACATAGGGAGCACCTTTGATCCCAGCCCTTCCCTACCGTCACCTGTTTGCCCTTCTCATCTCAGTGCACTTTTTCTCTGTGTTCTAGAAGACCATTTTAAGGTTGTCCTACATGAGATTGACTATATTTTCCATTATGTCAATTCTGTTCCTTAAACACTCCAATGCAATTTTTTTTTTTCTTTTTTTTGCGGTATGCGGGCCTCTCACTGTTGTGGCCTCTCCCGTTGCGGAGCACAGCCTCCGGACGCGCAGGCTCAGCGGCCACGGCTTACGGGCCCAGCCACTCCACGGCATGTGGGATCTTCCCGGACCAGGGCACGAACCCGTGTCCCCTGCATCGGCAGGCGGACTCTCAACCACTGTGCCACCAGGGAAGCCCCCAATGCAAATTTTAATTCTGTCATTTCATTTGGTTATTTCCCCCTTGCCTTCTTTTCCTCCTGTCATCCAGGTTCTCTTTTTTACCTCAAAGTATCATTTCCGTTGGACTTTCTGTGCTCTTAGTGAGCTTCTGTTTCTTTGTAGTTGATGTAGGATGCCTATTTAAAATAGCGTGCTATTTCCTGTAACAAATTATACTCAGAAATACTCTCTTCTTCTGATCCTTCAGCTTCTCCTTCTTCCCCTTAACCTGCACTGCTATGTTGTGGGCCCCAAACTTAAGGGTTCCTCTGTTTTCATCCTTAGAAGGAGGGGAGGTCTATCCAGGCTCATATATTGACCAAACAGGTGATTCACAGAGCTCTTAGCCCTACTCACTGTCTGCTAGGGAGCAGGTCTAATCCTGGATGTAAAGCAAAGGGGGATTGGTGTGCCAGATCTCCCCTGGCTCCCAGAATCTAGCCTAACTTAGAGCAGCTCTAATGGACCTAGGTGGGATCTTCTCCTGACTCTATCAAATGATGGATTTCAGAAGTTCTGGAAAAACCACAACCGCCAATGTGCACGGGGTGAAATATTTCCTAAGACACAATGCACTCTCCCCTCAGCCCCCTCTACACTGTGTTCTGCACTGTTGTTTTCTAAATGGATTGCCTTCAAATGGACACTGAAAGCCGAGAATTTACGCCTCTTCACAGGAAATGGAGTAAAGGAAAAAAGCAAGAGGCCAAGAAATGAACCTTACAATTTGTTAAAACTAAGGACTGGAGGAAGAAAGAGAAGCAGCAGTCCAAGAGCTAAATGATAGCCATGTCGTGTCACAGAGATGACCTGAGGCAGAGGGAAGGCTGAAATACTGCAAAGAGGTGACCATCAGTGTCACTGATTGCATCAAGGGAAAAGAATGAATACTGCATGATTAGGAGGCCCCTGACATCCTTGGACTTTTCAGAAGGATAACGAAGGAGATCACTCTGGCAGGTGATTAAGCAATGACTACAAGAATGAAGAAAGGGAAACCAGGCCATGCTTGTTGAGAAAGACTGACAATGGAATTCAGGGAAGAAATAGGGAGTAGTTGTCTATTTCAATATTGTAGGAGAGATGCTAAAATCTGCAAGCACTATTTAAATCTCTAAGTAAAAGTAATTGGCATGATTGCCATTTTTTGCATTTGGGAAGACTATGTCGGGTTTAGAAAACAGTAAGAGTAACCATATGTACATCCTTTGTTAAAATAAAGGGGCACAAGTGGGATGACGGGAGAGAATTCAACCCCAGAAATTAGCAATCTGAGCATAGTGATAAAATACCAGTAAGGAAAGGTTCCATAATTTTTTGAAACTGCATCCAGTAATTTCTTCCTTAACTCTGCTAAATACCATGGAATTTTTAGAACTCTCTTTTTAGTATTTTGTAATATCGCTTCATGGCCCCCAATATCAACAACAGGTTATACGCCAAATTCTGAAGGCTTCTTACAACTAAATAGAACAATGAACTTGTATGATTTGATGGCTAGACATTACCATACTCATTGAATACAAAGATTATAACAGAAGAAAAGTGAAATTCTTTTGAATGGTGTTTAAAATACATGCATTTTTACAGGTAGGGAAAAGTCATTAAATATTACTTTTCATATCTTACAGGCTGAGAGCATCAAAGATCTACTCTTTTCAACCAAAATCCAGCAAGACTAAGTAATAACATAAAGGATCCTGGTTACCAGCAAATTTGGTAAAGGCACTGGAACCCAAGGACCAGAGGCACCGTGCATCTCGGCTCTGATCTACCACCGCAAAGAGCGCATCATGAAGATTCCATCCGTCTGGAGCAACAAAAGCACAAACCAGCAGACATCCACCCACCAGTCTAACCATCTGTTAGTACTTAATTGTTGTTCATTCATTAGTCATTTGAGAAAGGTGACAAATTGGAAACTCTGATGCTCTAAGAACAAATTCCTGTCCTGGGAAGGAATCCTCAGGATCATCCACCAACTGCTCAAATATTTTAACTTCTAAAAAGGGATTCAGGGCTTCCCTGGTGGCGCAGTGGTTGAGAGTCCGCCTGCCAATACAGGGGACGTGGGTTCGTGCTCCGGTCCGGGTAGATCCCACATGCCACGGAGCGGCTGGGCCCGTGAGCCATGGCCGCTGAGCCTGTGCGTCCGGAGCCTGTGCTCCGCAATGGGAGAGGCCACAACAGTGAGAGGCCCACGTACCGCAAAAAAAAAAAAAAAAAAAAAAAGGGATTCATTCAAGTAAGCCAGACAGAGAAAGACAGACATCATATGATAATGCTTATATGTGGAATCTAAAAAAAATGATGCAAATGAAATTATATACGAAACAGAAATAGACCTACAGACATAGAAAACAAACTGATGGTTACCGAAGGGGAAAGTGGGGAGGGATAAATTAGGAGTTTGGGATTAACAGATACACACCACTATGTATAAAATAGATAACCAACAAGGACCTACTGTATAGCACAGGGAAGGGACTATATTCAATATTTTGTAATAACCTATAAGGGAAAAGAATCTAAAAAGTATATACATATATGTATAACTGAATCACTTTGCTGTACATCTGAAACTAACACAACATTGTAAATCAGATATACTTCAATTTAAAAAAAACAGTAAAATAAAATAAAACAAAATGGGATTCACTCAAACAAGTATTTTTTGAGGACTCCTATGTGCCAGCTCTAAGACTGAAGCAAACAGGTCACTTATTTGGACACCAACACTGAACTGAGTCTCTCAGTCAAGTGAGGAGAAGGATAAAGATTGTATATACTAAGAAACAATATCCAAGCCATTAGGCTCAAGGGACTAAAATCAGAGGGGGAAGAAAGACTCACAGATTATCAATGTGCTTTAATGACAGAAAACTTACCAAGGGATGATATTATTCTTGTAGGTGGCAACTGCTATTTTTATTAAGAATCTTTCCTATGTGTGACATCTTTTAGCCTTTGGCCTAATTTTTCTCCCAGATACTGGGCTTGTTAGCTGAGCATAAGTTTCCAAAGCAAATTACCTTTTGATGATCTGACCTAACCTTTTTCTTAAGTACAGTCAACATAAATGGAGGCTGGCACCACTTTCCCAAGTCTTATACCAATAAAAAGGCATGACTAAGAGTGTACCTCTTCCCAGAGGAGCTGCACACGAGTTTGGGATCGTCATGTTAATTCTCCAGAGAAATCTACAATATAAGATGAGATCACTTGTGCGTAATTAAGCTAAAAATAAATTCTGTCTTATATTATATGGAATGAGTGCTGACATTTTCCCCACACATAACTCTAGTCTGAGGATAAAATCAGCTTAGCATTTTGTTGATTTTGAAATTCATTTATCCTACTAAATGCATAATAGCTATTATTTAACTTCTTCCTCTACACATTTTAATCAGGGTATACATCTTAGTTTCTGCATATTCAGTTCTTTCAACAAAAATTAATTGAAAAATTAATTGGCCTACTATGTGCTGGCTGCTGTTATAGGCTCTGAGGACATCATAAGGACATGTAATGAAGAAAATGACATTTCTGCCCTCATAGAACTTACATGGAGCTTACATTTTAGTGAATGGATATATAAATGTACCACCTACAAACATAGTGCAGCAATGTTTTCCATCAAAGTGAAATCTGCTTCCCTGCTTATATTTGGAAATATCTGAATACTGTAGTGTCAGGGATCTAAACAAGTCACTAAGCAACTTTTATTCTGCATAGCATTAAACCATAGCCCAGATCTAAATTTTATCAGATTCACATGATATTCAGTGGGCTTTTTTTCCTACCGCAGGTTGTTCTCCCTTGCATAATTTACCGTTAATAGAGGTATTTTTTTCCCAGTCTTAACCCCACTAACCTCCCCCAGCAGCATTACTCATTCTCCCAAGTGTACTAAAAATGTTCTCTTGCAGATAGTATTCTCAGATGAGAGCACCTTGTCTTTTTTTTGTTTTCTGTTTTTCGTGTACGCGGGCCTCTCACTGTTGTGGCCTCTCCCGCTGCGGAGCACAGGCTCTGGACACGCAGGCTCAGCGGCCATGGCTCACGGGCCCAGCCACTCCGCGGCATGTGGGATCTTCCCGGACCAGGGCATGAACCCATGTCCCCTGCGTCAGCAGGTGGACTCTCAACCACTGCGCCACCAGGGAAGCCCAAGAGCACCTTGTTTTGAATGGTACTTTCTTGTCCTTGAGGTCGTCTTTTAAAAGATCTCCAAAGTCTCCTTTGTGATCACTTCTTATCTTTTCAGGTCACTTCTTACAACTCACTTTATAGTCCACAGAATGGCTTTTGTTTCTCAAACACGCGTGCTCCATCTTACCCCCAAGCCTTTGCTCGTGCTTTACGTCTGCCTGGAATAGGCTTTGGCTACACTCTTTCCCAGGCAAAACACCTTTTCATCCTTGAATACTTAGTTCAGACACTACCTCCTCCAAGAAACTTTCTCTGACCCTTGTATCTCGGCTCCCTGGGGGTTCTTTAAGTTCTCCTCTGTGCTTGCACAATACACAAGAAAGAACCATATTAACTGAACTTGCTACACTGTATATAATCATCCAGTAGCACACCTAAAAGGGGAGATGAAGTCTTGGTCATGTTTGTGGACCAGTGTCTTGCACACAGCCCTCCATATGCCAGATACCAAAAAAACATGTTTGCCCAATAAACACTTTAATGAATTTTAAAAACATGCTTCAATAAATTTTTAACAGTAAAAACAGCAAGTGACAAAAACCTGTGACATTATCGAGTTCCCTAAACCAAAGAATGTTTCTTAACTCAGTCCAATGTTTTTCTTCTTTTCAACACAAGCTGTCTACTTATTTAGCTTTTTGTTTTAACTAGATATTAAACACATGTAAATACTTGTTTAAACTTGAAAAATCCTACAGGGATTGTGGAAGTTGATGGAGGAAACACAGTAATAAGCAACTGAACAAATATCTGTTTTGAGATTTACCCTCTGCCCAGGAGACACCAGAAAGACCTTCATTAGCAAAGACCTTCCTTCACCTATGAGGTAATGAAAGGGGAACTGCCAAAGCCCTCAAGCCAAAGAGCAGGTGACATCAACTTTATCCCGAGTAATTTCAATCTATCTGCAATGCCATGTCCTCCAGAAGGGGCCTGGATGAAAAACAGGAGTTAACCATGTTTTCATTCATGGTTCTTTTCTACCCTTAGCAGCTGCCCCTCTAACAAAAAGATGAACGTGAGCTTTGGCTATGGAGATTCCCCTCCTAGTCAGGATTTTTTGTTTGTTTGGTTGGGGTTTTTTGCCTCTTTTAGTTGCTACTTTCTTATCTCTGGGCCAGCTATGTCTTTAGTAAAATTCCTAAGCCAAATAGGTTTTGAATTTCTGTCTGCTGTATAATAAAGAATGTGATATAATAAAACCATGCTTTTGTGCTGGGTTCCTGGAAGGGAGCTTCCAAACTTAGAACTGCCCAAGTGACAGGAGTATCTTTGGTATTCATGGTAGATCCTCAGACCACACTTGAATTTATGCTAACCAAGCAACTCAAGGTGGGCCCCTAGATAGTTTCAGGCTGGGGACCAGCAGTGCTAGAAAGACCAACCACGAGATTTAGAGGGGTGGGACTTTGAGCCTTGTGATATCAGCCTGACCCCTGGGGAGGGAAGTGGGGGCTAAGGATTGAGTTCAGTCATATGGCCAATGATTCAATAAAACGTGTCTATGCAATGAAACCCCAATAAAAACTCTGGATACCAAGGCTCTGGTGAGATTCCTGGTAGATGAACAAACTAATGTGTCTGGGGGGCAATGTCTCCTGATTCTAAGGAGAGAATACCTGAAAGCTCTGTGTTCAAAACACTTCTAGACCTTGCCCTATATGTCTCTTCATTGGGCTGGTTCTGATTTGTAGCCTTTATAATAAAACTATAACTGTAAACATAAGTGCTTTCCTCAGTTCTATGGGTCATTCTAGTGAATTATCAAACCTGAGGGAGTTGTAGCAACCCCTGAACTTGTAGTCAGTTGGTCAGAAGTGCAAGTGGCCTGAAAACCCCCCAAACCTGCAGCTGGCATCTGAAGTGAAGACAGTCTTGCTGGGAACTCTGCTCTTAACCTGTGGAATCTCCAGGAGGTAGTCGTGGTATTATACTGTTCTACCATGGTAACTATACAATTACCATATTTATCCAGCATGAATTTAAACAGTCAGGCCCGGAGTCAGGGTACCTGGGTCCGGGGTCAAACTTGCCATTTAATAGCTCTGTGATCTTGGACAAGAAACAAAACTATTCTGAGTATCCGTTTTCTCCTCAGTAAAATGAAAGGGCTGGACTCAGTAGTGGCTTCTGCCACTTCCCATCTTTACACAGTCCCCATTAGGCTCAGTTTGGAGGAGAAGCCAATGACTGCTTTTTCCTCTGGATGATTCTCTTCTACAGGCTCCTCTTATTAGCAACAGCGCACAAATAGGTTTGAGGCCTTTGTATTTGCTGGTAATTCACAGGCTCACACCTGAAGTAACTGTAAAAATGATTTCCCCACAGTTCAAAAAGGAGGCAAAGTGCGATGACAGGGAACAACAGAATGCCAGGAACCATACTCAGAGAAAGGAACTGTGGAGATTAAGAGATTTGGGGGTGATGATGGTGATGAGTGAGGTGGGGATGAGCTAAGACACTGAGAGGTGGTAAGACCGTAGAATCTTCAAAGGTGATGACAGGGAAAGGCATATGGGGAAACTGCATGGCAGCTGATGCCGCTGTAACTCCGAAAAGTGCTATTGGTCACAGCAAAGATAATGAAAATCAGGTGGTACAAGAGAAAGGCTCTGAAATGCTGAGAAATTGCGGGGCAACAATAGTTGAAACCAGACGTCGGGTCCAGTAGCTGTTAGACACAAGAGGCTGTTAAGCATTAGAACTGTGGCTGCTCTGGACTGAGATGTGCTGTGAAAGTGTGAAATGAACACCAGATTTCAAAGATTTAGTATGAATTTTAAAATGGAACACACATCATTAGAAACTTTTTATATTAAGTACACGTTAAAATAATTTTTGGATATATTAGACTAAATAAAATTAATTTCACCTACTTTTCACTTTTTTAATGTGGCTAAAGGAACATTTTAAATGACATCTGAGGGCTAGCATTGTACTTCTATTGGGAGCACCTGTCTAGGAGTGTCCGAGGGGTATATGAAGAATTCTGCAGGTTTGATTATCAGCCCCCATGAACCTGGAGAAATGAGAGAAGGCATGGCCTTCATTAGAGAAGTCTGCTAAAGAAGCAGTGTCTTCAAGGGAAAGCTGATTTTCAACATCAGGGAGGAAGTAAAAAGGTTATTTGAAAAAAAAGGATGTGATAGAGGTGTTAGTTGATAGAGCTATTAGCTGATGCCAAGGTGGTAATCATACTGCAATACATAAATGTATCAAATCAACACGCTGTACATCTTACCCTTACACAGTGCTTTATGTCAATTATATCTCAATTTAAAAAAAAGAAAAAAGAAAAATAGGTATAGTTCATGTGTCAGAGGCAGGTTGGTAGATTAAATCACAAGAGAGGTAGGGACTTTGAAGTTCACCTACTCCGGGTTGATTCCAAAGCTGAGAGCATTTCCTTTTGTCAAGACTGACTTCTTTGTGGGAGGCAAGGTGGATGAATAAGTCATCCAACTACAATATAGTCAATCAGCAAACATTTATTAAGGATTTTACATATCTTAGGCTCTAGGGATCTAAAAATGGGTAAGTTCCTATCCACAAATTGTTCTCAGGCTAGTAGGAGAGACAAGTACTTAAAAATAGATAAATGCCAATATAAATCCTGACAAAAACAGTAACTGTGTGTAAACTAGGCCCTGAGGTCAGAGCTGACAGTGATATACACACAGTTTAAGGCCTGTGTGCTGTTTCCACTGAGGCATGGGCTGTAGAAATAGTCCATTCAGCACAATTTCAATTCTAGCCACAAAAGGGTCATGCCTTCTTTTACTTAAAAAGATTAAATCTTCTGATTGGGAAAAAAAAATGTATTTTCCATTCTACTTTTACAGATATAAAGGAAAATAACTGACAGTTTACAAATGTACTCCACTGTCTCTCATTTAAACCATAATTATCCTTCATTCAAAAATTTTAAAAATACCAGCTTATATCCTACAATATTATTTTTAGGAGTCTTTCTATAAAACAAAATATGCACATAACTGCTATGTGCTTTCACTATCTTAAGATGCCAGATGGTTACAAAAGAGAGTATTTCTTTCATTTTCCTGACTTCTTTCAAAAAATAAAATACAGTTGGTTTGGTATAGTTAGTTTCTAAAAGGTATAACGGGAAACACCAAAATCTCCTTAGTAAAAATAAATCAGCCTGTGTAGACCTTTTTGGTTCTTCTCTTCATTCTTCAAAGGTAACACAGTCAAGGTGAAGATAACTTCTGATGACAACTGGTGTGTATGTGTGTGTGTTGGGGGGCAAGAACTGACCATCTCTGGGGCTCATTCTGGTTAAAACAGGCCCAGGGCAGAAAGAGAGGCAATGGACATTAGAGTCAGAAGAAACTGGATCCAAATTCCACCTCTATGGCTTATTCAATTTAGAATGTTGGGAACATGAACAACTTCTCAGAACTTCAATTTCATCGCCAATTTTTTCACACACCTCGAGCAGTGTGAAAATTAAATGAACTATCTGGCAAACAGTAGGTGCTCAGTGTTAGTTCTCCAGTCCTTTTCCTTCTCTACAAACACCACCACCCCTTCCGATCTGGTTGTGGCCACCTACCGCCAAAAGAATGACAAAAGTATATCAATCAGCATAGTAGCTATTCTGCTCCTAACGGTATCAAGTGTATCAGTGAAAGCAGTCAACCATTCCCTGTGTATTAAAATGAAAGCACATGGTTCCAGAATAAAAATGTCATTAATTTCTATAAAAATTAACTGCTTGAGCATTTTCTAGCAAAATTAAACCAAGCTAACTGAATAGTCCTTGAAGAGCGGGAAAATCAGCAGGGCCATCACAGACTCTTGATTCAGTCTCTACAAAGTTGAAAAGCAAATTATAGAAAGTTGTGATAAGAATCTCCTTATCAGCATGAATAAGGGCTCATAAACTTCATCCACTGAATTCCAACAATCTAAAATTCAACAGAAGAACGATGTCTTAAAATAATAAGACGGTGTGTTTATATCAGAAAAATAACCTATTTTAAGTCCTCTGTAAAAAGAAA
The DNA here is from genome assembly GCF_005190385.1 of Monodon monoceros. Lineage (NCBI taxonomy): Eukaryota > Metazoa > Chordata > Mammalia > Artiodactyla > Monodontidae > Monodon > Monodon monoceros. The sequence continues at coordinate 51,356,550 of NW_021703783.1, forward strand.
TAAGATATAAGTTCATTTTTTATTGAGTAAAGATTTCCATTTTTTGATATCAAAGTCTCCTTTCTTATTTGAATAAGTACAGTTTCCACAAAAAAGTTCCTAGGGAAAATAATAATGCATTTGATTTAAAATAAATCATACCACTGAGCATAGTCTCCAGTGACTAGAACACTTAATGAATGTGCATGAAATGACAAATAAGCAGAAAAAGAAAGTATGCCTTAACAACATGCTATAAGACCATACATCACTTCATGTAATTTTTTAAAAATTCATTCAGAACAGGTAGATATTTTTATACCAACTAAGTGGGTGAGAAAGCTCAGAGAGGGTAAGTGACTTGCCCAAGGTCACACTGCCTAAGTGTACCAGAACCCAAATCAACTGATTCATTTGGCCACCTTTAAAATCTTAGTGTTGGAACCCCATGGAGGTTATTCAGTCTCAGTCTCCCAGGCCACATAAGAATACTATCAATAACATTCTTGACATGTGGTTATTTGGTCTCTATTAACAGTTCCAACGACTCACTCCTTTTACAAGGTCACTATTGCCATTTCTGAAACGTCTTCTCTACAATGAATCTAAATCTTCTCCCCAGTAATTTTTAGACTTTGGTCCTGAGCTACACAACATAAATCTAATCCCCCCTCCACAAAGAAGCTGGTCCTCTAGAGCTCTCTCTACTTCAAAGCTAAACATTCCTTCCACCCATCGGGTTTTACCACGAGGTGCTGCTAGGGCGTCATCAAGGTACCATGTCTGAAAATCCTTGCTCATTTCTACATTCCCATTTCCTGCTACCTTTCAATTTTCATTTCGTTACATCCCTGACGTGTTTTAAACGGAATCATAAATAGACTGATAAATAAAACACCATACAATTAAAAGGCAATCAGTAACGTAACCATGATCATCCTGAATTATTGATCTTCCTGAAATATCTGGCCTTCCTCAGTGGAGGATTATTTACAATCTCTATCTGTAAGGATCACTAGAGTTATCAAATGTCTTCATCTTTTACATTCAAAGAGGGACAGTTAGGGAGTTTGGGATTGACATGTACACACTGCTCTATTTAAAATGGATAACCAACAAGGACCTACTGTATATAGTACAGGGAACTCTGCTCAATATTATGTAACAAGCTAAATGGGAAAAGAATTTGAAAAAGAACAGATACATGTATATGTATAAAAATATATTTATAAGCCCACAACTTTTGAATCAGAAAATAAAAAAAAGACAGAAATCATTCCATCACTTACACAATAAACATTTATTGAACATCAGCTACATGCCATGTCCTGTGCTAGGCTCTGTGGTATGCACTACCCATAGAAGAACTGATAAGACAGTTACTAACCTAAAAAGGGCTAATAGTAGTATTATTATCAAATAACTTTCATTGAGCATTTATTGGGTGTTGAGCACAGTTCTAAGTGAACTGCATGCATTAACTCACTTAATCCTCACAATGACCATAGGAAGGTGCTATTATGATCATCATTTTCTCATGAGGAAACTGAGTCCCAGGAGAGGTAGAGGAATTGATGCAAGGCCTCCTAGCCAGTAGTGGCTGCCACCAGGGCCTCGGGGAGGAATTCCAAAGTAAACAGTTTGGGGCTCCCCTGGTGGCGCAGTGGTTGAGAGTCCGCCTGCCAATGCAGGGGACGCGGGTTCGTGCCCCGGTCCGGGAAGATCCCACATGCCGTGAAGCGGCTGGGCCCATGAACCATGGCCGCTGAGCCTGCGCGTCCGGAGCCTGTGCTCCGCAACGGGAGAGGCCACAAGAGTGAGAGGCCAGCATACCGCAAAAAAAAAAAAAAAAAAAAGTCCAAAGTAAATAGTTTGTCTTTCTTTTCCCAGCCTTTTTTTTTTTCTTTCAGTTTTTCTGTTATTTCCCAGCTGTCCAAAGTCTTTCCTAATGCTAAGTAATGTGAAGCTTTCTTCATTCACAAATTTACATTAGTGTGTAGATTACCACCAGGCATCGCACTACCACTCTAGATCTTCCTACTTCCTTTGACCTGCGCTTCCTCACCCCTGTATACAAATGACCCCAATTCTGACTTAACAATTGAACTGAACAAGGAGGTATATGTTAAATAGTCTGTGGGAAGGGGATATATTTCAGAGCAATTGTTACTAATCATGCCTGACAGCCTTCATTCCATGCACATACCTGTAGTTAGTAAGAAGGGTAGTAGGAAGGGCAGTCGGTTTGCAAACTTCATTTTTGGTGGTGCTTTATGAGCGTGTGGACTGGAAACATGTAAATTCGAGGATTCTTTTGTTGATAATTTTGTCTTCTACTCTTATGAAGAATCTTTCCATCTTTTTTTTATTATTATTATTTTTTTTTTGCAGTACGCGGGCCTCTCACTGCTGTGGCCTCTCCTGTTGCGGAGCACAGGCTCCGGACACGCAGGCTCAGCGGCCATGGCTCACAGGCCCAGCCACTCCGCGGCATGTGGGATCTTCCCGGACCGGGGCACGAACCCGCGTCCCCTGCATCGGCAGGCAGACTCTCAACCACTGCGCCACCAGGGAAGCCCTCTCCATCATTCTTGTCGGCACATCTAAAACGAACTAATCCTGGATTTCTCTGGGTAATGCCTCATCTGAAGATCAAACACGGGTTATCCCAGAGAGAGAATGGGGCAGAGAACAGGTGGTTAGGGCCTTCACAGCAGGAGGTCCAGCAGTTGCAAAGGCCCCAAGCTGGGGAGGCTTGGGGATTCCAGGAACAAGTACCAGGCTGAGGGAGAAGGGGAGGGACACTGCCAAGGAAGAATTTTCTGATGAGAGGATCTTTGAATGACATGAGGAACCACAATGTATTTAACAACTTAACTGATATTAAACTGATTTGCTCTATTTAAGTATTATAAGCATTAAAGACACCTTTATAAAAAAGATAGTATTACAAATATTTAGAATTTAATGTTATCTATAACTCCTCTTTTCTGTGAAATTGCTTCGGTTCATAATAAATGCAAAAGGAAAGAAAGGCAGTAAGCACGTCCCTGATTAAATTTTTAAAAGGGAAGCAACATTACAGTAAATGCATTTACAGATTATTCCACTTGCGAAATTTCATTTGATAGATACCACATAATCATCTTCTTAATCTTTGGACCATAGAACAGTTACAAGGTTTTTTGGTTCGTATGTTTTGTTTCTTGACTTTAAAAAGATCTTCAGTGGTCCCTAAAAATGCAATGTAACTAAAACTCTACTAAATCAGTAGGAGAATTTAATTATATATAATATATATTATATATATATAACATTTATATATATATAATATATATATTAGTCTTTAAGTTCCCTTTGTATCCATTTGAAGCAGGAAGTTGGGTCCTATCTAATATCCTCATAGGTTCAGTATTTTTAAAAGATTCACTTTGACCCAGGTAATCTGGAAGAAAAAACCGATATTGTTAAAAAACTATCATCACTAATATTTCTCTGATTCCCTGAGATGATCAATAATTCCAACTCCCAGGCTTTGCAGGGGTTAATGTTATACAGTACTATAGATTCTTCCAAGCCGACTGCCAGTGGCAGGGCCATCTGATGCCTTTCTCTACATTGTTGACAGAAAGGACCCTGAGAGGCTTTTGTGCTGTGAAAGGCGCTCACTCTTTAGCTGAGGCAACTCATTTACCCCAACCCTTCAGGCTTTCGATCTGTTAGAGGAAGAGGTTAGGCGATACGATCTCTAAGGTCCTCACGTGAGATGACTGCGTGAACTGTGGGCAACTTGGTTTCCTCCTTTATAAACGTGAAGCATGACAGAAAGCTTGACCCCAAGGCTACTATAAAAAGTCTATCTTTCCCATGTAAACGGCTATGTCCTTTTAAGTAAATGTGCAACACAGGCTGGAAATTCACATTAAGTGGAGTACTGATTCATTCGAGTCACAAGAGTACATTTTTGATGGGCCACTTTGTTGAAGAGAGGCCAGTCTATTCATTGTGAGCAATGAAGAAAAAAGGAGGAGCATGGTTCTGAGAGTCAGCGTGCAGTTGGAGAACTCTGAGCTGTGTGAGAAAGTCTTCTGTGTGGCCTGAGGAGCTGATGGGAGAGGGGGCAAAAGACAGGACAGTAACACAGAGGGTCAGAAAGGGAAAGGTCAACTGCTTTCTCCAGCACTGCAGGGCCCACGATGTCACACCAAAATCCACCACTGAGCCATTTTGTACTCTTTCCCCATCAACAGTTTAAAAGTCAAAATATGCAAGACGTTTTTAACATGGAATTGCCATTCTCTTTCACGGGATAACAAGACTCACTACAAAAACTTTCATCTAACTGTTGCGATAAAAATGGAGCCCAAATGTCATCTTTGACCACCACACCCTGTAAAATTCAAAAACGTTTGGCTCGGGACTTCCCTGGTGGCACAGTGGATAAGAATTCGCCTGCCAATGCAGGGGACACGGGTTCGAGCCCTGGTCCAGGAAGATGCCACATGCCGCAGAGCCACTAGCCCATGCGCCACAACTACTGAGCCTGTGCTCTAGAGCCTGCGAGCCACAACTACTGAGCCCATGCGCCACAACTACTGAAGCCCCTGCGCCTAGAGCCCGTGCTCTGCAACAGGAGAGGCCACTGCAATGAGAAGCCCACGCACCGCAACGAAGAGTAGCCCCTGCTTGCCGCAACTAGAGAAAGCTGGCGCACAGCAACGAAGACCCAACGCAGCCAAAAAAATAAAAATAAAAACGTTCGGCTCACACATTCATCCAATTAATCCATCAGATTATTTCTGACTATTCTATAAGTGATCCAATGTACTCCTCCATATTTTAGCAAGCTTTGCAGACTTCTGTGCTCTGGCTCTGATTTTCCACTTCTGCAGAATTCTCATTCATTGCTTGATACCCTGCAGCTACTCTTTTCCTCAACCTTAGCACAGACCCAAACATGGAACCCCCCAAGAGCCCACCCTGCTTCCTGCTGGGCAATTATTCACAGCTCTTGCACTTAGGAGAACATTTAGAGAAAGCTGGTGGGTCATGGGAAGGGGTTACAACACAGCACTGCCTGGTCAACAATCTAACCTTTTCCTAAAAGATCTTTCTACTTCTCCCCCTCCAAGACTTCTCATAGGGCCATTCTATCTAGATTCCCCACTCTTTGCTTGCTCTTCTCTCTCCTTCTACTTCCCACCTGGTCCAAGAAAATTCTACATAATCTCCCTTTATTATTTAGAGCAATTCAATTCTCTCCACACTCATAAACTCAATTCCGGGTCCAGTTTTGAATAATGCAAACCCAGTAGAGAGCCTGAGATTACAGTCTTTCCTTAAAAGTAATTGACAATTCTTAGGTAGTGCTGTGGTTTTAAATGATGACATTTTCCCACTATAAGTATCTTCAAATATATGCCCTAAATGATGGACATCAACTCTAAATAAGAGCTAGCCTAAAGTTTATTACCATGACTTCCAAAAGTGACATTAAGAGTATATTATTCATTAGATACTTTACTACAGTTCTTCTCAAACTTGAACATGTATCAGAATCAACTAGAAGGCTTGGCAAAACACAGACTGCTGTGCCTCATCTCCAGAGTTTTGGTTTCAGACGGTTTGGAAATTCGCATTTCAAACATGTTCTGGGCTTTGCTAATACTGTCCCTTTAAAAATCCCTGCTTTAACATAAGTTCTCATCCCCACACCTGAGAAGGGCAGAAGTGCTTCAGAGTGCTTTTAGGAACATAATGGCTAGAGCTTTCTCCTCTAGGTGTAGGTAGCAAACAAATAGTTTCACCTGTCCCCTTTCAGCCCACACATCGTGATGAATCTTGATATTCCCACAGATTCTAGTCTATTTCCGGTAAGATCTACTGATAGTGGGTTGGTGTGGTCTGCATATTAATCACCCCTCCCAGACCCCTGTCATCACAGCAGCCATAAGGATATGCTCAAGCCTTACATTATAAATGTGAAACCGTTTAGAAGATGATGCTCTGTTTCCATCTCCATAGTTTCCCCTTAATCACCATAATTGTTACTGATTACTCCTGAATGCTGGCAGGGGAGAACATTTAAAGAATGAGAATTTTGGAGGAGCTTAAAATAGTTGACATGGTACATGATGCTTCATGTGTGTAGCCTGTAGATGTGACAATAATTTTTGTACTCTTCTGAGCAGGTGACAGATGGGTGACTTCTGGCATAGAAAGGGTTGATGCTCTCATTTAACGGCTCCTCCCACGACATCACTGACAAGGCATTGTGAACAAGAATCGCAACCAAAATTTTAGCCACTGTTCAGCATCAGCTACTCAGCATCTTCTTACCAGTGAGACTTCTCCTGAGACAGGCCGTTTCTGCAGGACTCCTTAAATTTACCAACCTAATCGATAACCAAGTATAAGACATAAAACCATACAACACAGTGACAGGCTCTGTAAGCAACATCTGTGGCTGAAATTAAAGAGCCACCTTCATAGTTCAGTGTAGAAAGGGAGCTCCTCCTACACTATTTTCTTTCCTGCCTCCTCTGTCATTCAGGACCTCATTGTTTATATAAGAATGGCCAGTAAAACCCCTTTATAAAGTGGGTTCACCTCAGAGTGTCAGATCACATCATGATATACAAGCCCCTCTCATCGTAGCAAAAAAGCTTAAAACTAAAAATCAGATGATGTGCTTATTCTCAAGGCCAGGGTTTAAAGATTTACATTCAATGTGTGTTTTTGGACGGAGAAGGCCCATTTTTTATTCTTGCCAACCTGTTCTTAGAGTTGCTAGAAATTCAGCTGTCATGAGAATTAAATACATCAGTTTATTTTTTATTTATTTAGTTTTTAAATAACAGATGTGTCCTTTTAGTCACAGATAAATTTTGCATGGGTTACACCTTGAAATCTCCATTTGGTTAATTGGGGAAGGAGGAAGAGAGGGGCTAACTAGCATCACGAGGTGGTTTTTCATGAAAATGGAAAACCTAAGTGGAGCAACGGATGAGCATGTAGAGTGGATTAATGATAGTTATTTGCAATATGTTAAAAGATTGGTTTATAAAATTGATGTTTCTCAGATATTAGAAATATTTTAATACTTTATATTGCCATTATATATCCTTCCGGGGGAGGGTGGACTTTTAGATCTGTCCTTAAATAGTATTTAGTCAGTTTCTCTGACACTGAGTTTGTTAGATACCTATTTGTTCTTTCTTCTCTTCCTTCTTCTCTACTTCATTTAGCTAAATGATGTAGGGCATAACTATGCTTAAGAACTCGTGACATGGAAATTTGGTGTTGAACCATCAAATCTTACTGGGCAGATACTGTCTTAAGGACAGTGTCATACAAAAGGGTACCTAAGATGAATAAGTGATGGTACCTGTCCTAAAGAAGCATATAGTCCAGGGGGAGAGGCAGACATATGACTAGATGAACTACTGTAAAACAGACGAATAATGAACAAATACTGTACACTGGGAACACCAGGTAAGGAGAGACTCACTTCCTAGAGATACGAAGGTGGCTTCAAACAGAGGTTTTGTCTGAGCTGGGTTTCCGAGGGTGGAGGATGTATCCGTAAATGTAAGAGGAGAAAGGGAGAGAAAGGAAAGATACTGATACAAGTTCTATCTTTCCTTCAATTTGCATCAAGGACAAATTCCTCACTTCCTACCACAGAAAGTTAGAACTGTAGAATTTCACTTTATGTACATCTATTTTCACTTCTATTTTTAGCCAATGTTATTAGGGAATCTCTCATAAATTACTAAAGATGTGTTGCAGCTAAAAGCATAAACTAGAAGCACATAGCTGACCTGAAAGGGAGAGAAAATTAAGAGCAAAAGATCTGTCCCTCTAATTCAGCATTATTTCCCTTTTTTTTTTAACCAAATTAATCTAACTAAACTAGCTTAAACTACTCAAAAAGCAATTGCTTAAATTTTGTTGGAAATGTTTTGCATGGGGGTTTTGACTCTTTAGGAACAGATTTGAAGACATAATTACAAGCACCCTAGACCATATTTTCAATTATTGATTATAAAAAAGCTGTTAGGAAAAAAGTATGTATATTAACCTAGTTGCACCAGTTCCTACAGAAAAATTCTCGAGACTTTTCTATGAAGAAAAAAGAAAACAAAAAGACGAGTAGAATATCCTTCTGACTGGGGGAAAGAATCATAAAGCCATTTTCCTCCAGTTTTACTCTGAGCAACTAAAAGTCAAATGAGAGGTCTATGTACAATCAACTCAGAAAGAGCCTACGTACGTGATGTGAGCGCAAATCTATGGCTAAAATGGGACTCCATGGGCCCAGTAGCTAATGGTCACAGTGAAGTAGACAGGAAAGTGCATTAACGCTAATCACCCTCACTTCTCTGATTGGCTGTGGCATCCCACCAACCTGGTGTTTTAAGCTTTACTTCTCAAAAACTGTCTGTACAAATCCAACACCATAAACTAAACAGACAAGAGTTTCTATTTCCTTTAAATTTTCCTTCTCTCGTGTTTGTCTTTCTCCACCCAAATCTTCATCAAAACAGTCAAAACATTTCTGGTCCTTCTGATGGATGGATTCAAAACCAAATTTAATGTCCATATTGTACTACATAGTTTTAGGTACAAAAAAAGGGAATTCCAAAACAGCTAATAGTTCTCAAAACTAATATTTCAAAGTGCTAGCTGGAAAACAATTTTGATATATTAACTCTCCTACAGAGAGTTAATATACTCTCAATGAGATTGTGTCCCAGACCCTCAAAAACATTTTCCTTTCTTTAATCAAAATAATTTTATTGACTTAGAAATAAAATGTATATCTAATCTTAATCAATTATTACTTGATTTTAACATTTATACCTATGAAAAGCCACAGCTTCAAAAATAAAATATTTTCTTAAAAAAAAACCTTTTTCTAACTGAGAAATCAATTGTTAGTTCTAACCCATGTTAATCAATAAATAAGATAGAATAGCATAAAATAGAAAAGAACAAACAAGAACAGAATAGAAATTTATAGAATATACTGCATGCAGCAATGGAAAATATTGGTTTCTTAAGTTTTACTTCAGTTGTGTGTGTGTGTCTATATAAATCATAAGGTAAACTGGGTCATGGCCCAAAATACTGGAAAAATAAACACGCTGATATTTAATTGCATTACATTCATTAAGAAGAAGTATTGAATATGGATGAATATATGGTCATTTAGTCTACGTCTCAGAGACAGTGGGCAGTATGTAGGTCAGCCACTGAGCTCATCCTGCAAGGTGAAAGAAACTGCTTCTAAAGAAACTGCTGATAATATGTTGAAACTAAAGACTGACAACATCTGACATCTAGAAGAACAATTTGCAAATATTTTAGTGTCTTTGGCTTTCATTCAACCATGTAACTTGCATTTATGAAGACTCATTTATATAGGCCCCATGACAGGCCCAGGGAGGAAAATGATGAACAAAAGAGTTGTGATCACTGCTGTCACGGAACCTACAGTCTAAGCAAATATTAATCAAATAAACACACAAATAAGGTATACCTGTTAAATACTATGAAGTGTGATAAAAAAAAGATAATGAGGAAGCCTCACCTGGTTGCAGAAATGATACCAATTGTTAATATCATGATATAAATAATAATATATCTTGTAATAATAATGTTTTTACAAATGGCCAATAGGCACATGAAAAGACGCTCAACATCACTAATTATCAGAGAAATGCAAATCTAAACTACAATGCGGTACCACCTCACACCAGTCAGAATGGCCATTATTAAAAAGTCTACAAATAACAAATGCTAGAGAGGGTGTGGAGAAAAGGGAACCCTCCTACACTATTGGTGGGAATGTAAGTCAGGATACTTCCTAGGTCTCTCACCTAGACCTGGGTGGGCAGTGGTGATATGGAAAAGGGTTTTACACTGAGCCACGGACATGCCCTAGAGGCAAAGGGTAAATGTTTGGATAGGCAGGTCTGGTGTGCAGAAGAAAGGTATGGGCTGAAGATTTTGATTTTGGAATCAATAGCATAGTGCAGGTAACTGACGATAAATAGGGTCACAGATGAGATTATTTAGAGAAAAGTGTAAAGTGAGAAGAGATGAGAGGGAAAGGGAGGGCACGGAGGGGAAAAGAGGAAGACTGAGGCTGACTGAGCCTTGAGGATGAGCAGCTGGGCAGAGCAGAGAAGGAGCACACAGAAAGTGTTGGGGCTTCCCTGGTGGCGCAGTGGTTGAGAGTCCAACCTGCCGATGCAGGGGATATGGGTTCGTGCCCCGGTCCAGGAAGATCCCACATGCCGCGGAGCGGCTGGGCCCATGAGCCATGGTCGCTGAGCCTGGTAGAGGCCACAACAGTGAGAGGCCCACGTACCGCAAAAAAAAAAAAAAAAAAGTGTCAAGGAAAATCATGTGCCAAAGCCAAAGGAAGAGACAGTTTCAAGGAGGGAGTGGCCATCGGGTAGAACGCTGATGACAGATTCAACAAGATGAAGGCTGAAATAGTCCTTTAGATCTTGGACAGTGAGGGCATCAGAGAACCTAGTGATCAAGAAAGATTATATTTTAAAGCACTGACTTGCTCTTGTATAAATGTAGAGAGTTTCAAAGCTCGAGATTACGAATGAAAATCACATATAGTATTATTTATCAACAGCCTATTAATGCGACCCAATAAAAGGGTGAACAACAATCTCCTTTTATAACTGAAGTATAAACAGCAACACCAGAATCCATTCTTTTTTTTCCATTATTGATCACATCCTCTTGCTCTTTGCTATGGTAAAACGGGACTTAAAAGCAAAATACGAATGGCAGATAAACATTTGCTTTTTCATTTCAATACAAAGCATAATGTTTCATCTCAATGGAGTTCAAATTCCTCTGACTCAATATACTCAACATCTCTCATGACCACAATTCAATCTGATTTGACATCTCCTCAAAGACGTTCTCTATTTGCTGCTGGATGAATGATTTCATAAATTGCATACATGATCCAGGCCCTGGAAGACTGAAAGGAACATGATTCTGATGAGTAAACATATGCTATTTTTAGTTCATTTGTGTTACCGCATCCTTGCAAAGTGATTCAAGTTTATGATTAGAGTTACATGAGGACTTTTAGAAATATTCTGTACAGCTCCACTCTGTGGCACATAGAAGTTTGAATTCCAAAGTTGGTTGAGCATAGCTGCAACCCAAATCAGAAGAGAAAATGTTATACTGGGGTACATTTGCAACCACAGAAAGTATACCACATCCCCAAAGAAATCTTTCAGCCTGCAACACATGGAAAATGACATTTTTTGAGAATATCTTTTAATCTAAAAAATATCTAAAATAACCACGTATTCATTGATTCGTTTTGTCAGTATTTATCAAGTGTCTTCCATGTGTTGAACGTTAAACCACAGTGTGAACAAACAGACATGCTCCACGTGAGCCAAGCCTCTGAGGGAAAGAACAAGAAGGTAGGTGGAGTTATCTAACTCAGCCTCGGGGGCTGGAGGATGGTGACGGTGACACTGGCAGCCGTCATTCACTCAGGACTCAGAACTGTGCCAGGCCGTGAGGAAGCCCCATAAAGATTATCTCATTCGAACCTCGAAGCAACTCTCCGAATTAGGTAATAATGTCCTTATTCCCATTTTTAAACAAGAAAACTAACAGAGAGGTAGTTTGGGTTTGTTTGTTCTTAGCATAAGTCATAATGCTCACAATGGTTAGCCTGAGACATCAAGAAAACAAATTCTGGGCTTCCCTGGTGGTGCAGTGGTTAAGAATCCGCTGCCAATGTAGGGGACAGGGATTCGATCCCTGGTCTGGGAAGATCCCACATGCCGTGGAGCAACTAAGCCCGTGCGCCAAAACTACTGAGGCTGCGCTCTAGAGCCCGCAAGCCACAACTACTGAGGCTGCTCACCTAGAGTCCATGCTCTGCAACAAGAGAAGCTACAGCAACAAGAAGCCCACGCACCGCAGTGAAGAGTAAGCCCCCTCTCGCTGCAACTAGAGAAAGCCCACGTGCAGCAACGAAGACCCAACACAGCCAAAAATAAATAAATAAAATAAATAAATTTATTTTAAAAAAAGAAAACAAATTCTGCTCAGCAAAACAAGAGAGGAAGAAGGCTTTTAGCAGTGCTATCGGGCTTCCCTGGTGGCGCAGTGGTTGAGAGTCCGCCTGCCGATGCAGGGGACACGGGTTCGTGCCCCGGTCCGGGAAGATCCCACATGCCGCGGAGCGGCTGGGCCCGTGAGCCATGGCCGCTGAGCCTGCGCGTCCGGAGCCTGTGCTCCGCGGCGGAAGAGGCCGCTGCAGTGGGAGGACCGCGTACCGCAAAAATAAATAAATAAATAGAAGTGCTATCACTAAAGCACGGTCATGATTTTGTCACTGCCTCAGTGCTCACAGGTATCAGTGGTTTCTTAGGAAGACTCTTCTTTCTCCCCAAGAATGACAGATTAAAGAGGCAGTACTATAAAAGATTAGAAAAAAAAAAAAAGTAAAAAGGAAACAGAGAGGCCAGAATAAGAATAAACAAAACTGAGTTACCACTGGGTGATCCTGAACTAGCTACTAAACGACAGACCAAAGAGAGAGTGTGACACATACACACACACATATACACACACCAATACACACACACAAACACATACAAAAACATACACAAATACACACATCCACACACATCCATACACAAGTACACCCAAACACACACACACACATACATGTGCATGTCATCTCCCACCTAGATAACGAGGATCCTCTAATAAAACTTCACACTCAAAATCTGGTTTCTGGCTCAGTAGATTTTTCCCATCCCCAAATCTGTGAAAAAAATATTGTCAAAACCCATCTCGTCTGCAGCTGTCACAACACCTCTCTCAGAATCCTCTGCTGATTCCCTGCACAGAGTCCACATTTCTCTTACTGGGTTTCCAGGCCTTCTCCTCACGTGGGCTTTTGCCTTTATCACCTCTCCTCCTTCATTCACCGCAATCTGCGCTTCTGCCTGGTCCATCTAAACCCCCCTCTGTCTCATCTCTTCTGTCTCCTAATTCTTTCCTCATGACATCTCTACTCAGTTCCTTCTGCCGGCAACAAATCTGCACCTCTTAACTGCCACTCTCACCAAGAAAAAATGGCTGCAGACTTCAGCAGTATTTGGGAAAAGAAACTCATTTCAGCTTAACGGTACAGAGAAGTGAGTTTCAAACCCTCTTAGCTACACAGTCCTTCTGCCAGTGAAATTTCTCCGAGAATCCAGCCACTTGGGACTAGAGCCCTGAGGAAGGGTGGATGTCTGGGGCCGCTCACTGGACTGGAAGCCATCCCTGCCTCAATCCCCAGCAGCTCTCCAGATGGCTTTGGGGTGCAGAGACCATTAACCAGTGCCCAAAGCACAGCCTAATTATAGAAGCATTTCACAAGTCAAATCAAACATTCAGAACACCTAAAGCACTTGAAGAACACTTGGAAGCCTGCTTTCATAAAGCGATTTTATCAATCATTCATTGTGGAAACAAATATTAAAGTGCCTACCATGTGTCAGGCACTGATTTTAGCACCTGGGCTCCATCAGTGAAAACAAAGATCCCCTGCCCTTGAGGAGTTACAATCTAGCAGGGGGAGACAGACATTTAGGAACGTACATAACGAATGTGTAAGTTAGATAATTTATGAGATGGTGATAAGTGCTATGAGAGGTGGGGGGACACACCAGGAAGAAAAGGAGACTGGGAGTTCCAGACAGCGGGGCAAGAGGGAGAGGCATGTTGCAATTATAAAGAGGCCAGTCGAAGAAGGCCTTCTTGATCAAGTGCCATTCAAGCAAAGTCCCAAAGGCAGTAGGGGAGTTAGCCGTGGAGATATCCGAGGGAAGAGGTGGCAGTATGTGGCTCTTATTGGTACTTTTACTGAACCACTTACAATATGCCAGGCAATTGCTAAATTGGTTTGCATTGCACACTCATACGTAAAACCATCAGAGGCCTGTAGTATTATTCTTTGCATTTTACAGCTAAGGATACTGGGATTTGGAGCAGTAGAATCACATAGAGGACTTGTTAAAACACAGATGGCTGAACCCGATCACCAGAGTTTCCAATTTAACAAAAGTGGGGTTCAGCCTGAGAATTTTGCCTTTCTAGCAAGTTCTCATTAATGCTGCTGGTTCCTGGGAGCACACTTCAAGAACCACTGATTTAAAGGAACGAGGTAATCTCTGCAAGACCTGTTTCCAAATCCCCATATTCTGGTCCAAATTATACACTTTCTCTTTCAAACAACAGTGCCTTCACCCAAATGTTTACATTTATCATCCAATTAAACCTTAAAAGCAAAATGCATATTACAGTATACATTACATACTTACTAATACAGCTTTTTTTTAAAAAAAGATCAATTGGTAATAAAATGAAAGCTCTATCAGGGCAAGAATAATATCTGTTTTATTCATTGCAGGATTCTTAGCACACAGAAGAATATCTGGCACATATCAAGCACTTAATAAATAGCTTTTGAGTGAATCCATGCTATTATGTATGCTACATTTTTTAACATTTTATTTTATAATAATTTTAGGATTTTAGTAGAGTTGTGAAGGTAGTATAAAGAATTCCCATATACCCTTCAAGCAGCTTCTCCTAATGATAACATCTTTCTTTTTTTTTTTTGCGATACGCGGGCCTCTCACTGTTGTGGCCTCTCCCGTTGTGGAGCACAGGCTCCGGATGCGCAGGCTCAGCGGCCATGGCTCACAGGCCCAGCCGCTCCGCAGCATGTGGGATCTTCCCGGACCGGGGCACGAACCCGTGTCCCCTGAATCAGCAGGCGGACTCTCAACCAATGCACCACCAGGGAAGCCCAGATAACATCTTAAATAACATTTATCAAAACTAAGAAATTAACATTGATACAATACTAATAACTAATCTTCAGACTTTTGGATTTCACCAGTTTTCCCACTAATGTTCTTTTCCAGCCCAGGATAACATGTGGCAATCAATCATTATGTTTAGTTTTCTCTAGTCTGTGGCAGTTTCTCAGTCTTTCCTTGTTTTTCATGACCTTGACACTTTTGAAGCAAATTGATCAAACATGCTGTAGAATGTCCCTTAATCTAAGAATTCTCTTTTTTTTTTTTTCCATGAATAGACCAGGGTTATGGATTTGGGGGAAGAACGTGACAGAGGTAAAATGCTGTTCCCACTTCATCCTACCAGTGGTACGTGGTATCAGCAGGACTTACCACTGGTGATACTGAACTTGATTACTTGGTTAAGGTGGTGTCTGACAGGTTTCTCCACTGAAAAGTTCCTATTTTTCTTTCTATAACTTTAGAAGGTGAGTCATTAACTCCATGCTTAAAGGAAAGAGAACTGAGCTCCACCTCTTGGAGGGAGGCATATAAAAGTGTTTGTGGACATATGTAAAAACCACCACAGTAATTAATAAATATTTGGGGTGGGTGAGATAATTTGAGACTATGTACATATCCTTTTGCTCCTTTAATTTTCTCCCAGACTAATCATATTTCTCTTGTCTCAGTCCTAGAATCAGCCATTTCTCCTCTGCTTAGAGAATGGTAGTTAGAAACCAACTGCCAGTAGGTATGTCTGTTGCTACTGGAATGTCACTGCTTCTAGGACCTCTCAGCAGATGAGCTATGTAATATGTACACATATACTAGCCATGTGTACACACATAACTATATTTATTTCTGCATCTATATGCATATATATTAAAGTAAACATGAGTCCCACTAGTATCTCCAATCCTAATCTATCACCACAGGGTTGTTCTAGTCTTTCTCTGTTGTTTATCTGTAACTTGTTTCTCGGACAGTGAGAAATATGGTGTCATGGGCTGAAATGTGCTCCCCCCGCACCCTGGCACAAAATTCTTATCCTGAAGTCTTAACTCCAAGTAGCTCAGATTGTAACCATATTTGGAGATAGGAGCTGTAAAGACATAAAACTTAAATGATGAGGTCATTAGGGTGGGCCCTAATCCAATACAACTGGCATCCTCATAAGAAGAGGAAATTTAATCACAGATACGCACAGAAGGAAGACAATGTAAAGACAAAGAGAGAAGACAGGCATCTACAAGCCAGTGAGCGAGACCTGGAACAGATCCTTCCCTCGTGGTCCCTGGAAGAAACTAACTCTCCAACACCTTGATCTCAGTCTTCTACTAATTACAATTAAATAATCAATACCGATGCATCATTTAAGTAAAGTCCATACTTTATTAAGATTTCCTTGGTTTTGACCTAATGTCCTTTTCTGTTCCAGAATTCTATCCAGTTTAACACACTGCACTGAGTCATGATTTCTCCTTGGGCCACCCTTGGCTATAACAGTTTCTTGGATGGCCCTTATTTTTGATGACCTTGACACTTTTGAGGATTCCTGGTCAGGTATGTTGTAGAATTTCCCTAAATTGGGATTTGTCTGCTGTTCTTCTCCTGATTAGACTGGGGTTGGGGTTTGGAGAAGGAAGACCACAGGGTAAGATGCCATTTTCACCACATTATATCAAGGGTGCATACAATCAACGTAACTTATCCCTATTGATATTTACTTTGATCACATGGCTGAGGTAATGTTCTCATGTTCCTCCACTGTAAAGCTATCCTTTTGCTCCCCCTACCCTTCCATGATGTGTTCTTTGGAAGAAGTCCCTCTGTGTAGGCCACCTTCACAAATGGAGAACTGCATTCCACCTCCTTGAGGGTGGAGTATCTATGTAAGTTACTTGGCATTTCTCTGCATGGACCATATTTCTCTTGCTCTCCATTTATTTATGCAATCATTTATTTAGATTAGTATACATTCATGAATATTAACTTCATACTTTGAACTATAATCCAACACTTTATTCTGTTGCTCAAATTGTACCAGCTTTGGTCCCTGTGACCCTCTGAAATACTCTATCACTGTGGGTTTTGTTTTTGTTTTAACACTTCCTTACTTTGTGGCACGATAAGATGCTCCAAGTTCATTTTGATTTCCTGAAACAGCCCTAAAATCAGTTATTTCTCCAATGATTCCTGATTTCTTTTATTGGAGAATGGCATTAAGAACCAAGATCTGGGTGCTTAGGTGTTACCTACATTTTTGACCTAACAATTCATCGTATTTTTTCCACGTAAATACACATTTTAAATTATCATTTTCTGAAAAGCATCATATTCTATTTTATGGATAAATCATAATGTATTATCATCTATTGGTGCATACCTACACTGTTTCTAGGTGTTTTGATATTATAAATAATGTTGGGATAAACTTTCTGGTATCAAAATCATCATACTCATGACTAATTATTTCTTTAGGATAAATTCCTAGAATTAGAAATTGTGACTTTAGGGCTCTTGAGGCATATTATGAAGTAGCCTTCCAGAGTCCGATCTGCAAAGAATGACTGCCCACTGCTCCATATTTTCCAACACCAGGTATCTTTTTTTTTTTTTTTCATTTTCTATTTAATGGACAAAACTTTCTTTGTAGTTATAAATGATTCCTATCTAGGATGAACAATGTTTTAAACATTTGTCATTTGAATCTCCTTTGAACTTTTTTATGTTCAAGTACTTTGCCCACTTTTCTATTGGTATACATTTTTTTAAATTGACATGTAACAGTGCTCGTATATTAAAGAAATTAACTCTTTGCCTGTTATATGTATATATATACATATATATATATATTTTTTTTTTAACCATCTTTCACCAGTTTGTCATTTGTCTTCTAATTTGGTTTATGGCCTATTTCTTTTTAAACAATAACTTTCCATATTCTGTATTCTACAATTTAAGCTAATTTATAGATTTTTTTTTGGCCTAAGCCACATTTACTTTTTTTAAATTTTTTTCTGTAAAATACATTTTACATTACAATTTTGCTCATGGACTAAAAAATGTGTTTGCTTTCACATCTTTGCATTATGTGAGCCAATGTGAAAAAGAGCTGATTATGTATTATTGATTCTGACACAGTCATGAAAGAAAAGACTATGTTTCTATTAAAACTTGTATTTTATGACAAGTTTGTCAGGTTTAATTTATGACTCATATACATTTCCGGCTCAGTAGCCACAAATGATCTCTTCTTGAATCTTTATAATATAGTACATTTTCTCACCAGAGCATTTGTTCAAATATTTCGATACATTCTAACAACAACAATAAAAATCAGAAAACACACACCAAAAATTGATACGTAGGAAATACCATTTTTAAAGACAATTTTAAATATGTATGTATATGTGTATATACGTATATAATTCCATCTCCTCTTCATTTCTCATGCTAGTTTCATATTTTTATAAATATATTTTTCTCATTTTAAGAAAATAATATAACATAGATATTCATGCTATCACAATTCTCTAACTTTCTGAATACAGCAAACATGCACACACAAAAATGGAGCTGATAACCATCTTCTTTATAGCAGCATTAGTGAAATTTCAAATGAGAAGAGAAAAAAATATAAATATATATCCCTAATACTAGGAATTAGCTAGGATGATGGGGCTGAGGAGGGGTTGGCTAAGAATATTCTAATCACGTGCAGAGACATGGCAGTGGGAAGACATATGGTACGTTCAGGAAATGAAGGGAAGGTAGGCAAGGCCAGATCACACAGGCCATCTGGTCTTGTTAAGGATTTGCGTCCTTAACCTAAAAGCAGATGGAAGCACATGTAAGTGACTTGTTCAAATTTATTGTTTTGCAAGATCCTCTGAGTGATATAGAGAATGGATTGAAGGGAAGTAGAAATTCCTGAAGTCCCGGGTTGAGGGTCATCAGTGGTCCAGGAACAGATGACGGTGGCTTGACCTGCAGTGGCTGGGGGTCGGGTAGGGAGGAGGATAAATGTGAAGAGAAGGGAATGGATCTGGGGCAGAGCTGGAGTACAAAATCACCCAACACTTAGTGATTAACTAGAAACAGGGAATGAGGGAGGTCGGTAGATGACAGAGCCTTATTACCAGATAGGAAACACCAAGAGAGGAAGTATGGTAAGAAGATCAGCATTTTGACTTTTAGCTTTGCAGTCTCTCTGAAATATCCAGGAAGATATGTTGTCACTGGAGCTCAAAAACAAGGTCTGAACTGAGATTACACGATAAGCATGATGAACACGTAGACCGTAATTGAATCCAAGAGTGTGGATAGAGTTGCTTGGGAAAAGAGTATAAAGCAGTGGTTCTCAACCAGGGGCAGGGGAATTATTTTGACCCTCAGGGGATATCTGAAAATGTCTGAAGACATTATTGGTTGTCACAAATGGGGACACTTAGTGAAGAGAGGCCAGGCATGCGGCTAAACACCCTACAATGAATACACAGGCAGGCTTTCACAACAAAGACTACCCGAATCAAAATCTCCATAGTGCTGAGGCTGAAAAACCCTGACATAAAGTGTGATGAAATGAGGGCTTCAGGGACTCCATCTGAAGACTGTGATGGGTCAGGAATAGAGGAGGGGCAACCACAGAACCGAAAGGAACACCAGGAGTATCTGGTGCCACGAACACCAACAGTGCTAAATGCTGCTACTGCAAAACAAACTATTGTATATACTGGTTCAGAGTCTTATTCATACAGAGAATATTTTTTATAATCTCCCCTACATTATTTTCAAACCTCTGTTATAATTCAACAAGGCTCAACACAGGCATACATTTATAAAAAGAGAGATGAAATTTTGCCGCACTTCTCATTAATCCCCAACCTTGGTCACCTTCCTAAATGTCTCTCTTTCTCAGATGCTTACCACACAAGGGAAAAGATAACTACTATTTCAGAAGGAATAAGAAGAGGGAGGGGTAGAGGACACAGGGAATTTGGGTAGGAGAAAGGATGAATAACTTGACATGGAAAAAAAGCAAGCCTTCCTTACAAATATGAAGCATTCCAAGCGATTATGTTTAGAGTTTGTTATTTGGCATTCAGTATGCATCTTCAATGTTAAGATAGACAATGTTATGAGAAGTAGTTAAGTTTGAGGAAAAACCACAAAAGCCTGTTTTGCCTGTGGTATCTTTTGATATTGATGACAGCCCAAGTTGTAGAAGGTTCAGGAGGTGTGGGGGGGTTTGAAAAGAATCAGCTGGCTTCCCCTTTCTTGGGATCACCTTCAATCCCAATATTTTTAAGCTCATTTGTTCATCAAAGATTTCTTGAATACTTAAATAGGATTTGTCTAGTGTCTGTGTTCCCCACTGAATGATAAGCTCCATGAGGGCCAGCCCCACACCTACTCTGTTCACTACTAAACGCTAAGAAACTACCATTACTGCCCAGCATCCAAAAAGTAATCACTGATTGGGAAGTGAGTGACGAACAAATGAATGAATACATTTCAATTTTTTAAAATGACATTTACTCTAATGTATTTCAAAAGGGTAGGCTTTCATGCAGAATTACCATACAAAATTTTTAGAAAACAGCCTCACAGCATGAAGAATGATGTTCTGAGGCAGAGAGGTCACCCATAAGTAGGCCAGTCCTGCCTGAGAGCCTGCCCTTGGGGTCAGCCACATTCAAATGGTATATATATTTATAGTTATAGTTTTCTTCCTCCCTCTTAGATATTAAAACATGTATTTTTGCCATGGATGTGGTAGTAGTGATATAAGTGTAGCCCAAGCTAACAGTTTCAACATTTAGGGAGAACACAGTCTATTTTTAAGAATAAAAGGAAATCTTCAGGAAAGGTGACTTTTTGAAATGGATAGAAACCTACTAACAGGATTAATGTATTATTGTAAACAGTTTTATGCAAAGAAACTTCCACATTGGACTTTAAAGGGGAATGGAATTAAGATGGGAAAAGTGGGTCAGGTGGGGAGGACTTTTCTGATGAGGAAAATATAGCCAGAGGGGAGTGTTTTGCAGTGAACTCAAGCATGAGGCCTTCGTAATGAGCCTTTCTTATAGCTAAACGGTGCTATAAAGACCAAAGCATGATATTAGAGAATGAAAGCAGCTTCTCTGCAGAAAATATGCAGAAAGCAGTAAGAACTGGACACCCCATAGGTAGCCTTGCTAGCAAGATGTCAGTTAAAGACAACAGATTAAAAAAACTGCAAATACACACTTTAATGAGCCAATAATTGTGTAGGAGTCCAGGACATTTTAGATATTTAAGGTACTAATACAAAGGTCCATCTGAAAACAAAATGAGATAACCATGACAGTCTGATTAACAGTAACAAATAAGGTTTAGTCAATGGCACACTTAATTTATTCTGGAGTTTGTATTTTATTCAGTGTTGCTTGGAGTTTAATATCATTTCGTTTACAATTTGTAATTAGTAATTGGTAGGTATACTGTGTGATTATTCACACACATACACATGCACAAACATAATATAAAGGAGTGGTCCACCCCACTCAACAAAAATCCACATCTAGAGAAATCTTCTGTGGTTGATCTTGGAAGCCATAAGCACTAATGTTCCAAACTGGAGACATAATATAATTAAAAATAATAATGATAAGATCTTACAATTATTGGGTGCATATTATGTTCTCAAGCTTTATACCTATCTCATCTAGTCCTCACAACAAACCTAGAGGTAGTATTATCCTTGGACCCATTTTACAGATGCAGAACGATGTGTAAAGTGGTTAAGCAACTTACCAAGACTATAGCTTCAGAGCTACAATTTAAAGTACACATTCTTCTTAAAGTTCTACAAAGTAATGACAGGGCTTCCCTGGTGGCACAGTGGTTGAGAGTCCGCCTGCCGATGCAGGGGACACGGGTTCGTGCCCCGGTCCGGGAAGATCCCACATGCCGCGGAGCGGCTGGTGTCGTGAGCCATGGCCGCTGAGCCTGCGCGTCCGGAGCCTGTGCTCCGCAACGGGAGAGGACACAACGGTGAGAGGCCTGAGTACCGCAGAAAAAAAAAAAAAAAGTAATGACAAACATAGCAATGAGGAATTCACAGAACTTTGGGGAAGAGCACTAACTTTCTCACTGCTTGTTTTGATTTTCTGCTGCCGAAAAATTTCACTCTCAGTACTCCTTGTTCTTATCTTCTGTGTCTACATACTTTTCTTGAATAACTGCATCATTTCCCTGGCTTTCGTTTTACCTTGAAGTTGAAGGTTCCTAACTCTAGGTCCAGCCCAGGAAACCCTCCTGTACAGTCACAGCCAAGCAGACATCCCCATATGGACATCATTCTGCTGCCTAAAGCTTAACATGACAAACACTGAACTCAGTACCTCCAACCTACCCCCAAATCTACTGTTCTTAGTACACTTCTTGCCTCGGGAAATGACCTTTCTTTCAGTGCCTAAGGCTGGAACCTGGGAGTGATCCTGGACTCCCCTCTTCTGCCTCATACCCTAAATCCAGGCAAATTACAAGTTCTCTTGATTCTACCTCCCGCCTAACTCTTCCATCAGTCTAGTCTTTCTCTCCACACCTCCCCCATCAACTTTAGCAGCTCTAATACCACAGCCTCCTAACCTATCCCTGCTTGGGGCCACATTCCAAATATTTTCCACAGTGATTACTTAAAAGAACAAATCATGATTTCCGTTCATTCATTTATTTAGCAAATTTTTTGTTGAACATTTTCTATGTGCCAAGCACCATTCTAGCTAATGAAAATAGAATAGTGAACAAAAGCCAAAAAGGCACAGCAGAGGTTTCATTCCAGTGGGGAGAGACCAACTGATATTTAACAAAATGAGTGTGTGTGTGTGTGTGTGTGTGTGTGTGTGTGGCGCGAGGGGGGAGGGGAGGTGATAAAAGCTTATTACTCTTATGCCAAATCTCCCCATTCCCTCATTCACAACACACCCTGGACTTCATCCCTATTGAGCTGTTTTTGATTTCCCGAACATGCCATGCTCCCATGTCCAGGCCTCTGTACACGCTGCTCCTTCTACTTAAAGTTCTCTTCCCCTGCCCTTTTCACCAGGCTAACTCCCACCTACTTTCAGCAAGTCTTCCCTGATTCTCCCAGTTCCGATTTTGTTATCCATCATTAGGTTCCCAGGGCAACTTAAACGGCCCCTTTAACACTTACCATACTATACTGTTAACTGCCAGATTACTCGTCTGTTTTCCCTTCTGATCTGTAAGTACCCAGAGAGCAGAGGACATGTGCTCTGACGAGGTGCTAGGTATCTGTGTCAGTTTGGTAGGTCTGCCATAGCAAAATACCACAGATTGGGTGGCATAAACAACAGGAAGTTATTTTCTCACGGTTCTGGAAGCTGAAAGTTCAAGATCAAGGGGGCAGCTGATTTGGTTTCTTCTGAGGCTGTCTCTGGCTTATAGATGGGGTGCCTTCTCCCTGTGTCCTCATGTGGTCTTTCCTCTATGCACCTGCTTCCCTTATGTCTCTGTGTGTCCAAATTACCTCTTCTTACAAGAACACCAGTCAAATTAGGTTAGGACCCACCGACCGGCAGGGCCTCATTTTAACGTCATCACTTCTTCAGAGGCCCTATCTCTAAATACAGTGTTACTGTGAGGAACTGAGGGTTAGTGCTTCAACATATGAATGGGGTCGGGCGGACACAATTCAGCCCCTAACAGCGCTCTGTAATCAACTCACAGCCAGCCTTGTGTCGCCTACAGACCTAACCACCTCCCCAACTCCCATATTATTTTGAGGCAAATGCAAGATATCATATCCTTTAATCAGTAAATATTCTTTCAATGCCTTTGGATAAAGACAACATATTTTTCTCTCTGGGACAAAAGAGGTAAGTCCTACTTAGCTCTCTGATAATTCCCTAACCTCTTTTCAGGTTTTGAGGAGCAATAATCCTTTAACAAAAGATTTTCTCTTTTTGGAAAAGTTTTCTCTTTATAATAACCATTTACAAAACCATTTTTTAAAATCTTCAGTATGGCAGATATTCAGCCTACATTCTAAAGGTGGAAGGAGGGCTCTATGGATGGTTTTAGTTGAGGTTTAATTTTTCTACTTGCTGCTTAGGCTACTGAAAACTGAACAGCGTGTGTATGTTTGTGTGTGTGTCTATAAAGTATGATGCCTCAAACGAAGCGAACAGATTTTTAAGGTGCATTCTGAGAATCCATGCATGCTATTTTCCATGCATCTTCAGTGAGATCCAAGAAGCTAGGCTATTTTCTCTTTTCATTATGGATGCTCTTTACCACATCTGCACTCTCCTAACAGCTGTCATGGCAACATTCTCCTCTGTCAGGAGGAGGAAACGGAAAGGCTCATACTCTTAATGCATGAATGAACAGGGGAAGACTTCTGAATAACAGAACTCCCCAGGGTTTGGATGACACCCTTGCAAAATGCAGCTTCTGCCGGGCAGTCTGCTTTCAAAGTGACACCTTCTCCATACTGGCACTTCATAACGTGATACTAAAATAAAGGGTAGATGAAAGAGATGGACTTTTTCATGTGTGACTCAACATGTATTGTCCTTAAATAGCAAGTTGTAAAATGACAATGAATAACACAAGCACTGAAAAATACATGGAAGACACAGGATCTTAACAACTAACAGACAATTTTGTCTTTGCAAATGTTTGTAGGGGGAAACAAAAGACTTGCTATATTCCAGAAATAAACGGAATATCATTAATACCAAAAGTTCTATTCAGCAGAAATTCTTGAAACTGGACCAAATGGCCTTGGGTATGAGTTCTACAAATGGAATGTGTAGATATATTAAAGTGATTTTTTAAAAATAAAATGTAGTTTTAGAACAGTTCTGGACTTACAGGAAAATTGTGAATATAGTACAGTGAATTCCTATACCCCCAGAGTTTCCCATATTATTGACATCCGACATGCGCATTTGCTACAATTACTGAAAATATTGATACATTATTATTAACTAAAATCCCTACTTCATTCAGATTTTCTTCAATTTTAACTAATACCCTTTTCTGTTCCGGGATTCCATGCAAGATAACACATTTCGTTTAGTTGTCATGTTTCCTTAGGCTCCTCCTGGCTCTAACAATTTCTTAGACTGCCCTTGTTTTGAGGAGCACTCATTTGTAGCCTGTCCCTCCATTAAGGTTTGTCTGATGATTAGACTAGGTTCGTAGGGGGGTGGGCATGAAGACTACAGCGGTAAAATGCCACTCTCACCATATCCTATAAAGAGCATTAAAGTACTAATATCAACACCATTTATCACTGCCCCTGTCAATCGTGATCACCTGGCTGAGGTACATCTGTAACTAATATAACCACTGTAAAGTTACCTTTTTCCTCCTTTCCACACTGTCCTTTTTAGAACAAAGTCACTATGCACAGCCCACACTTAAGGAGTGAAGAGCTATGCTCCACCTTCTCGAGGGCGAAGGAGCGACATCGATATTTGTAATTCTGCAGGTGAGACTGTCTCTTCTCCCCCATTTACTTATTTTTTATACGGCTGTGCCACAGTTTTGTTTATCCATCTATCATTAAAAGACAACTTTGTTGCTTTGTTGTTTCTCCTTTTCTAATATGTGCACTTAATGCTTTGAATTTTCCTTTAAACACTGCTTTTGCTGCATCTTACAATTTTTGATAAGTTGTATTTTCAATTTCATTTTGTTGAAAAATTTTTAAATTTATGTTGTGACTTCTTCAACCCATGTGTTATTTATGAGTGTTGTTTAATCTCCAAATACATTGGGATTTTCCAATTATCTTACTGTTACTGATTCCTAGTTTAACTCTCATTACATACTTTGTATGGTTTCTACTCTTTTAAATTGGTTAAGATGTGTTTTATGGCTTAAAATGTGATCTATCTTGGTGAATGTTCCATTCAAGCTTGAGAAGAATGTGAATTCCGTTCTTGTTGGATGGAGTATTCCGTAAGTGACAATTAGATTAAGTTGATTGCTAGTGCTACTTAAGTCAACTATATCCTTACTAATTTTTGCTTCCTTGATCTATCAATTACTAAAGGAGGGCTACTGAAGTCTATAGATACAATAGTGCACTATCTATTTCTCTTTGCAGTTCCATCAGTTTTTGTCTCATGTATTTGATGCTCTGTTATTAGGTGCATACATGTTTAGGACTGTTATGTCTTCCTGGAGAATTAACCCCTTTATTATTCTTGAATGTCTTTCTTTACCCTATATAATTCTCCTTGTACTGACGTCTTCTCTTTCTGAAATTAAGATAGTAATTCCATCTTTCTTTTGATTAGTATTAACATGGTATATCTTTCTCCATCCTTTTACTTTAACCTGAGGCTTTATATTAAAAGTGGGTTCCTTATAGACAACATAGAGCAAGGTCTATTTTTGTAATCTACTCTGATAATCTCTTAATTATCTAGATATACTTAGATATACTTAGATGTACTTAGATATACTAAGATATACTTAGACCATTCACATTTAAATGTATTTGTATATAGTTGGATTAACATCTACTATATTTGTAACTGTTTTCTATTTGTTTTCATCTCTTTTTTCTTCTTATTCTGACTTCTACTATCTTAATTAAGCACTTTATATGATATTTTAACTCCTCGCTGAGCGTATCAATTATGCTTCTTAAAATTTTTTTAGTGGTTGCCTAGAATTTGCAATATGCACTTTAAGCTAACCCAAGTCCACTTTCAAGTAACACTATTCCACTTCATGTGTAGCGCCTGTACCTTACAAAAGAGTCCAGTCATCCCTTGGTGTCTGTGGGGGATCAGTTCCAGGACCCCTGTGGATACCACAATCCATGGATGCTCAAGTCCCTTATATAAAATAGCGTAGCGCAGCTGGCCCTCCAAGTCTTTGGGTTCTGCATCCACAGATACAAAGGGGCAACAATATTGCCATTTCCTCCCTCCCATCTCTTATGGTACTGCTGTCATTCATTTCACTTATCCCCATGCTGTAATCATCAAACACACCATTACCAGTATTACTGTAAACAAATAGTTTTCTTTTAGATCAATTAAAAAACGAGATTTTATTTTACCTTCATTTATTTCTTCTCTGACACACTTCCTTTAAGTAGATCTAAGTTTCTGAACTTTATTTTCCTTTCCTCTGAAGAACTTCTTTAAACAGTTCATGAAGAGCTGGTCTGCTGGTAATAAATTCCCTCAGTTTTGTTGTCTGAGAAAGTCTTTATTTATTCTTTACTTCTGAAGGACAATTTCTCTGGATATAGGATTTAAAGCTGGTGGGGTTTTTCTTCCAATACTTTAAATATTTCACTCCACTGGCATGGTTTCTGATGAGAAGTCCTCTGTAATTCTTATTCTTCTATAGGTAAGGTTCCCCCTGACTCCACCCAACCCCATGATTTCTTTCAAGATTTTCTCTTTGTCTTTGGTTTCCTGCAGTTTGAATATCATACACCTAAGTATAGATTGGGGGGGCGGTTGTTTTGGGGGGTTTTCTTGGCCACAACACAAGCATGCAGGATCTTAGTTCCCCTACCAGGGATCGAACCCATGCCTCCTGCAGTGAAAGCGCTAAGTCTTACCACGAACTGCCAGGGAAGTCCCATAGATTTTTGGTATTTATATTGCTTGAGGATTGCTGA
Organism: Monodon monoceros; assembly: GCF_005190385.1. Lineage (NCBI taxonomy): Eukaryota > Metazoa > Chordata > Mammalia > Artiodactyla > Monodontidae > Monodon > Monodon monoceros. Next base: position 51,384,069 of record NW_021703783.1, read on the forward strand.
GCTTCCTCTGTCTGAGGTTAGGTGCCTGTCCTTAATTTTAGAAAGTTATCAGTCTTTATTACTTCAAATGTTGCTTTTGTTCCATTCTTTTTTCTCCTTCTGAAATTCCAATTACATAAATGTTTCACTTTCTGAAATTGTTGTTGAATGTTCTGTTTTTTCATGATCTTTTCTCTTTGCATTTCAGTTTGGAGAGTTTCTCCTGACGTATCTCCAAGCTCACTGAGACTCAGCCCAGTCATGTCCAGTCTACTGATGAGCCCATCATAGGTATTCTCCATTTCTGTCACTGCATTTCTGATTGCTAGGGTTTCCACTTGATTCTTTCTTATATTTTCCATTTGTTAACAAACATTACCCACTTGTTCCTATATGCTGTCTACTTTTTCTATTAGAGTCCTTAACATATGAATCATAGTTATTTTAAATTCCCTCTCATCATTCCAAACTCTGTGTCATACCCGAGTCTGGCTCTGATGCTTGTCGGACTGTGTTCTCCCTTGCCTTTTAGCATATCTTGTAATTTTTTGTTGAAAGCCAGGCATCACATACGGGATCACAGGAACTAAGGTAAACAGGACTTTAGTGTGAGGTATTCTATTAAGCTGGCTAGGAGCTGGGCTGTGTTTAATGCCTGCTACAGACGTAGGTGCCAGAAGCTTCAAAGTTCTCCTGTGTCCTTGTTTTGTCTCCTCTATTATCTTTAGGCTTTCCTAAGAACCCGCTTTGGATAGAGTCTGCATCCTGCAGCTCTTTCAGCTGTAATCTACTGTTATTATAGGGGAGCCCAGTTGGTGCGGTGGTAAGGAGTGCGGGAGGGGAAGCATTCTAGAATCGCATGATGAAATCTAAGTCGTTTGGTAGGCTTCTGTTGCTATGCTGTGACCTCTACTAGTGTTTCTTAGCTTTTTTCCTCCTGGCCTTAGGTGATACAGAAAAGCTAGGGAGGGCTTAAGTCAGAGAAATGCCCTTTCCCCAGGTGGTGTAGGACTTTGCTTAAGTCATTTCCCCTGGAGAGTAGACCTTCATTACAGAGAATGCTCTGTATTTTACAGGGGTTACATTTCTCCTCCTCTTGCCAGAGTCAGCAAAGTATCTTTCTTGACTCTTCCCTGTGAGACCCTGATGGAGTTCTAGAGGCAAAATCCAGGTAAGTGTGAGACCCCCTCTAAAACTGTTGTGCCTAAGAGTTTCTCAGTCTCAAGCTGAACTACACTGAGCCTCCTGCAATTCAGCAAAATTATTATTTAAGTAGTTCCTCCAGTTTATGGCTCCCCTGCTTCAGTGACAGGCAAGCAAATCTGAGTGGTAACTGTCTAGATTTACCTGCTTTTCCCAATTTTGGGGTAGTATTTGCCCAACTACTGACGGGGCTAAGAAAAAAAATCACTGATTTTCAGTTTGTTCAGCTTTTTCTTACTGTAAGGATAGAAGCAATGACTTCCAAGCTCCTTATGTTGTCTTTTCATACTCATATTTTTAATATTATTTTAATAGAGAACAGAAAGTATTTATTGAGAACTCATGACAAGCTTAGCATAGTACCAGGTACTTTGAAAGATAAAAATTCATTCATTCAACGAATATTCATTACGCACCTACTATGATGCCAGGCCACGTGCTGGACAGTAGGGATACAGTGATGAAGACGACAGCTATGGTCCCTGCCTTCACAGAACTTATATTCTAGTGAGTAGAACACAGAACTTATATTCTATATTCTAGTGAAAAAGGATATACACATAAAAACACTAACCTCAGCCTTTAACAAGCTAATCAGACTGACAAAACAAAACGTAATCATCATACAGAGTGTGTATGTTGGAGGATATTGTAACAACGTAGTTCAGCAAAGAAAAGGAACTGTGTGAGTTGAAGCATTCTGGGGCTTGAACACCAGTTAGAAAATAAGTAGAATTAAGGTTTTGAAGAAATGTCACTTTGATAAAGGGCACAGCTATGGGAAAGACTTGGAGCAGTAATGAGAATATTATGTTCCAATGCAGCCAATACAATACAATATAATAACATGCTCCAATACAGCTGGGCTGCAGAGCACTATGAACGAACAGCAGAAAAGCTGGCTGACACCAGAATCGGAAATGTGTTGCTCAACAGCAACCATGAGAACCTTGTTATTAAAACGTTAGACAGGGAGTGGAATGGAAAAAAAAAAAAACACTGTCTAGGATTCATAAGGACACGTAGCCTCTGCCACTAACCAGTCACGAGTCCTTGGGCAAAATCACTTGGCTCTGAGTCTGTCTTCATCCTTAGTTTAAAAAAAAAAAAAAAAAAAAGGTTGAATCACTGAGTCCTCTTCCCATTTAAATACCCTCAGGTTCTGTGTGGGAAACTCTTCCCCATCAATCCAAATAGGGAGGAATCCAGTCTCTGGATGAGTGCATCAATGGCAGGAGGCTCACGGTCCTCTGAAGCAGCCAACTCAACAGAACAGGCACTGGACAGTTCAACTGACAGCATGCTTTTGTTCATAATAAGATGAAATCTGCCTTTGCATAATCCACCCTGTTTAAAGTTTAAAACTCTAGAGCAGCTCTGTCCCACAGATCTTTCTGCAATGATAAAATATTCTATACCTGCACTGCTCAATTTAGTAGTCATGGGGCCCTTGAAATGTGGCCACTATCACTGGAGAACTGAATTTATTTTTTTTATTTTATTTTACTTTACTTTTTACTTTACTTTAATTTACTTTAATTTTATTTTATTTTATATAGCCACACGTGGCCAGTGGCTACAGTATTGGATCGCCCAAATCTGAGGCAACCCAGAATAAACTTACTCCTTCCACATGCCAACTCCTCAAATATGTGTGATAGTTCATTAATGGCCTGTGTCCCGAGATTTTCTTTTTCCAGCTAATTAGGCTGAGGTGCTCTAACCTTTGTTCACATGGCATCTCTTGTAGCCCCCAAGTTCTTACTGACACATTCTAATTCACTCACACTCAGCTAAGGTATACAGATGGTTTCCAGAAACCATGAAACACCCCTGAATTTACATATGAATCTCTTATGTGTACATGTGCATTCTTGATGGGACAGCTTCCATGCTGCCTTCAGCTTCTTAAAGGAATCTCTAACCCCCAGATGGGGGCTGGAGTAAGAGAGAAAGATAAAAGAAAACGGGACACAGTGATACTATTAAAGTTAGCTCTGACACATCACAAAACTATTAAGAGACTAAAATAAAAGCCGACCTCAGGACCCCCGAGCGCCTATTCCTAGTTCTATTTCAATACCACCTAGGAATTTTCACACAAAAGTTGCTTCAACTTCTTCCTGAAACACAACCCATCATTCTTCTTCTATAAACATGGTAATACGCAATTTTTATAAATGCATGTGTCATGTAAAACTATGTTATTTTCAGGAGAACTATGGTTAAAAGTACTTTTTTTGTAAAAGCATTCTTTAACACCACACACACACACACACACACACACACACACATACTATCTAGCTTATTCAGAGTCTTGGAATACTTTCTAAATTTTCTGACTGACACGACAACTTTTTAAAAAAGGAAAATGCACTTCAAAAACCTTCTTGCAGTCTGTTAAAGACATCTGTAATTCCCTTGCTTCAGATCCTGCTGCCTCCATACAGTAAGGTGTATTTTGAAACGATTTTTGAATTCTGAATGAATTCACCTGACTAAATCAAAGGACCTATGGTCTGTCAAAGTAATCTGACCTCTACTGGCCTAAATCAAAACATCACAGCTATGCCAGTGTTTATCCTATTTTTCAAGAACTCCAGGAAAGATAAACTGTTACCTTAAATAGCAATTCCACTCCAATGCCATAAAAGATGAAATGTAATACGACACTGAAATAATTGTGTAGGTAGATATTGCTTCTTACCAAAGGTTATATATCAAATAAAAGTACATCGTCTACTTGAACAGTTGTGGCTTCTCTTTACTAGCATTCCAATTTAATCCAGGCATTACAATTATATAAGAAGAGCCTCTGGCATACTGAATATTGAAGTCTACAGTTTTCCTAGATTCTGGGCTTTGAGGGCATTCTTTCTTCTTCCTTTCTTTTCATTTCTTTTTCTCTCTTTTTAAGATATTAAGCAGGTGATTGTAGGGGCTATAATATAAAAATTCTACATGAACAAACAAAAAAGGATACCCCACCCTGACATTATCTCTAAGTTACTTTTTAATAACAATTGGCTAGAAGACAGAGCAGGAAAGATTTAAATCTATCTCCTTGCAATTAGGTCTTGCTACACAAACTCCAGAACATTTATTTTTGTCTTTCCAGTCCTGAAGAAAGACATCACCATGAGACATGAACAAAAGTCCCCGTGAATCATGTTGAGTGGCAGGACCTGGAGTCTCGAGTAGGCTCTTAAGAACTCTGCTGTGTCGGCCTTAGAATCCCCCGCTCTGATATCTATTTAACTATTAAAGACCAAACACAGAACCCGGCCCCTTCTCACCACCTAAAACACTGCTTCCCCGGGCCACAGACAGCCCATGACTCCCCAGTCAGATCACTAGAATTCCCACTAGTCCATCTCCCTATCCCACCCTTGACCTCTCTTATTCTCCACCCAGCAGCCAGAGAGATACTTCTAAAACTTAAGTCAGATCGTGTTATTCTTCAACATATCCCAAATGCTTTGCATAATAACACTCAAAAGAAAAGCTAGGGGCTTCCCTGGTGGCGCAGTGGTTGAGAGTCCGCCTGCCGATGCAGGGGACATGGGTTCGTACCCCGGTCTGGGAAGATCACATATGCCGTGGAGCGGCTGGGCCTGTGAGTCATGGCCGCTGAGCCTGCGCGTCCGGTGCCTGTGCTCCGCAACAGGAGAGGCCACAACAGTGAGAGGCCCGCGTACCGCCAAAAGAAAATTTTTTTAATTAAAAAATTTTTTAAATTTAAAAAATTAAAATGAAGTCTTAGCGGGGTGTCTGGCACATGGTAAGCACTCAACAAATGTTTGCTCTTATTGATTTTTATTACACACTTTCCTTAGGATAAATTCTTGGAAGTACAATTACTGGTCATAAAGCGAGGCATGTATATTAAGTGCCTAATAAAACTTAATCATCAGGCCCCCTCATCTGCTAGAGCCTCTTCCAAGACATGAGAAGGGTCATCAAAATATGTTCACATGGCCATATATTTTTGTAAAATTTGTAAAAATAAGATAGTTTAACTGCATCTGTTATGACTGCTGTTGCCTTCCACTCCAGTTTCCCTTTCACCGAGTCACCCCTTATATTGAGTGGCTATCTAGTAGCCATGGGCGTTTTCAGAATCCAATAAGGGCAAACTGAGTTGGGAATTGTATTTTAGTTCAGTGGCTTTTATATACGGACTTTGAGGTCACTTCCAAAGATAGTTAGTGATAGCTATTCCAAATGAGAAATGGCAAGGAATATTCCTACTGCCCATCATTCCACCTCACTCTCCAGGGCCAGAGGTCACACATCACAATGAGAATGCCTCTTGCCAAGCCTAGAATTAGAAGTATGTGGGTAACAGAGGAGAAACAAGATTTGAAATGTACAGAGCTAGGAGCTAGTCGGTAGAAAATTCTTCCAATCATCAGGCATCTAAAATCATACGCAAAGTACTGAATTCCATTTTCAGTGCCTAGACTAAATGGAAGTAATTTCCTGTCGAGAATGTACTCAGTAATGGAGCATATTCAATTATAAATACAACAAACCTATAGCAGTACTACAAACAGCAAGCATGTGTGCATGTGAACTTTCACATTCTATGCATCCTAACTATTAACAAAAAGAAATTTCCATCCACCATGCTAGAAGACTTAATTATGTTTCCTGTGCCTTTGTAGAAAATACAAAACCACTGTCATCTGAAAAGACAATCAAAGAGTAACCAACATAATACAGAAATAAATTATTATAGAGGAACGTCAGGAAGCTCATTACTAAAAATGTTAATAAACATAACATGTAAATTCCATTCAAGGATGAAACACAGACACCAGTTAGGAAGCTATTTCAATGGTCCAGGAAAGACAAGATGGAGGTTTAGACCAGAACACCAGCGTTAGAGGTGGTGAGAAGTTGCAAATACCTTTTGGTCTTCAGTAGTCAACAGACATACACGGCGATGAATTCTGAGGCTGTCAGAAAAAAGCTGTCGTGAGCCAAGCCTTAGAGTCAGACTGACTCAAGGTTGCCAGTTAGAGATGAATTTTGTGACATTTGTGGTATTTACCAACTTTATAAAAATTTGTTATGATTTTTTTCTCATTAAAACTAATAAATATTTACTTTCATACCGAATTCCTTTTTTTTTTTTTTTTTTTTTTTTTTTTTTT
>NW_021703783.1:51390809-51450273 GCF_005190385.1 Monodon monoceros
TTTTTGCGGTATGCGGGCCTCTCACTGTTGTGGCCTCTCCCGTTGCGGAGCACAGGCTCCGGACGCGCAGGTTCAGCGGCCATGGCTCACGGGCCCAGCCATTCCGCGGCATGTGGGATCTTCCCGGACCGGGGCATGAACCCGTGTCCCCTGCATCGGCAGGCGGACTCTCAACCACTGCGCCACCAGTGAAGCCCCATACCCAATTCTGTATGCATAACTTCAGAATCCTTTTTTTTTTTTTTTTAAAAAGAACCCTCCCTTCCCCCTCGCCCCATGTATAAGCCTCAGGCTCCACAAACCCACGATCTGCCCCTGGTCACAGAGTATGTACATTGTAAATATTGATAGAAACTGGTTAATTTCCCACTGGAAAGATTATACCAATCGACAGTCTTGGATTCCTTAAAATTTCGTTAATATTAGCTATTATCATTCTTTATAAATTTGGCCAATCTGACAGATGAAACTTTGAGATTCTTTGATTACTAGGGATGCTGAACTTATTTCTATATATGTATTGCCCATTTGTAAATCTTTCCTTATAGGTTACCTGGCTTAGTCCTTTGCCATTTTTCTATTAGAAAGTTGGTCTTCATCACCTAACTGGCAAACCAATAAACAATAAGTCAAACATTGTTACTGTGTATGTATTTATACCATTTACCTTACACATATATTTCATGTAAACATTTTTGCTCTAAATGCCTTGTTTCTCCAACTACAGAATATGTTCTTAACAGGCAGGAGACATTCTTAATGGGCAGACATATTATGCTGTATTATGTATTTTCTATTTTACATTCCTCACCTAGCATTGATCAAAGTATTTTGAATGAGCAATATTTAAAACAAAATCTGGGACTTGGGCTTCCCTGGTGGCGCAGTGGCTGAGAGTCCGCCTGCTGATGCAGGGGACACAAGTTCGTGCCCCGGTCCGGGAAGATCCTGTGCCCCGCAACGGGAGAGGCCACAATGGTGAGAGGCCCGCGTGCTGCAAAAAAAAAAAAAAAAAAAAAAAATCTGGGACTTCCCTGGTGGCACACTGGTTAAGAATCCACCTGTCAATGCAGGGGACACGGGTTCGAGCCCTGGTCTGGGAAGATCCCACATGCCGCAGAGCAACCAAGCCCCTGAGCCACAACTACCGAGCCTGCGTGCTGCAACTACTGAAGCCCGCGCACCTAACGCCCATGCTCCACAACATGAGAAGACACCACAACGAGAAGCCCAAGTAGCCCCTGCCCACCACAACTAGAGAAAGCCCGCATGCAGCAACGAAGACTCAACGCTGCCAAAAAAATAATAATAAAAAATAATAAATCTATTTTAAAAAAATCTAAACTCCTTCCACCACCACCACTACCACTTCTTCCTCAGTTCAAACAGCTCAGTCCATTCAAAACCAATAGGAGTTAAACACAAATAACTCACTGGATGTGTCACATGTCTGGCCAAAAAAATATTTCATTTTCTTACTTTTAAACGAACATCTGAAGATTTGTGTCTTCATTATTTCCACTTACCCTCACTTTTCTTCAACTCTTCTATACCTCCTCCATATTCTTAGTTTTTCCCTTTTGTCCTATCCTTAGATTTTTAAAACTCACATACACACATACATACATCCAAGTTTATGAACTTCAGAGCTAATGAGAAATTTGAGAAACAAATTCTATGTTCTGAACTGAATATAAATTGTAGCTAATTCTGACCCCCACTGAATATAAACTGTAGCTAATTTTAAACACACTTATATGATTGAAAGTACAATTTGAGAAACAGAAGCAGATTGCTAATTACCAGGAATATCAATGGGCAGCTACCAGAGAAAGATTCCTCAATTTTGGTGCAATTATGAAAAACAATATATATATAAACATTAGCACTCCCAAATCTGCCATGTTTAAGATTGGGGCAAATTTTCATCAAGATATATCAGCCAGTCCACGAAAGTTTAATTTTTTCAGGATAAAATTATCTTAAGAGTTCTGAATGTCCATTAAGTTCTATAACATATCTTTCTAACTTTTAAAAATGTAAAATAAATGCAGCAGGAAAGAACACAAGTGATTAAGTATATAGCTTGATGAATTTTCACAGGATGAATCCTTCAAGCCATCAACCCCCAGGTTATGAAACAGAGCACTACCGGAGCTGAGAAGCCCTCACTGTGCTTACTCCAAGTCACTACTTCTCCCCAAAATACACCTCTACTCTGACTTTCAACACCGTTAGTTTTGCCTATGTTTAAGCATAGTAGGAAGCATCCAATAAATACTTTTTTGCACCTGGCTTCTTTTTCTCATAACTATGTTGTTGCATGTAACAATAGTAGTCCAAACACTCCAGTTTTGTAACGTATCATTAAAGAATGCCTTCCTCAGTTACTATAGTTAGTTCCAGAGTTGGGGCTCTTCTTTTAATAAAGTCTTCCATTTTAGACTTTAACTCCAAATCCAGAAACTACCTCAACAGGAGTTAATAAACAGATTCAACCCAAGAGGGGGATGGTGTAAGGATGATTTTTTGATTGGGTAAAGTACATATTCACACATACAAGAAAGGAACTTCCTTTTATTACACTGAAAAACAGTAATGAAAAAATGTAATGACAACATACTATACTCTAAAATTTTTGAAAATTTGATTTAAAAGCACTTCTATAGAAATCAACTGTTTTGATTGTAGATGAAGTCGATGCATGTATGTGAAAATCATGTAATTTTGATTTACCTATTCTTGACTGCATAACTGGAAACTGACCACTCTGTCCCCGCTTCAGTCTCTGTCTTTGGGTAATTATGTCAACATCTCCAAACCGATCATATTTTTCCCAAGGAGGCAATGCTGCTATATGAGGGATAGTGTCCCCATGCACACGTCAGCATATTTTTCATGTCTCAGACCAGCTGTTTTCTATTTTTCCCCCAAACATTAAATGCTACTCAGTTAAAGCCAAAAAGAGAAGTATCTGCCTCAAAAGTAAAGATAAAAAGTAAACAAAAACCACTAAAGGAAAAACAAAAACACTTTTAAAAATACTGCATTTCGGGCTTCCCTGGTGGCGCAGTGGTTGAGAGTCCACCTGCTGATGTAGGGGACACGGGTTCGTGCCTCGGTCCGGGAGGATCCCACATGCCGCGGAGCGGCTGGGCCCGTGAGCCATGGCCGCTGAGCCTGCGCGTCTGGAGCCTGTGCTCCACAATGGGAGAGGCCACAACAGTGAGAGGCCTGCATACCACAAAAAAAAAAATACTGCATTTCCACCAGACCATTCGTTTTTCTCTTGTGCAATGACATTTTCACTTTCTCTTACTTGATCTGACTTCTAACCAAGTTCATTTTTTTTTATTTTTGGCTGCATTGGGTCTTCGTTGCTGTGCATGGATTTTTCTCTAGCTGCGGCGAGCGGGGGCTACTCTTCGTTGCGGTGCGTGGGCTTCTCACTGCAGTGGCTTCTCTTGTTGTGGAGCACGGGCTCTAGGCACGCGGGCTCACTAGTTCTGGTGCTCGGGCTTAGTTGCTCCACAGCATATGGGATCTTCCCAGACCAGGGCTCAAACTCGTGTCCCCTGCACTGGCAGGCGGATTCTCAACCACTGCGCCACCAGGGAAGCCTCCAAGTTCATTCTTAAATTACAGGCAGCCAAGCGTTTGAAAATTTTATCTGCAGCTTTCAGGATCCACCGGGACAAATGTCAAAGTGGTAGACCGTGACACGGCCACAGCTCGAGCCCGTGGAGGCCGGCCAGGCTTGATGCCTTCAGGAGCACGCCTCCACCCTCTGTGCTAGGTCAGTAGCTTTAACCATCTGGGTCGTTGCCCCAGGATGTATGATTTACTAAACCTGCTGTGATCCCATGTGTGACTCTTCCCAAGGAATTAAAGAGAAAATACACTGCTCTCCCTAAACAGCAATAAATCTCAAACAATTTGATCCTCATGAGCCCACCTGATTCACACAACATCCCCAAAGCCACAAAGCCTCTCTTCTATTAAAAAGAAAAAGAACAAAACAAAATAACATCCTGTCACCTTGCAGGTACCACCACCACTAGATAATTCTGGAATTACCTTTGCTTTTCTATGAATTCGTACATTTGGGGAAGGTGGAAGCAAACTCAGTGAGTGGACTCAAGAGTGAAAGTGACTTGCTAACCTAGTTTACGTGGCAACAGCCGGTACTAGCCAGCAATAAACGTTATCAACCAGAGCTCTACAGCTCTTGTCTTCGTGAACTCATCAAAACCTCTCCCCATGCCTCCTAAGGTTCCAAATCTCAATCCTGAGAGAGACTGTGTGGGGATTGTGGCTGGATTATATCTCCCCAAAGGTTATGTTCCTGTACTTATGAATGTGAACGTGATCTTATTTAAAATGTGACCTGTGAATGTGACCTTATTTGGAAATAGGGTCTTTGCAGATGTAATCAAATTAAGGTGAATTCATTAGGGCCTAACCCACTATGACAGGAATCCTTGTAAGAAGAGAAATCCCTGTGAAAACAGAGACACACAGGGGAGATCTCCACTTGATAACAGAGGCAGAGACTGGAGGGACGCAGAGGTAAGCCAAGGACCACAAAGACCAAAGGCCAACAGCGGAAGGTAGGAAGAGGCAAGAGAGGATTCTACCCAGAATCTCAGAGGGGAATGGCCCTGCTGTCGTCTTGATTTTGGACTTTTAGCAGCCCCGAACTCTGAGGATACATGTATGTTGTTTTAAGCCACTCAGTTTACAGTACATTGTTGTGGCAGCCCGAGGAAACTAATCAGGCTATGATGAGTATATTAAGTGGAGTGCCAGCAAGGCTTCTATAATACCCCTTCTTCTACAACACAGCAGACGGCCAAATCAGAATGGTCACAATCTAGTATCATTCACTAGGTTTGCCCAATTCTCAGTTCTCTCTGATGAGATGAAATACTAAAAACAGTTAGTCCAATGGCTTTTTGTTGTTGTTGTTATAAATTTATTTATTTATGGCTGCGTTGGGTCTTCGTTGCTGCGCTCGGGCTTTCTCTAATTGCGGCGAGCAGGGGCTACTCTTCGTTGCAGTGCACGGGCAGCTTCTCTTGTTGCAGAGCACGGGCTCTAGGCAAGGAGGCTTCAGTAGTTGCAGCACGTGGGCTCATTAGTTGTGGCTCACGGGCTCTAGAGCACAGGCTCAGTAGTTGTGGCACACAGGCTTAGCTGCTCCGTGGCATGTGGGATCTTCCTGGACCAGGGCTCGAACCCGTGTCCCCTGCATTGGCAGGCAGATTCTCAACCACCGCGCTAACCAGGGAGGCCCCAATCCATTGGCTTTTGAAAAATTATTTTGTACTTCTATTGAATGGGAGAGACGGGCATTCTAGAAATTCACCACACTTCAAACAATCATAACTAACACACACTGCGTGCTTACCGTGGGCCAGACCCTCTTCTAAGAATTCATATGTACTACCTCATTTAATTAGTACAACAAACCTATGAAATTAAAATATTATTATCCATATTACATAAATGAGGGAACTAAGACAAGAAGGAATTCACTTGCCCAAGGTCGCATAATTAGAAAGCAGCAGAACCACAGTTTGACACCCCAAGCAGTCCGACTGCAGCGCGTTTCTTCACCAGCACGCGTGAGGGTCTCTGCCACCGGACGAAGTTAAGACTATTCATCTTATCCAGGCTACTGTTTCTACTCAGTGCCTTTCATCTTCCTCCATTCTTCCTGCTTTGTTCTCCATTACCCCGTTTTGGACATGGGCCAAACCCCCACTAGGCAATGTAAAGGACCCATACACAGCAGAGCTGAGTCCTTCCTCAAACGTGCTCTTTCCTACTTTTTCTAGGGCAGAGAGGTTAAGTATTTTTTATTTAAAAGGTCTTCTATTCCAACTGAATTATAGCAAACAAAGCTTCTATTTACATCAACCAAGCACTTAAGCAGAGAAGGTGACAATGTCAGCAAGTCTTCCTTTCACACACTTCATGTGCATAATCTCTAATCAGTGGTTGGCCGTGACTAGGGTGGCTTTCCCAATGATCCACAGCGGGAAGTACTCCCTTCCTCTCTCTAAATCCCCTTAACATTTAGTGCTTCTTATGATGTTCATCAGAAACTGCCCTCTATTACAATTATTTGTGTTCATGTGTTACTTCCCTTTTTGCATTATAAATTCCTTGATGTCAAAACCACATTTTAGGGCTTCCCTGGTGGCGCGGTGGTTGAGAGTCCGCCTGCCGATGCAGGGGACACGGGTTCGTGCCCCAGTCCGGGAAGATCCCACATGCCGTGGAGCGGCTGGGACCATGAGCCACGGCCGCTGAGCCTGCGCATCCAGAGCCTGTGCTCCGCAACGGGAGAGGCCACAGCAGTGAGAGGCCCGCGTACAGCAAAGAGGAAAAAAAACACATTTTAGGTCTGTCTTCCCCACAGCAGCTTCCTTGGTGCTTTGCATAAAGCAGGCCCTCAAAACATATTTGTTGAATGAATAACTGGATAAATATATAATGACCATAGTAGTAGACTAGTGATTCTACTGTAATAATACACTGAATTCTAGACACAGATTGATTAGTCAATCCACTCAAAGTGACATAAAAGGATTTCCCCTTAAGAATCAGTTCCTATCTATGACAAAACCTGGATCTTAGATTTAAGGTTAAAAAGCAGAAAAGAAAAAAATGTAGCTTTGCTGCAAGGTCCTAAGATAACCTATCTTTGGTTAGATAAAGGTAAGAAGATAAAGACACTATTTAAGAGGATAAACAAAAAACTGTTATTTTCCAAAGGTAAAGGAAGCACATACTTCGATTGGTAAAGGTATTCTAACAGCATATTTGCAGAAAGGACTCAGCTCTGCCATACACAGGTCCTTTACATACGCCTAGATGGTGAGATGGCCTACTCGAAAAGATGGTAATTTCTAAGTAAGCAAGTAAAGGGCCCAGATTTCAGGCTTCCTGACTCTCAATCTTAGAATCGTATGTCTGGGCTACACTGTGTTATTTTGGGGGAAGGTGCTCCTTTTACCTTTGGGAAAAATTCATTAAGAATTTACAAAGCACACTTTTATGCTACATGATCTTATTTAATTAGGACAATAAGCCTGTGACTTTGTTGAGGAAATAAGTCAAAGATGTTATTTTACAGGTGGCAGAGGTTCATTTAAGGCAGGATAATTTGTTACACAACGGCAGATAACTAACACCATTCCTTGGAAGTTGGTAGGGGCTATATGACCTACAATATGTAAGCAGAAGTCTAGGGAATGGGATTACTGGGAAAGCTACTATTTTCATGATAAAAAGGGATAAACTCAGCTGTCATGTGCTTTTGACACTTGATCTTCCCCCTTCTGTCTTCCTGGAATATAGATATGATACCTGAAGTTGGAGCCATCATCTTGTAACCATGAGTACAAAACCCACACATTAAGAAAGGTAGAGACAAAAGAGGGAAAAATCCAGGCCCCTTATGGCATCATGGAGCTGTCATCCCAACACTGGAATGCTTTCCCCTTGACATTTTGTTGCAAAAGAAAAAGAAACCGTTTTTGAGTCTTGCTATTTAGAGTGAAATGCAATTCTAATTTAATCATTTTTCAGCTTTGGCTAAATGTTCAATTTTCTCTATAAAATTGGAGGTTAATAACAGCCTCCCTTTCTACAGGGACAGGTGTGTTGAAGTACTTTATTCTCACAAAACAAAAACAAAGCATTATGGTTATTTTTATTTTAAAAATCTAAAATATTATTAACATTTAATGTCAAGACCAGAAATAAATTACTGACGATAAATAGATGTTTAAATAATTAACTCTTAGCAATATTTTTAGCTTACTAATAAGTTTTTGGAAATAAATTTGTAGGTAATTACTTTAATAGTTGCATCATAAAAATTTACTGTAACTCAACAATAAAGCCAATAAAAAGTGTTAAATACCTTATGCCATATATGGATTTGATGAAGTTGTTTCTATGTTTCCAAAATAATTCACAAGAAAATCAGAAATATAAGCCCAATAAGTAGCCAATTAAATTCCATACCTATATGTCATCAGCCAGTATCATCAATGTAAAGGACAGTACATTGTGCATGAAGTGGTTAAACAGTATTGCCCAGGACTGCTGCTATCCAAGGTATACTTAATGGCGTTACCCAGGAAGTATCCTGGTGTCTTTGTTTTTGCACAATGGGGTATCTATTTCCAAATCAGACTCCAAGCAGGACGCACCTCTTCCCACCAAGGGAGATTTAAAACCCGCCTCCTATCTTTGCAGCACACAGAAGACATCGATTCCAGCAAAGAAAACACAGATGGGGATATTCAGGCTGGGGATACAGTATTACATGACCACAGCCAGCAATTTACAGAACAAATCCACGAGAAGCAAAGCCACACTTAGAAATCCACAGATAAATCAAGACTATACTTAAAGACAGATATTTCAAGAGCATAAGCAAAGAGGAAGAAAACACAGTTATAATGAGCCTACAGCAAAAAGCAGACATCTCAGCAGATGCAAAAGCACAGGGAAGATCCAGTCTGGGGCCAAATTATGCTCATGTCCCCACTCATTAAAGACTCTCACCTGGGCTCCTTACTGAGGAGAAACCTGGGACTAATATCAAAAGCCATTATGTGGCATATAAAATTTATCATATGTAAGAACATGTAGAAAGCTATAAAATAGTCATAATACGTTGAATTCAACTGCTCTCAACAAACCCTCCAATTGTGTTCATAAAGCACTAGAATTAAAATGATGCTAACAGTATCTAACATTTATTGAGTGCTTACTATGTACCAAGTGTTGTTCTAAGTGCTTTACATGGACTAACTCATTGAATCCTCACAACTCTATGAGTTAAGTGGTTTAGCATCATCCCCAATTTACAGATGGAGAAACTAAGTAACTTTTCCATAAACTAGGAGGTGATAGAGCTATGTAGATAATCTCACTCTCAGTTATACTAAAAATACATCCAGATATTATTATCTGTTGACTAGATCACATGGACTCTGTCTGGCTACTGAAGAGGCTATTCTCTAGTGTGGGCAAACTAAGTATCTCAAACTATCCCAAGCTTAGTGGCTTAAAACTGCAACAACTATTTTATTTTGCTCATGAGTCCACAATCTGGGCAGGATGTGTCTCTGTTCCACACAGTGTCAACCAGGGTGCCTGAAAGGCTGTTGGGGCAGAGGGTGACTCTATGCCTGCAGACTGGAATCATCTGAAAAGCCACTCACTCGTTTAGTAGATCACTGGCATCAGAGAGGACCTCAGCTTGGGCAGTCAGCCAATATACCTACACATTTCCTTACTGCAGGGTGGCTGAATTCCAAGAGTATACATCCCAAAAGAATAAGGTGGAAGTCCATGGCATTTTTATGACTTCGCTTCATAAGTCACATGGTATCACTTCCAACTATTGGTCAAGGCAATTGTAAAGGCGGCTCAAGTTCAAAGAGAGGAGACATAGATCCCACCACTTGACAGAAAGGGTGTCAGTGTCATACCGTAAGAACAGCTGGCGGTAGGAGATATATTGTGGCAGCCATCTTTGGAAAATATAATCTGTCACAACAAAGCAATTACACCTTTTCAAAAGCTAAATACAATGTACCTACACAATAAATAAATGAATTAAATAAGTAATGTCAACAACATCCTAATTAAATATCTCGAGTTATTTTTTAAATAAATTTTTCACTGCCTAAATTGCCTATTATAAAGCTCTAAGACATTTCCATTTATAATTTAATTGTATGTGATCCAATTTCAACTTCCTGAAGACCAAATCTGAGGTTAAATCACCCTTCTAAAGGGAAAGGTTAGGGAGACAGGACTGATACCGTGAAAGATTAGAATTTTTCTATCATGTTAAACTGGACAAAATGAACACTGCCACTCAGGCTTCAAAGATGAAAATGTCATTTTCAAGTAACACCTACTTCCTCTGAAACATTTCATCCTGCCCTAAAAAAACACTGTAAATCAAAATCTCAGTTCACTTTACCAAAATGGCATGCCATTTGTAGATCCTTCACTAAGGACACCAAAAAACAACTCCAGCACTGTAGTTCCTGTGCCTCTGGTCAATGGTCAGCAGCAGTTACTGATTTCATTCTGATTACAAGTGCTCAGTAATTTTTGTGTCTAAAATTCAGGGTCATCCTATTAAATTTGCTGCTTACTTTTTCTCTTCATCATCACTTTCACCCTTGAGATATACTGTCCTCCAGCCTGAGATGCCTTTCCCCCGCCTCACCTAAATCTTATACATTACTTAATCACAAATCTTGATTTCTGCACTCCCTCTGAATCCACATCCACAATCCATGCAAGAGATACACTTGGGTTAACAAAATTCTGATCTGAAAATGATGTGGAGACATACGGAAATTTCAAGAAGCTCAGAGACATTCTGTAAATGTAAAAAAAACATACAAGAGCTTTCCCTATTTAGGGTCTGCTAGGCAAATAAAGGGCTCAGCAGGAGTATTTGAGCCTTCTGGCTTAACAGGATAAAGCTCACCAGAGGTCAGAAGAAGGTGAAATAAACTGGAATAGTGCTGAACTCCTGGTTGTTTCTTGGAAAGAACGAGGAATAACAACCTGGAAGGCAGGATATCAAGGTGAGCAGGTAGGAGAGTAGAGAAATAGGATTTATTGTCTCTTCCTACCAGGATCTAAGTTCTGTGAAGACATGGGTAGTTGTTGGTTAGTTCACAGTGATACCTCCAGCACCTAAAACAGTACCTGACAGGTAACAGATACTCAACCAGTATTCGTTGAATGAATGAATGATACTGATAGATGGTAGTAATCTTGGAGATACGTTGCAATGAGAGATGGGAATCCAGGCTTTTCTCTTTTGATAGCCGACCCTGCCCTTTAGACCTCTGCCCTCTTAACAACCTACTCATTCTCTCTCCCTCCTCACAAGCCTCATCCGTTGTAGGACGCTAACCTTCTCTCCCCTGTCTAGAGAGCTAGAGTGCAGAGCTGTGTATCCCAATTACCAATGTATAGGTATATCTGCCAAGAGAGAAAATCTACCCATGTGAACTCAGTAGGTTGTCTCTGCAGTCCAACTCCAAGAATCCCCACCTTCCGGAAAGGAGCTCTACCTGGAGCAGGTTAAGCTGACCTTCCGTTTACAGGGTTGAAAGGCCACAGAGTGGACACCAAAGCATGGTACTCACACTCTTGCTGGTCCCACCAAAAATAAGCAAGGAAGAGGTTTTTCCTTCATTTAAAGTCTTCTTTTTAGAAGACTGCCTCTTTCAGCTCCTCTTTTCTCTGCCAGTCTTGACGACCACCATTGCTTTTCGGAATGCCACTCAATAGCCCTACAGGTGCACAAGGCCACAAGATGGGCTTTTTCTCTTCTTTCATGCCCTCAGTAAATCTACCCTGATTTCCAAGCCTGCCTCAGTCACTAAGTAGCTACCTATAGCCAAGTCATTTCACCCCCAGGGCCTCTGTCTCTTCATTTATAAAACCAGAGATCGGAAATAGATAAATTTAACAGTCTCCTCTAGTCACAGATTCTTCAAATCAATAAGTAATTAAGAAAGGACTCCACATAATAATCTTTCTGATAGTGTAAGATAATGGTGCTAAGTAATTCTTTCTTGTAATCTAATGGTGCCACTTATTTCTTTGCCCAAGAAATAACCAACCATATGTTATTTGCATGGTGCTACCTCTCTGATGTTCCAGAACTTGTACTTATGAATGATAACTACTTGAGTTTTGATCCATGTTTTGGGAATTTTAGGTTGCTGTCCCAAATTCTGATAAATTATATGGTTTGTTCACTTATCTAGTTATTCAAGAGACAGTTAGTTTAGAAGCTAAGTGCTTATTGATTAACTCTCAGTAAAGGATTGATTTGACAACTTTACAAGGGAAGATGCTTACTTTTTGAGATTTTCTTAACTTTATGAACTAGAATAATGGATAGGCAAGCTAACTGGTGATCAGAACCTTCATTTATAAATACTTCCAGAAACTAAATGTCATCATAACTACCACCTGCTGAGCACTTACGCTGAACCAGGGCTTTTAGATTCCACCATCAAAACAGCCCTCTAAAAAAAGGTATCACTAGTCCCATCGAACAAACTGCAAACAAGACAAGAGGCTGAAGAAGACTGTCCTGTGAATCACAAATTCCTGACTCTCAAGCCGTCATTCCCAAGGGTCATAGGCAATTTCCAACCAGTGTTCCAACATTTCTAAATTCCTGTGTGATTCACATTTTAATGTGATTCTCTTGTATGTAAATTTGCCACAGCTTCACAATTAAAAGGTAGACTTATTCACTGGAGGGTCTTTTCTTTGTTGTTCCTCTGAGTGACTAATTGCAGCACAGTAGGGGAAGTTTTTACCAAATGAATGCGGCGAGGGTTTCGGCCTTGCTGGAATGTATCAGATTTGAGAAGATCAGTGTGTCCTTGGGAAGGAGCCATGGCCATAGGAATCTTCTTCCCCAAGCAATTAAAGGGTGTCTGATCTGTTTGCCATCAGGGTTCAGAGTAAGACCCATCTGCTTGTGCCCTAATACAAATGGCCTGATGGCAAAATTATCCTCAGTTCCTCTGATGAATACCTCTAGATACGTTATTAATCATCACTAAACGGAAAACCTTTGTCTCGCGCTTAAGAGACTTCCGAATTTTTTACGTTTAATATGGTCAGATTAAAATACAGCGTTTCTACAGCTAAGCTGTAAATTGGCTTTGGAACAACAATAAACACTGTCACTACACGGGAAAGAAAATAAGGGAAGCTATTAGTTTGTTAGTGGGAAATGGAATCCCCGGCTCCAGCATGATCTGGCTGGCAGCACCAAAACCTTTCATGGAATTCTAGTTACAAACTGGACAGGTGAATACGATCAGCTTTAATGATTGTGGCAATGTGAGAGGCAAGGAAGAAAAGTGTAAATGATGTTCAAGGAATTGCAATTCCCAGGGAAAATGATAAAACGTGCAAATACACAGTTAGATGTTGTTTGGTAAGACTTCATAGAATTAAAATAAATGAAAGTATTACTGCTAGTTCCTAGCTCATTATATTATGCCTATTTCTGACTAGCAATATACTGAATATCAATATATTTCATTCAAAGGCATGGTCCACAGCAAGGATGAGGGAAACACTGACTCAAATTCTGGAAAGTTAGAAACCTAGGGAGATGGGATTTGCTTTTGAAGTTCTGGGGAGAGGTGGTTAAAGCTGTAAACGTAATGTATGTAACACTTACTAGGTTCCAGCTCTGGGCCAGGCTTGAAAAATACAGAGTAATATAAACCGATCAACACGAAAGAGCTTATCCACCACTGGAAAGAAGAGACAGGAAGGAAAAGGAAGCTAACAACTGTAGATTATTCTGTACACCAAGTGCTGTACTAGGCGCTTTGCAGTCAAGAACCCATTTAACCCTTGCAACACCCTGGACAATTATTCCCATGTCACATTCTTTTCCCAGCGTCATTCCCATTTTACATAGGGCTCACCAAAGCTCGTAAGTTTAGGGTATCTTGTCCAGGATCACATAGTAATGTGGTCAAGCTGGGATCTGAAACACTTATTATCAGTTCTCTCCACTACACACACAAATATGTCGAATACAATATAGAACAGGCTGGGGGCAAGGGTTGTTTAAAAGATAAACTGTGCTCATGAATTATCAGCTCTGCACTTATGTGAACTCTACCAAAAAATGTGCAATAGAAAATATGTTTAGTCAATATGTTTAGAGATGTGGCTTCATTTCCAAATTAGAATAAGGCATTGTCGCAGCAGGCAAGGGATGAAACAAATATTTCTTCCATATAGCCAAATGACAGCAAAGCAAGACGTTGTATATAACATCAAGGGTCAAAGCAAAAAATGGAATTATTAGTCAAAATACTTTCTTTCCTGCAAATTATTATTTCTGAGTGAAAGAGTACAGAAAAAAATGAAGTCAGCTTGGGTACAACCAACTTTTTCAATAAGGGGCAACACAGTCGCGAATTCATATTGTGAGAGTCAAATGATTTATTAATAGCAATGTTGAAATAGAGCCAGTTAGATATTTAATGGTGATATAAATGCTGTGCAAGAACAACTTATTCTACCTAAAATGATACTTAATGATAGTAAGTATACTTTAATCAATATTAACTACATCAGTGAAAACACCGGAATTTGTCAAACTGAATAGTTTTTTTTTTTCACTCTCTAGGGTGTATTCAGCCAGAGCCCATCTCAATTTGGATTCCAGATTAACAGCACTAATGGGAGCTCTTGGCCTCAATTTCAGCAGTTTTATGAAAGAGAAACTGCTTTCACAGAACAGGACACATTCAAACACCACCCAAAATATGCTTTAAACAGAAATTTCACAGTAATACTGAGATGCTTTTAGCCATGTTCAAATTCCCAAGAATACTGTGGGTATGTTTTCTTAATAGCATTGACTGCACTCAGTTGAAATCTTGATCCCATCCACACTACGGGCTGTGGTCTGCTAATGCAGATATCCAGGGCCAACTGCAGAGACGTAAGGTAGGATTCATCACAACCTGCGAATCTCCTCTAAAACTGAATTTTTGGTCAGTGTGCTGCACAAGTCTTAGAGAAGCAATAATTCTATTGCTTTTAAGATAATTCAGAAACTGAATAAGCAAACAAGCTGCTTTTGGAAACGGATGAGTCTGCTGGTAACCATTCTGAAGGTCTGATCAGAACGAATAACAGGTATTCTTAAAGTAGAAACCAAAGCAAACGAGTTGGGCAGAGCAGGGAAAAGGAACATACCCTGTATTTTGACCTGACTTTTCTCCTGGAGGAAAATAATTCTGGCTTTCTGCCTTTACTCAAGAAGGGTTTTTTGTTTGTTTGTTTACAAAAAAAACCAAACTTTGAAAAAACTCAACAGCACAAGAGTGACATTTCTTAAGAATTTAATGCAAAATCCTCCTCTTTATTTTTACAAAAAGGCATGCAATACATAGAGCGTAAGTGTTTACTGCTCACACTAAGACTCAAGAAGATGTTGCCCCTATTAAACAAGAACAGACAGAACAAGAAAAGTGGGTAGTAAAATAAAAAGCACAGCAGAAGAAATTTAATTCACGTAAGAAGCAATATAAAACAGACTTTACACCACAGAAAATGGAATGAAGACGAAGAACAAACTTGAGAAAGGCCCCAAAAGAAGAAACTGAAACGGATGAGTCTGCAGGTGACCATTCTGAAATAACTCTGAATAAATAATTCTGAAAGGTTAAAGCATTTTCCAGAGGCCACACAACCTGTAATTCGTGCAGCTGGGATACAAACCCAGGTCTATACGGTCTCTAAATGTATGGGTTTTGTCAATCACAGCATCCAAAAGATATGCTAAAAGAAAACTTTCAAAACCTGGGAAAGGACTAGCAATTGCCATGTGCTCAGCAAGTTATTTTTAAGAATCTAGAAGTCATATCCATCATTTACAAAATTTCGATTTTTCTAAAAGCAAGACAGACAGAGTTTGGATTCTCTTCTGCAGGAATAAATGCTGGAAGGCAATAGAATAATGTCTACAACTGTGCTGTCCAGAATGGTAATTTAAATTAATGGAAAGCAAAAAAAAATTTTTTTTTAGTTACTCAGTGGCACTAGCCACATTTCAAGTGTTCAATAGCCACATATGGCTACAGGCTACTATATTGGATAGGACAGATACAGATGATGTCTATAGCTGCAGAAAGTTCAATTGGACAAGCTAGACCAGAGAGTTTTAAATAAAAGTTCTTAACCAAATAATCACATGAGGAAGTTGGAATTTCTGCTTGAAGGTTAGAGAAGACACTTTTTAGTTCTGTAGAAATCTCAGGAAATATACAACCCCTGTACATTTCTGAGAAAAATGCTTGTTTGTGCATGCAACCCTGCTGACTAGTCTCATTTTCAATTCATGACCACGAATCCCAAATGGGCATTAAGAACTGCCTGGATCTCCACTACCTATCCCCGATAACTTCATTTCACACATTCTTCTTTCAAACTTGGCTTCTCCATCCTTTTCTCTGTCCATCTTTCCCCTTCCAGTCCCCACAGCTCCTTCCTGACCAAAGACCTCACCTCACTCGTCAAAGAGAAAATAAGGCAGCTAAACAGGAACCCACCTGTATCAGGTTCATGTGCATTTGTAAACGAAGAGGAGCCCCAGCTTCTAACAAAGACCAGCCCCTTTGACCGTACCTTGGTCTGCCCATTTCAGAGACCACACGTCGGCCATTATTCCTCTCCACCCAGCAGCATGCAGTCTCCCTCTCTAGTGGGTCATGCTCACCAGCATAAAAACATGCTCCAAAGCTTTTTTTAAAAAGGGTGTTTGCACCCTAAGTGCCTCCAGCTATATCCCCATTTTTCTGCTCCCCTCATTCCAATCTTAGCTCAAATGACATCTCCTCAAGGTGCCTCTCACTGACCACCCTTTCCAAAGCTGCCCACACCCCATACCCACAGTTTCCATCACATTAGGATGTTTTCTTCATAACATTTATATCAGTAGGAAAAATAGTTCCAAGACTGCAGACCTTGTCTGCCTTGTTCATACCCCACATCTCCAATGGAGCAAAAAATAATAAAGTAACGGTAATTAGTGTGCCATGGTCTGAATATGAGTCATTTTATTTAATTTTCACAGCTTTGAGAAACATCCTATTAATATCTTATTTTACAGCTCAGAAAACGGAGATCCAGGAAAGTGGTGTAAGTTGCCCAAGGCCACAGCTGGTAAGTGCTAAAGCCAGGTTGAAACCCAAGCCAAGCTACCCCTACAGCCTATACTCTCAACCGCTACATTTCACTGCCTCTTTACAACAGGTACTCCAAATACACTTTGTTTGTTCACTGAATGAACATTTTAGCTGTCATCAAGAAACAAAGCAAAACTATCATCCAAGAATGAGGATTAAGGAAGTGAACACTGAAATCAGCTGAAGGTCATAAAGATAATGATGAATGGCATCGACCACCAATAAGGAAAAGAATAATACAGAACTATCTATGTAATTAACACACAAATGGGAGCAAGAAGAGAAGGCTAAAAGGAAAAATGCAAAAAAGGATTCATAGTGAAAATAGCAAAAATAAAAATACTGAGAGAATCAAGATGTAATTATAAATGATGGCTCCATCTACTCACAACAGTTGTTAATGTTTGGTTGTAATGTGAGATGTTTTGATAATAACAGATGATCACGTGCTACACTGGACACTCGCTCGCCTGAATATTTGTCCTATACCTTCCTGCACTCGTAACTTTTCTCATGACATTTTTATTTCAAAGCCCCCAACCTTTCTTCCTCCCTCCCATTACGTTTTTCCAGATCGAGGAGCTCAAAGATTTCTCTCCTTGATTTCAAAATCTTTGCTACAACACACAGGGTAACTAGCTACATGACAGCACACATTTATATCATGTATTACTCTATCTTTTCCCAAGTTTATTGTCCCCTCAAACTTATCTGGGACCTTTTGAGGAAGGCAACTCTGTCTTGTACTTCTCTTTTTCTCCCCAGGGACTATCACAGTATTTTTATAAATAAATTAGGTAAATATGAGACAGCAAGAAGAATACCACATGTTTTCAATTATCTAATACTTCACGACAATTTCATATAAAAATAAAAGAATACCACGTTTCTATGGAACATGTAATGTGCAGGAATTAGCAATATTCCCCCAAGTCGTTATTTCTTTGCTAGCCAAATAAGAGGAATTAGATATTAGCCATTATTAATATCTAATCACTTTCCATTATTGTGTATCTGCTAATATGCCTAACCAATCATTTCTATAGATCTCCAAAGCATCCCTAAAATTGTCATTCCTTTGGAGAGCCTTCAATCAATTATGGACAAGCAGCTGAATTGTATTCTCCTATAAACTTCCATGATAGCTCTGCACACACATAGATCAGTCTATCTCCTTGCCTGCAGCAATTCTAGTAAAGGTTATTTTAAAATTCAGCAAGTTCATGAGGACAATTCAACATCAGACAATCAATCCAAATACTACTGAAAGAATTTGTGGGAATTCTTCACTATCTTTTGGCTTATAAATTTCAGGTATTCTGCCCTAGACTCTGAATTTTGCCCAGGCTCATAATATAGGGTTGCCAGATTTAACAAATACAAACAACACAAAAACAAGATGCCAAGTTCGATTTGAATTTTATATAAACAACAAAAAATGTTTTAGGACAACTGTGACCCTTGCAATATTTGGGGCATACTTATATTTTTTAAAATATTGCAGAGGACGTATTTATACTAAAACATTATTTGTTGTTTATCTGAAATTCAAATTTAACTGGGTGTTCGGCAAACTCTACCCTAAAGGACAGAAATCAGACTTCCCATATTTCTGGAACCATCTTCATTTAGCACTGATGTCACATTGCCTGAACATGTATCTCTGTAAAAATGCTTCCTGGCTAATCCAGTCTCTCTCCTTCTTACTTTACTTGCTTATCCTAGCTGTTCCTACCGGAGATTTTTGAAATGAGTTCTGATTACCTCTTCAGATTTTGCTCTAGCTCAGCTCTTTGCTTTAAAAGAGCCAACTCTCCACCACTATTTCCCAACATAAATTATACTGAGGGCTGGTGAGCTATTTAAATTCTCTTGCACAGGCTCCAGGAGTGAAAAGAGAGGAAAAAAATAATCACGATACATCTGCAGTCATGGAGGAGACAGAGGCAGCAGATGCGAGGCAATAAATATTTTCTGTAAGACTCTGGGGCTGGAGAACTCCAATCAGTCGATCAGTGTTGACCAGAGGTCACAGGCTCACAGACCCAGGCATGCTTTATTTGGCCCACACAGCATAATCCTCGGGTTTGTTTGTTTGTTTAAGAATTTTCAATTAATTACTCAAACTGAATAATCAGGATATTACCCAAAAACCCCATCTGTGGTCTCTCTTGAGAGAGAAGTCCTAGCAATTCTGGCCTTGCATTCCTAAATGATAACCAGAGACCAGAGCCGACAGGTCCCCCAGGAATCCCGGAAGGCCCCACTCGTTATTACCTCACCTGCCTGGGGGTTTGTGACCCTCTCAGACCAACCCTGCACTTTTCACAAGTCCACACAACCAACCATTCTGGCTCCTACTTCCCATCGCAGAGACTCTATGAGCTAATCAGGCATCTCACACCTAGTAGGTCCCCTGTCCCTGCCGGCCGTTTGTACAATATCCTACCTGGATAGAAGAGTATGTTTGCCCAGATGTAAAGTAAAGCTGAATTCAACCCAAGACAGAGAGTTTTGCACATGAGATCAGGGGAAAATACCCTGAGGAAAATATGTAGCAAGTTACAAATCAAGAGAGAAATGTGAGGTTTAGAATCACCTAAGTCCTGCACATTAAATGAACAGTATCGGATTCAAACTCAATTGAACCATATGTAGTACTTTCACTATTATTAGAGCAATGATAAATGCAACCAGCACTCCTTATTCAAAACAACTGCAGTACGATTGTTTTTTTGCTACTCAAAACGGTGTTTGTAAATTGTACGATCTGTCAACACTTGAAGACAACCTGAAGCAAAGCGTTTATATCAGGAAATCTTCACGTTGAAATTCACTGACCTAAATATTACAAAGAATGTAAATGAAAAACTGCCACAGATTATACCAGTAGAATAACTGGTAAATGCTGCACACCAGTAACAGGACGGACTGGAACAGAGAAGCCTGGTGCAGTGCATTATCCCACGTTTGTTTAGCAAACCTCCTAAACTTGCAACCTCACGAAGGTTCTGTCCTCCGAGGTGCTAAACAGAAGATGATACTGGCCTTTTTCACAAGTCAATTCATACAACAAAGTAAATTAAAATTCTCTAACTGGTTTAAAGAAACAACTATTTTCTTTTATTACTACAGCCATCTATGAATAATTGGGTTCATGACTCAGGACATAGTATGTGTACCTAGTTTCTGTTCTCATTTTTAGGTAGTCATGCAAACCTTTTTAAGAGAACCCAGACAGACCCTTTTCCTGTGGAACTGTACCAGAATCATGGTTTTCTACTTCGCTTTTTTTTTAATTAGTTTCTTTTGCCTTTCCTTTCTTTCCTTTTCCTTTAATGTTTAACTACAGAGACATCTCTAAAACAAGAAGTCCTTTGTCCTGATCAGGGTTAAATCAGAGCTACAGTTGCCTTTCTGCCATCAGGGAAGGATGTTTGGGGAAGAGAGAGCCTGCCATCACTGACGCCTCCACCCTGCCCATCAGCACCTTGGTTTCTCCTTAACCATTTGCTTTGTACTCTCCCTAGCTAAGTACCAGCAGATGACAGGTCCCTCTGTGTACTACATCCTAGAAGGACATGGCAGCCGTGGTCTGGAAAGGCAGCACCTGCCTTATTTCCCCCTTAAGGAACTGTGCTACACTCCTAAATGCACAACTTAAAGAAAAGCAAAATGTAAGTGGAAGCACCACCATTCAGTAATTTAGGTATCATCTCACCCTCTTTTCCTCCTCTTGCCCCTGCTTTCTGCCCCAAACGGGACAATACCAACGTGCTTGAACAGTTTCACATTCTAAGTGGCAATCCAATGCTAAAGACAGAAAAATATGCTGTACTTTGATTATTATGTTGTGTTATTTACAGCAGTATGAGTCTAATTAACTTCCTGAGTATGTAGTTCCCTACCACTAATTCTGTAATAAAGACCGACACCTCAAAAATGATCATCCCTATCATTTTTCCTCTCTTTCCCTCATCTATTTGGGAATGAACATATTGAGAGAAGAATAGATGGACATTAGATTCCTGAAGCTGCTGTAACAAATCACCACAAAATTGCCCTTTTAAAACAACAGAAAGTTTTCCTCTCACAGTTCTGCAGGCCGGAAGGCTGAAATCCAGCAGGGCCACGCCCCCTCCAGAGGCTCCAGGGGAGAGTCTTTCCTCGCCTCTGCCAGCTCCAAGTGGCTGTCCTGGCGTTTCCAGGCTTGGGGCTGCATCATTCTAATCTCTGCCTCCACCTTCCTGTCACCTTCTCTCTGTGACTGCCCTCTACCCTCGGTCATAAGGACACTTGTGAGGGCAAACAGCGTTCACCTGGATATCCAGGATAATCTCCCCATCTCAAAATCCTTAATGTAATTACACCTACAGGCGCTTTATCTAAAGAGAGTAACATTTACAAAGTACAGAAAGTAGGACTTGATATCTTCAGGTGGCCATTATCCAACCTACTGTAAGAGGAGCACAGTGCTACATGGAAAAGGTCTTAATTGGCTGAGAAGCATTAGCCAGCTACATGCTGTCTTTCAGTTACACAGTATACTGTGGATACTACATTCTTACTAAACAAGCCCCAGTTGTAAAAGTCATCCTTAGCACTTAGCAGCTGCAAGAGTCAAGATTCTTAATCTGGAAAATCACCTGGATGGCAAAGTGAGTTGGACTAAATTAAGAAATTGTTCAGTGGGCAAAACTATACCTCTCAGAACTTGATGAGGACCCAGTTTAGAAGGCAGTCCATGAATAGGATAAAGGTCTACTGTTACAAAACCAACAAGCCTGGCTATGCAGAGAATATAATATGTTGAAAGGTGATCTACCCAGGACACTCTCGTTGGATGGAAATGAAAGAAAGAGAGAGACAAGGAAATATCCTTTCTAGGACACCGCATGAAAACACACGAGATAAATGTTGAGCACTGCCTGACAGCAGAACCTACTACAAATAATTTTTAAGCTTAAAGGGGAGGAATAAAAATATCATAGAACTGGGAATGAAACTCAGCTTTGAGAAAACTGAATGAATGTAGAATATATGACTAATTTGGTCAAGCTTTATCTAAGATAGGACACAGTCATGTACAAACATTTGAAATGTGCACATACCGGAAAGAGAGATGAATTTAATATATTATCAAAGGATTAAAAGCAATGGGGAAAAGCTGTCTTCAAATGAAACCATGGGAGCATTTTTTAAAGGTCATAAGCTAGCCTTGTTGCATTAACTTCAAAAGAAGACAAATAAAATATCAATTTATTTTCATCACTGTGGGCAGGAAGTATGAAAGTAAGAATTTTTTACTTTCTTATAAACATCTGACCAAAGCAGTCTTTTCCTAAGTAGGATGTGGGGAAATATTCTTAACCGCTTGCTGCTCTCTTCGCTTTATAAAGTCAAACGGTACCTCAGAAAACAAACTCAGGTATTTCAGAAACCAAGTTTCCATCCCTTCTTCTACATCTAATCTGAATTTGCAGGGTAGAGAGGAAGCAGCCTGGCGATAACATCTTTGGCCATCATAAACATAATGTTGACAACTCAAACACTATGAGTTGAAAAGTCCTGAAATATAAAGACAGTCAGGGAATTATCAGAAATTCACTACAATGATAATATTACTTGACTTTATTGAGTGCTTACTATCAACCAGGCACTGTGCTATAAGCACTTCACTTGGATGATTTCTTGAAGTAAGTCCTCACAAAAATCTTACGAGGGAAGCATCATGTGCATGGAAATTTTGCAGCCAAGGAACATAAAGCCACGATCCCAAGACTAGAAATAGCAGAGCCAGGATTCAAATGCGGAGCCTAACTCCAGAGTGGAACTCCATCTTTTGCTGTTGCTGTATGATGGCACCAATCACTTCCTGAACACTGTGTGCCTGGCAGTGTCCAAGACAACCACCCAGATGAAGATGCTCCTCCTGACCTCCCTGGGAGTTAGGTACTTATTATTAAACCCAGCTACGGAAGCTGTCACACAAAAAGATTATGCAACTTGTCCATGGTCACACAGTTAGTAAATGTTTTGATCTAACCGCAGGTAGATCAACATTTAAACACAGCAAGGAAAATTCTAAAGGCAGCATCCTCAACAAGTGCGCCAACAATAAAGACCAGTGATTTATGTCACATTTAATATGACTTTCTCAGACCAAGTACAGAAAGGGAACCCAGGCATCTAACCTGCCTGGTGAGGCAGGACTACCTTAAAACCCCATTTCCCCTGACCTTTAAGCCTCACATCCACATGCCAGTTCCATGGCTTTCCAAAGGTGAGGATTAGGGAGCACAGTCACTTTTAATACATTTTGGAGGGGAAAATGGTGCCAGGTTTTCTAATGACCTGATACGCTAAGGATAAGCATATATGAAAAAAAAGAATAGAAAGAGGCATCCATAAACAAGTCAGAAAAAAATACAAGGACCAAAAGCAAGTCACAAGTCACTTCCCCACCACTGCCTGTGTCCAGTCATGTAGGCACTGACGTTAAAAAAAAAAGCTACACTGCCAGCCTGCATCTGAGGAGACTTTCAGGTGCATCTAAGAGGATGCTGGCTGGCACAACCTAAAGACAGACAGGAGCAAGCTCCAAAGAGAGGAAGAGAGGAAATAATCTGGTCCAAAGCAGAGCTAAGTAGTAAGTAAACCAAAAAGGGCTTTTGTTTGTTTGTGTGTGTGTTGTTTTCCCATTTACCATGAGAAACTTCATAAAGACAAACTGTTGGCCTTGGTTTGTAAAGCCAAGAACATGCAAGGAGAATGTTTCCTCTAGTTCCTAGGAATCCCGAGCTAGGATCAGGCTAGGGCAACCAGTGCTGACCTTTACGATTTCCTTTTAACGTCCATAATGGGAAATAAAGCCCAAGTAGGGAAAACATGGTTGTGATAGGCCACCGGAGGGGTCAAAAAACACCTCACATTACTAACTAGGTAACTATGATTTTCCTCCTGTTGTCACACACAAAGGACAACAGATGACTGGTTTAAGAATATGTGGTCTAAGACTTCCCTGGTGGTGCAGTGGTTAAGAACCCACCTGCCAACACAGGGGACATGGGTTTGATCCCTGGTCTGGGAAGATTCCACATGTCGCGGAGCAACTAAGCCCATGTGCCGCAACTACTGAGCCCACGAGCCACAACTATAAGCCCGCGAGCCACAACTATTGAAGCCCGCACGCCTAGAGCCCGTGCTCCGCAACAAGAGAAGCCACTGCAATGAAAAGCCCGCACACTGCAGCAAAGAGTAGCCCCTGCTTGCCACAACTAGAGAAAGCCGCACACAGCAACGAAGACCCAATGCAGCCAAAAATAAATAAATAAATTTATATATATTTTTTAAATTGTTACAGCCACCCCAACCTTCAGCAACCACCACCCTGATCAGTCAGCAGCCATGAACATGGAGGCAAAAAGATTATGACTCTCCAAAGGCTCAGATGATGGTTAGCATTTTTTAGCAATAAAGTATTTTTAAATTAAG
The DNA here is from genome assembly GCF_005190385.1 of Monodon monoceros. NCBI lineage: Eukaryota > Metazoa > Chordata > Mammalia > Artiodactyla > Monodontidae > Monodon > Monodon monoceros. The sequence continues at coordinate 51,415,112 of NW_021703783.1, forward strand.
GTATATACATTGTTTTTTTAGACATAATGTTATTGCACACTTAAGAGAATACAGTAATAGTGTAACTTTTATATGGATTGTGAAACAAAAAATCCACGTGACTAGCTTTACTGCAGTATTCACTTTGCTCTGGTGGTCTAGAACTGAACATGTAATAGCTCTGAGGGATGCCTGTATCTTGCAAAATTCAGAGCAACAAGATTTATATGGGAGAGGAAATCTATTCAGCATTTATTCAGAAAAGTAATATCCAAAATATGTGTGACCAGTAGAAACAACCTATCTTCCTCTTTTATACTTTTTAATAACCCACTGCATTTCTTATATGAGCAGACAGCAATGCAAAGATGTACCCCTCCCCCCCAAAAAAACAATGTGAGGCAAATGAGAGAAGAGCAATGAGCAAAGATGGTATTGGTGTCTAGACTTAGGCATGTAATTATTTTCATAAATATACAGTGATTAAAAGCTTATTAGACAGATGCATTCACTCCACGGGGACCCCTTGTTCCTCTTGTTACTATTACTAGTCACATATTTTCTTTTCAATGTCTTCCCCACCAACACCCCTGTCACCACAGGAAAATTAAGGTCATGGTATAATAGCAGTTTTGCCACATAAATCAAAGATAGAATTTTCTTGCACAATCAATGCCTTTGAAATCTATACTATAAACTCATGGGGATTTAACTTCAGTCAACATCATTAAGTTTTACAAACAGCTGTGTTCCAGTGCTACGATGTGCATTAACATCTCAGAAATAACACTGCCTATGTAAGGATACGTTTAAACAAAAAACCAAATCATGGCATATTCAGCCAAGTAAAATGAAATAGGAACCCACCGAGTCTTTGCAGAAATAACAATTCATGAATAAAACATCCGCACTGTATACAGCTTCAGAAGGAATCAATCATATTAAAGGATTCTGTGACGTAGGATAACACGCATGTATTTTAACTTTTCTTTTTGAAAAATGACAGAATATCATCAAGTCCTTCCATATTCATTGAAAAGATACCACCAGTCTAAATGCTGACAACATCCACTGCCTCTTCATATGTGTGGTAGAGAAAGGGGAGGATAAGGGATATTGCTTCATTAATGTTCAGAGTACAGCTTTACACACATAAAAAATGAAATTTTTAAAAAGTAAAAGAAAATCTGCAGAAATAGCCAAATCTTTGGGGGGGGGAAATGTGGAGTTCGGATAAGCAAGTCTCAAGTTTATTCACCATATTGCATATAAATATTGATATTAGAGTTCCTAAATCATGCATCGTAAGTCCACCCCTTCCCATCCAGCGGTGATCCTCACCTCGCCCTCAGAGTCCATGAAGGTCCCCCCCACTATGCCCTAGGGCAGACGAGCCGAGTCCCCACTTCTGGACTGTCCACCCTCAGCCGCGTAAGGGTTGGGGAGGATGACACGGATTTGGGGACGATCTCCAACCTTACGTTCTTCTACTGAGAATGCTCCTGGAAGCTCACCTCCAGCACCACACTCTACTGCCTTGAACCTGAAGCCTACCCTATTCCAGAAGTTATCAGTGCAAAAACTAGGTACTGAGGTGTTAAAAGTTCAAATATTAAGGAGATGGCATACTAAGAAGATGCGGAATTTGCGTCTCCTCACAACTACGGCACCTACCAGGCACTGGTGGGGGACCACGGACAACTAAGGGGACGGGAGGAACCCCCAGCGACAGGCTTGCGGGATCTTGGTTCCCTGGCCGGAGGTCGGGCCCAAGCTCCTGCAGTGGGAGCTCCGAGTCCAAACCGCTGGACTAACAGAGAACCTCAGACCCCAGGAAATATCAATCGGAGTGAGGCCTCGCAGAGGTCTTCATCTCAGCACCAAGACCCAGCTCTATCCAACTGCCTGCAAACTCCAGTGCTGGACGTCTCAGGCCAAACAACCAGTAAGACAGGAATACAGCACCACCCATCAAAAACAAAAAAATCAAACGACAAAAAACTGTGCTACAGACGAAGGAGCAAGGTAAAAACCTACAAGACAAATAAATGAAGACGAAATAGGCAAGCTACCTGGAAAAGAATTCAGAGCAATGATAGTCAAAATGATCCAAAATCTCAGAAACAGCATGGAGAAGATACAAGAAACATTCACAAGGATCTAGAAGAACTAAAGAGCAAACCATCAGTGATGAACAACACAATTACTGAAATTAAAAATACTCTAGAAGGAATCAATAACAGAAAAACTGAGGCAGAGGAATGGATAAGTGAGCTGGAAGATAAAATGGTGGAAAGAACTGCCAAGGAGCAGAATAAAGAAAAAAGAATGAAAAGAATTGAGGACAGTCTCAGAGAACTCTGGGACAACATTAAACGCACCAACATTCGAATTATAGGGGTCCCAGAAGAAGAGAAAAAGAAAGGGTCTCAGAAAATATTGGAAGACATTAGAGTGGAAAACTTCCCTAACATGGGAAAAGAAATAATCAAGTCCAGGAAGCACAGAGAGTACCATACAGGAAAAACCCAAAGAGAAACACACCAAGACACATATGAATCAAACTATCAAGAATTAAATACAAAGAAAAACAAATTGAAAGCACCAAGGGAAAAGCAACAAATAACATACAAGGGAATCCCCATAAGGTTAAAAGCTGATCTTTCAGTAGAAACTCTGCAAGCCAGAAGGGAGTGGCGGGACGTATTTAAAGTGATGAAAGGGAAAAACCTACAACCAATATTACTCTACCCAGCAAGGATCTCATTCAGATACAACAGAGAAATTAAAACCTTTACAGACAAGCAAAAGGTAAGAGAATTCAGCACCACCAAACCAGCTCTACAACAAATGCTAAAGGAACCTTTCTAGGCAGGAAACACAGAGAAGGAAAAGACCTACAGTAACAAACCCAAAACAATTCAGAAAATGGTGATAGGAACATACATACCAATAATTACCTTAAATGTAAATGGATTAAATGCTCCAACCAAAAGACACAGGCTTGCTGAATGGATACAAAAACAAGACCTATACATATGCTGGCTAAAAGAGATGCACTTCAGACCTAGTGAAACATACAGACTGAAAGTGAAGGGATGGAAAAAGATATTCCATGCAAATGGAAATCAAAAGAAAGCTGGAGTTGCAATTCTCTTATCAGACAAAATAGACTTTAAAATAAAGACTATTATAAGAGACAAAGAAGGACAGTACATAATGATCAAGGGATCAATCCAAGAAGAAGCTATAACAACTGTAAATATTTATGCACCCAACATAGGAGCACTTCAATACACAAGGCAAATGCTAACAGCCATAAAATGGGAAATCGACAGTAACATAATCATAGTAGGGGACTTTAACACCCCACTTTCACCAATGGACACATCATTCAAAATGAAAATAAATAAGGAAACACAAGCTTTAAATGATACATTAAACAAGATAGACTTAATTGATATTTATAGACATTCCATCCAAAAACAACAGAATACAGTTTCTTCTCAAGTGCTCACGGAACATTCTCCAGGATACACCATATCTTGGGTCACAAATCAAGCCTTGGTAAATTTAAGAAAACTGAAATCACATCAAGTATCTTTTCCAACCACAAGGTTATGAGACTAGATATCAATTACAGGAAAAAAACTGTAAAAAATACAAACACATGGAGGCTAAACAATATGCTAGTAAATAACCAAGAGATCACTGAAGAAGTCAAAGAGGATAACAAAAAGTACCTAGAAACAAATGACAGTGAAAACACAACCACCCAAAACCTATGGGAAGCAGCTAAAGCAGCTCTAAGACAGAAGTTTACAGCAATACAATCATAACTCAAGAAACAAGAAACACCTCAAATAAAAAACCCAAACTTACATCTAAAACAATTAGAGAAAAAAGAACAAAAAAACCCCAAAGTTAGCAGAAGGAAAGAAATCATAAAGACCAGATCAAAGGTAAATGAAAAAGAAATGACAGAAACAATAGCACAGATCAATTAAACTAAAAGCTGGTTCTTCGAGAAGATAAACAAAATTGATAAACCATTAGCCAGACTCATCAAGAAAAAAAGGGAGAAGACTCAAATCAACATAATTAGAAATGAAAAAGGAAAAGTAACAATTGACACTGCAGAAGTACAAAGGATCATGAGAGATTACTACAAGCAACTATATGCCAATAAAATGGACAACCTGGAAGAAATGGACAAATTCTTAGAAAAGAACAACCTTCCAAGACTGAACCAGGAAGAAACAGAAAATATAAACAGACTACTCATAAGCACTGAAATTGAAACTGTGATTAAAAATCTTCCAACAAACAAAAGCCCAGGACCAGATGGCTTCACAGTCAAATTCTATCAAACATTTAGAGAAGAGCTAACACCTATCCTTCTCAAACTCTTCCAAAAAACAGCAGAGGGAGGAACACTCCCAAACTCATTCTACGAGGCCACCATCACCCTGATACCAAAACCAGACAAAGATGTCACAAAAAAAGAAAACTGCAGACCAATATCTCTGATGAACATAGATGCAAAAATCCTCAACAAAATACTAGCAAACAGAATCCAACAGCACATTAAAAGGATCATACACCATGATCAAGTGGGGTTTATCCCAAGAATGCAAGGATTCTTCAATATACGCAAATCAATCAATGTGATAAACCATATTAACAAACTGAAGGAGAAAAACCATATGATCATCTCAATAGATGCAGAAAAATCTTTCAACAAAATTGAACACCCATTTATGATAAAAACTCTCCAGAAAACAGGCATAAAAGGAACCTAGCTCAACATAATAAAGGCCATATATGACAAACCTACAGGAAACATCATTCTCAATGGCGAAAAACTGAAACCATTTCCTCTAAGATCAGGAACAAGACAAGGCTGCCCACTCTCCCCACTATTATTAAACATAGTTTTGGAAGTTTTAGAGACAGCAATCAGAGAAGCAAAAGAAATAAAAGAAATCCAAACCAGAAAGGAAGAAGTAGAACTGTCACTGTTTGCAGATGACATGATACTATACATAGGGAATACTAAAGATGCTACCAGAAAACTACTAGAGCTAATCAATGAATTTGGTAGAGTAGCAGGATACAAAAGTAATGCACAGAAATCTCTCGCATTCTTATACACTAATGATGAAAAATCTGAAACAGAAATTAAGGAAACACTCCCATTCACCACTGCAACAAAAAGAATAAAATACCTAGGAGTAAACCTACCTAAGGAGACAAAAGACCTGTATACAGAAAACTATAAGACACTGATGAAAGAAATTAAAGATGATACAAACAGATGGAGAGATATATCATGTTCTTGGTTTGGAAGAATCAACTTTGTGAAAATGACTATACTACCCAAAGCAATCTGCAGATTCAATGCAATCCCTATCAAACTACCACTGGCATTTTTCACAGAACTAGAACCAAAAATTTCAAAATGTGTATGGAAACACAAAAGACCCCGAAGAGCCAAAACAATCTTAAGAAAGAAAAACTGAGCTAAAGGAATCAGGCTCCTGGACTTCAGACTATACTACAAACCTACAGTAATCAAGACAGTACGGTACTGGCACAAAAACAGAAATATAGATCAATGGAACAGGATAGAAAGCCCAGAGATAAACCCAAGCCCATATGGTCACCTTATCTTTGATAAAGGAGGCAAGAGTATACAAAGGAGAAAAGACAGCCTCTTCAATAAGTGGTGCTGGGAAAACTGGACAGCTACATGTAAAAGAATGAAATTAGAACACACCCTAACACCATACACAAAAATAAACTAAAAATGTATTAAAGACCTAAATGTAAGGCCAGACACTATAAAACTCTTAGAGGAAAACATAGGCAGAACACTCTATGACATAAATCACAGTAAGATCCTCTGTGACCCACTTCCTAGAGAAATGGAAATAAAAACAAAAATAAACAAATGGGACCTAATGAAACTTAAAAGCTTTTACACAGCAAAGGAAATCATAGAAAAGACGAAAAGGCAACCTTCAGAATGGGAGAAACTATTTGCAAACAAAGCAGCTGACAAAGCATTAATCTCCAAAATATACAAGCAGCTCATGCAGCTCAATATCAAAAAAACAAACAACCCAATCCAAAAATGATCAGAAGACCTAAATAGACATTTCTCCAAAGAAGATATACAGATTACCAACAAACACATGAAAGGATGCTCAACATCACTAATCATTAGAGAAATGCAAATCAAAACTAGAATGAGGTATCACCTCGCACCAGTCAGAATGGCCATCAACAAAAAATCTACAAACAATAAATGCTGGAGAGGGTGTGGAGAAAAGGGAACCCTCTTGCACGGTTGGTGGGAATGTAAATTGGTACGGCCACTACGGAGAACAGTATGGAGGTTCCTTAAAAAACTAAAAATAGGACTACCATACGACCCGGCAATCCCACTACTGGGCATATACCCTGAGAAAACCATAAGTCAAAAAGGGTCATGTAACACAATGTTCACTGCAGCACTATTTACAATAGCCTGGACATGGAAGTAACCTAAGTGTCCATCGAAAGATGAATGGATAAAGAAGATGCGGCACATACATACAATGGAATGTTAGCCATAAAAAGAAACAAAATTGAGCTATTTGTAGTGAGGTGGATGGACCTAGAGTCCATCATACAGAGTGAATTAAGTCAGAAAGAGAAAAACAAATACCATATGTTAACACATATATATGGAATCCAAAATAAAAAATGGTTCTGATGAACCTAGGGGCAGGACAGGAGTAAAGACACAGACGTACAGAATGGACTTGAGGACATGGGGAGGGGGAAGGGTAAGCTGGGACAAAGTGAGAGAGTGGCATGGACATATATACACTACCAAATGTAAAATAGATAGCTAGTGGGAAGCAGCTGCATGGCACAGGGAGATCAGCTTGGTGCTTTGTGACCACCTAGAGGGGTGGGATAAGGACGGTGGGAGGGAGATGCAAAAGGGAGGGGACATGGGGATATATGTATACATATAGCTGATTCACTTTGTTATACAGCAGAAAGTAACACAACATTCTAAAGCAATTATACTCCAGTAAAGATGTTAATAAATAAATTTATATTAAAAATTGCCAAAAATAAGACTAGGAATTCATTTTAACAGAAGGCCACTCAATACATTATTATTTACATTCTGCTTACTTTCAAAAAAGGAATTTGATTTAATTGTACAATAAAAGACACATCCAATCAGAGCAGATAAAACAGCAGTTTGCCACACTGGTTATGAGCTCAGACTCTGGAGGCAGAGAGGATGGGATCTGAACTCCAGCACTACAACCTACTAGATATGTGACCTTGAACAAGTTACTTCATATCCCTAAGCCTCAATTTTCCTGCCTGTAAAGCACCAATGATAACACCAACCTCTTATGGGGCTATGTGTGAAATAACACACATAGCATACATAAAGTTCTAGCACCTAGCTAGCGTTCAAATAGTAAGTGCTCAAGAAACTACAGATGCTGTCAATTTTGTAATTAATAACAAAAGATTCTAGAAGAGTACTCTCCAAGTTGCTAGGCTGTCCTTATTAACTATTTAAAAAAGAAAAAATCTATATGCTTTCACTAACAAATATGTGCATGCAATATAGTTATAAAAATTAAAGAACCTGACCCCTTCCCGTCTCCAAGAAAAAAAGTCATTTCACCTTGACACAAAGGTGGCCTAGAAGAAAACCTGCAAACCGGAGATAAAATGTGGTTCAGGAATTCATTGTGCACATGTTTCAAGGGCCTAAGCAGCTGAGACACTAGAGTTTTTTTTTATCATAAAACAGATAGCAATGACTTTGGTCTGAAATATTTTAAGAGCAGGAACTACCAGCTGGCTACTTTAATCAAGATTTCTATTTTTAAAAACTGCATCCTGTTGTGTCCCTCCACTGAATTAGCTACAAACTGTTTCCCATGAGAATCAAGCAAAAAAGTAATTTATTTGATATTATAACTCTAATTGCCGAAGACTTTGACAAAGGGAATTACTTAGCTTTCTTTTTGAGAGTAATCAGCCCCTGGATTCACCTGCCTTGCTAACAGCATGGAGGAAGATGCTTATCTTTCACTTAACTTTGACAAGAGGGCACATACACAGCTCATCTAAAAGCTATGTGGGACATATCTGGTGCTGTTAAAAGTCAAAATAGCTAGAACACACTACTTTTGTTTTATATAATTGAGGATTGGAATTTAACCCACAAAGAGCATATTCTTACCTACCATCATTCTCAGAATGGTTTTATACGCACAGACTCTTTAGAAACATTAACAGCTTGTGATTCATGCTGCATTATAGTTGGCCCAAAATGTTTCCGCTTGTGAATTAAAGACTGACCACAGATGGATGGATCAATGGTGTGAAAGTCCTTCATGGCTCCTCAACATCTGACTGAAATAGACTACAATCTGTGTATCCTCAGCCAAGACAGATACAGGACTCAAGGAAGGCTTCTGAGAAGGCTGTACATCCCGGATGTGCACCTAAAGGACAGATCTGGAATTGGGGAAAACCGAATGCTACCTTTTTAAAAAGACTTTAGACTAAACTTTGAGTCCATCCTAGAGAAATTCTAGTTGAGGAACCAATATCAAGATCTATCACTAAGAAGAGAATTTCAAAAGTGCTCATCATACCCTTCTCATGACACTTCTCTTTCGACTTTCAAATAACCTCCCCACTGAGCTTTTACTAAAGGGAGAGGAGTAACAAACGCCGAGGAGGCACACTGAACCACCACCTCAAAGGGTGTTTTTCAGTTATCTGGTGTCAACCTAGACAAAGTTTCCATGGGTACACCACAGCACTGTCTCCGAACCTTCCTTCTGCATAGTTTTCATCAGTGATTCCGACGAGGATAAAAAAGTATATGTACTTAAACTCGTGCATAATGCAAAGCTAAGAGTACAGGTAATATAAAAGGGCAAAAAAAAAAAAAGTATTCAAAATGGTGACCACAGATTAGATGAATGAGCCAAAACACGGCCAATTAAATTTAATCCTCCATTCCTAGGTTCAAAAAATTGACTGCACAAACATAAGATTTGACCTAATAGCCATTTGTGTTAAGAAAAGAAGACAACAACAACGACAATGATATAGGTGTTTCAGTTGCCTTCAAGCAAAATATAAGTCAACAGTGTTACAGTTTCCCCCAAAAGCTAAAGCAATCTGAAATTTACATGTTAAAAGAAAAGCGCCTAAAGCAAGAAAATGTGACAGTCCCTTTCTATTATGAAAGCCATAACAATACCAGGAATTGACGAATTCAGTTATGGGTACCATATTTAAGAAAGCCATTGACAAGCTAGAATATACCTGGGGAAGGTGCTAAGAATGTTAAGGAGTTTCAAAACCAGAGGCGAAAAAGGACTGAAGGAAAAGACATCAGCCAGAAGAAAAACCTTTGGTAGCACAGGCTAGTAGTGGTGGTGTGTTCACCTCATTGTAACTAACCTGGCAGCAAGAGCTGAGTGCAGAAACAGGGAATGTAGGCTCCATACCGCAACTCCTGAGCCTGTGGTGCAGGCCACAGCTGAATCGTGTTATGTCCTACTTCTGGGGGAAAATCAAAACCAAATCCACTAGGATGCCTTACATTCTCTGCTTTCCTTGGTTACCTCCTAAACGCAGGCCTCTGCACTCAAACACCACTTCAGTTATCTGCTGCTGCTAACAAACCAGCCCAAAACTTAGGGACTAAAATAATCTTTTTTTTCTCATTACTGTGCAGTTTAGGCTAAGCTTAGCTGGACAGTTCTTCTGTTGACCTTGCTAGTAGTCACCAGGTGGCTGCATTCAGCTGGCAGACTGGCCGAGGGCTGGGCTCAGCTAACATGACCTGGGCCTCTCCTCTCCTCCCTCCCCTCTCCCCTTCTCTCCCCATGTAGGATTAAGGGTTCTCCCTCTCCACGTGGCCTTTCCATATGGTCTCTCCAGCAGGGAAGCCAGATTCCTTTAATGGTGTCTGAGGGCTTTCAGGAGAGCAGAAGCTTAGTCCTAGAACTGGCACTGCCTCACTAATGCCACGTTCTGTTGGTTAAAGCAAGTCACAGACTCAGACTCCCCAAATTCAAGGGAAGGGGATTGTGTAAGGACCTGACACAGGGAGGCATATTTCACTGGAGCCTCTAGTGGTGCAGACCACCACAGCTATCATCTCCCCAGTGACTCAACAGACGCTCTCTGCCCTGCCAGTGACCACGCATCCCACCCTCCTACATCCTCAAATGTGGCCTCTGGAACTCTAGAGACCACTGAACCGCCACATCCTCAGCCTCTTTTCTGAACAGCCATTTTCACTTCCTTGCCTTCACCTCCTTACCTTAACTGAAACCTGGCTATCTCCAGAGGATTCAGGTCTGCCACACCTGCCTAGGCTCTCAGACCTTACCTAGGGCCAGTATTGGGAGTCTGGTCTTCCTAGGTCACTGTTCCTCTAAGGTACAGATCGTCTTTCCACTCTTTCTTTTTTCTATCAACTCACCTCCATCACTGAAGCTTTAAGGACTCCTTTAAGGTCTTGTCTCACCCCAAATCTTTCTATCATCCTGTGTGACCTAATACACTGGTATCTCGATTCCTTGACCTCTTCAACTTCACTAGCCACCTCCTGGGCACCAAAATTGAAGTCACTAATCCAGATATCTTATTCACTGCCCACAGTCTACTATACTTCCAGGTTGGTAGCTCAAGACAGAAGCCACTCATGGACATTCCTGCAACTTCCTGCCAGCACATGGGCAAACCTACCTGCACCTGCATCCCTCCTGTCCACTCTCCTTTCTGTTACGATGGAGAGAGTGTCCTTCCTCCTATGGAAAGCCAGTCCTCCCCTGGGGGCTCAGGTTCCCTCCCCTCTAGGAATATCAGAGGCTTCATCTGGTACCCTTTACTCTGCTGTCTCTTCACCCTCCCCACCCTACTCTTTCCTTCCCATTGAGGCTCAACATCTTAGAAACAAATACAACTTCTTGTCTGCATCTCCACTACCTCCCTAGCAGCTATCTTCTCTCTCCTTTCCTTCGCAGCTTAACAACTTGGAAAAATGTCTCTTTATCCTCCCTTCCTACTCATGTACCTCTCAGCCTATCCTAATCTGGCTTCTGCCCTCACCACTTAGCTGAGCCTGCTCTTGCTAAGGTCACCAGTGTTCATCATGTCTGCAACCTGAAGGATGCACAGTCTCCGCCTAACAATCAGCAACAGTGCTACGGGGCATAGAAACCTGCCCACCTTCTTTTTTTTTTTTTGCGGTACGCGGGCCTCTCACTGTTGCGGCCTCTCCCTTTGCGGAGCACAGGCTCTGGACGTGCAGGCTCAGTGGCCATGGCTCACGGGCCCAGCCGCTCCACGGCATGTGGGATCTTCCCGGACCGAGGCACGAACCCATGTCCCCTGCATCGGCAGGCGGACTCTCAACCACTGTGCCACCAGGGAAGCCCCTTGCCCACCTTCTTGAAACACTCTCTCTGCTTAGCAGAAGGATGCCAATTCTCCTAGGTCATTCCTACTCCCCTGGCTCCTCCTCTTCATTGGAGGTTCCCTCTCCTTCTCCACCCAAATAATCAATGTCGGAGCCCCTGGGACTTGAGCCTAGCCCTCTCCCGACCCTCCACCCCGTACTCACGTCCCCAGGCAATCTCACCCACCAACACGACTTCAAAGAACCTCAAATGCTGACGGCATCCAAACTATAATAACTACCCATATCTTTCCTCTAGGCTCCACATTAGTGCATCCAACTGTCTTCTTGACATTTCTACTTAGATATCTCACTGGCATCTCAAACTAAACTTCTCCAAAACTCAAATCACTACCAGTTCGCACCAAACCTGCTTCCCCTCCAGAATTCCCCAACTTATAAATGGCAACTTCATTCACCCAGTTGCTTACATCAGATGACTGGGAATCATCCCAGATTCCTTACTCCCCTTTACTCACCCACCAAAGCAACTGGTCCACCAAAGAGCTAATCCAACCACTTCTCTCCATGTCCACGTAATTGCTTTAAAATGCAAATCGATTTAAAACCTTTCAATAATGTCCTAGTGCCCTTAGGGAAAGAACAGGATTCTCAGAAGGCCCTGCCTGATCTGGCCCCTGCCTAGCTGAACCTCAAACCACCTACCTTCACTCACTCGGTTCCAGCCACAATCGCCTTTTAGTGCTTTATTTATGCCAAGCCCTCTTCCTTCTGCAGGACTTCCTGTGAGCTGTCCCTCTGCCTATCTGTTCCTCACACCCTCACAATCTTCTGGCTCTTTTTTTGTCCTTCAGGGCTTCAGTGTATTCTCTCAGGGAGGAGTTACTGTCCAACCTAAATTAGGTTCTCCCTGTTATCTCTTTCCTAGCGCTCTGCATTACAGAAATGTGCAATGACATATTTAGTGATGCGTTCAAGAATTTAATACCTACCTTACCCACCAGACCAGGGGTCAGCAAAATTTTTCTGTAAAGGGCCAGAAAGTAAATAGTTTATTTTATAAACACCACAGCGTCTGTTGCAATTACTCAACTGTGCTGTTGTAGCACAAAAGCAGTCATAAACTGTATGTAAAGAATGGGTGTGGGGCTTCCCTGGTGGCGCAGTGGTTAAGAGTCCGCCTGCCGATGCAGGGGACATGGGTTCGTGCCCCGGTCAGGGCGGATCCCGCATGCCGCGGAACAGCTGGGCCCGTGGGCCACGGCCACTGAGCCTGCGCGTCCAGAGCCTGTGCTCTGCAACGGGAGAGGCCGCGGAGGTGAGAGGCCCGCGTACCATAGAAAAAAAAAGAAAAAAAGAATTAGAGCTGACCAAAAACGTATGTAGGTTACCTTCTGAAGCAGTGGGGGCCCCCTGGCTTATTTAATAAGAGCCTGAAGACCCATCAATCAGACGTGCTCCAGGACAGATTTTTGCATTGGCGGGAGGTTGGACCAGAAGACCTCCAAAATGCCTTCCAACTTCTCACTTGGGACCTGCCCATGAAGAGCAATTAACATATTTACCATGTCCCTAATGTGGGGCAAGAGCTTTATACGCCATGTTCTATCTAATTCTTGAAACAACGCTTTAAGTGTAAATGGCATTATCCTCATTTTGCAGAGAGGAAGCTGAGACTCAGGGATGGTAAGGTGAAGGGGTAGAAGCAGGACCTGGAGCCCACGTACCGCAAAAAAATTTTAAAGAAAGAAATGTGCATCAAATTCCTTATGGGGCTCTGACGGAATGTTGAAGAAATGTGTGTCTCGAAACAATCATTTTGGAAAACAATCTTCCTTTGAGGTATGCTGAATAAATGTAACAGCTTTGTAAATAGAAAATAATTTATGTCTAAGAGAAACATTTTTTCACCTTTGTGAGAAAATCTATTATTTTTCAATCTACATTTCATAGAAGGGAAAACAGGTAGCTAAAGCATTAGTCAGGTAACCTTATAAATTACCACATAATGTAATTTGGGTAACATTTGTTGGGGAAAGAAAATACCAGGTGCAGCACAGAATAATGATTGCTTTTTCTGATTTTCAAAGACACGGGAGACCTTCCATTTCCATACACAAAAGTTTACATAAAAATAGGCATATTTGTTTCAGAAGGAGGTCAAAAATTATTCTTGTTTTTAAGTCAGAGCAATGGGATTCCAAATGTTTTTTATGATCTTCAAGTTGCTTATCTTTGTTATATTTTTAATGATGAAAATATATTACGTGTGAATAAAATGGTCAAAAACAATCTGATTAGGGGATGTACTCTTAATATTTTCTCAGTAATTTACTGACCAAATCCTTCCTAATTACTCCATCTACCTACCTGGAAAACAACTGAGAATTACGAAGAAAGCAAAAAAAGCCTCTGAACAGCCCAAATACATGTGACAAATCCAGTACTCACGCACATTCATTACAGGAGGGCCTTTGGGGCCCATCTTATTATTTTACAGAAAATTCTAATAAACTTAGATATCTGAAATCTCTTACAGAATTGGAGAAACAAATAAGGAGGGACATATAGTAGAAACATCTCCCCAACATCCATTCTATCCAGCCTCCAATGTGTACCAGCCGTTCTATCTAGGTGGGATTCAGTCCTCCCTCCAGGGATATTCTCTGATAACCATGGTAATATCAGAATTTCCCATCTCCCTTCCACACTAATTGCTGCATCATATCCAAACCAATAAGCACTTAGAATTGCTTGGGGATTGGTTCAGGAGTTTGTCCAATCAGCACAAAGCTCAGGATTTCTACTAATAATTCTGGGCGAAGATGCTCTTCTTTTCTGATGGCAAACTATGCAACACAGACGGCCAGAAGTAAAACCTGAAAAAACTGCAGTTATTTTGCACCATGATGCAGGCCAGTGCAAGGATAAACCGTATACTTAGAGCCAGGAAAATGAAGCCAGATCTCTGACCAAGCCACAACAGACGCCAGCTCAGCCTCTGAGATTTTTCAGTTACATGAGCCAGTAAAACCTCTCTATTGTTTAATTAGGTTAGTTTGTCTTAATTTTGTGTTAGCCATAACAATCTTGGTTTGCCCTGGAGAGTCAGTTTACAGCTACTGTCCCTGTATAACTATTAAGAGTTCCCTTTCACTTCCAAAAGTATTCCAGTTTGAATAACCAATGATATGGGTGCCCCAATCATAACTGATGGGAGGGGAGAGGCAGGGATCCGGCATTTAGGAGAGGTCAGAACACTCACAGTGACAACTGAAAATGGTAAAAACCAAGAATGTACAGAAAATGTAATTTAAAAGGAGACATAAAAATCCAGCAGCAGGCTTCCCTGGTGGTGCAGTGGTTGAGAGTCCGCCTGCCGATGCAGGGGACGCGGGTTCGTGCCCCGGTCCGGGAAGATCCCACATGTTGCGAAGCGGCTGGGCCCATGAGCCATGTCCGCTGAGCCTGTGCTTCCGGAGCCTGTGCTCCGCAAAGGGGGAGGCGCAGGGGTGAGAGGCCCGTGTACCGCAAAAAAAAAAAAAAAATCCAGCAGTAATTTGAGTCATTCAATATAGAGGCAAATAATCCCATATATACTGACAGTCCTAGAGACTTATCACACTAAAGCAGCATTTTCCCCAAATTTTCTAAAGATTTTCTTCAGGAACTACAACAATCTAACACAAAGCGGGTTCTCTGGTTCATTATATTTGAGAAAAGCTCCATTCTCTAACTCTCCGTGGAGACTTAAAATATACATGAACATGGTAAAAGCTCTGAGTAATTCTGAAAAGAAAATTACTTCATTTTGTTTACCCAGTATTTACCCAATTTATTTGATCACAGAGCACTGTTTTTCAAAGACACCTATTACTATGCAGTAGATAACTATTCCGCTGACACCAATTTGGGGAAAGCTGCTGTCAGTAATTAATGATCTGAGTCATCCAAAAAAAGTCATCAAATTACATTGAGTGTTTCTGGTCTAAAAAGTTGAAAAGTATTCAATATATTCTAGAAAGATTTCCTTACAAAATGGTTAAAAATTTTAAGAGTGAAATAATTAAATAAATGAAAAAACAAAACCTCACCTCTTCTGGTGACTAGTTAGGAGTGGTGAATAACAGAATGTCTACTACAAAACTAAAATAGCACCTTCTAAGGTGCTATGACTTCTCTCCTATTATCTAGGAGAGAAAAAAGCTACGATAACATGCACTCATACACATCAGTAATTACATCTAAGTAGGGTTCTACCCTGATGAAAAAAGGTGTACACTGATAATCTGTAAGATGTGTATTATCCCAGAGGTCAAATCAACAGTAGTGACTTAAAAAAAAAAAGGGCTTCCCTGGTGGGGCAGTGGTTGAGAGTCCACCTGCCGATGCAGGGGACGCGGGTTCGTGCCCCGGTACGGGAAGATCCCACATGCCATGGAGCAGTTGGGCCCGTGAGCCATGGCCGCTGAGCCTGCGCGTCCGGAGCCTGTGCTCCGCAACGGGAGAGGCCACAGCAGTGAGAGGCCCGCGTACCGGAAAAAAAAAAAAACAGTAGTGACTTTACAAGGGACTTGAGAAATTGCAACCTTCACTAGATAAATTCTTAGCACGCTTAGGGGGCTCTTTCATGCTGAAATATAAATGTGCTTAGGAGAAATGTGCCAGGGCATATTTCACTGTCCTCAAGAGACATTCTCTTGGCTCTGAGTAGAATAAAACAAAAAGCTTCAGAGATGCCCTAAAATCAATCCTGCTCACAGCAGACAGACTGGCATCTTCACTACAGCTTGAGTCTGGTGAATTCTTATAATTCAGAACATCCTCGAAGCTTTGGAGAGCCACTCTGAAAAGACTTCTGACAGGAATTCCACGTTGGGTATCTGAAATTGAGAGAGTATGGGGGGAAGGAGAATGCATGTCTTGACTACAGCATTGAATACCCAAAGCCTTGCAAGGAAGGAAACAAATAATCCTCGTTGGATGCCAAGTGCAAACAATCTGGCTTCGGGGCTGCAACCATGTTGTGACGGCAAGAAGGCGATTTCCCTTCAATTTCTAGAGGAGGAAGGATACATGGTACATGGTTCAGGAGGAGTCTTGGCAGCTGACAACAGAACAGTTGGCATAAAATCAGAAAATGCTGCTGGGCCTCAAAAACAACATCATCCCCACACAAGATGCAAAAACAATGTGGCATTAGCAAAAAGCATGGTTGATTATGAGAGTTCTGGTTACCAGGACTCCCAGCTGTGGTTTATGGCTGGCCCCACGGGCAGCACCATCACTGCTGTTATCTGCTTCTCAGGGGCTGGAGTAAGGATTTAAGGGCACAATAACATCCTAAGTCCAGAGCCATGTAACTCTGGGTTACTGGGAGGTCAGAGGTCCTTCACGCCATTTGTAGCACAGTAGTTTCAATTGTCTATGTATTTAAGATGCACATGATACCATCCCTTGAAAGAGAAACATCACTTTGCTTCACAGCTTGTGTCTAAGTATAAGAAATTAGGTTGAAATGGTTTCTTTCTCTAAAGATGATAGAAGACAGAACACTTGAGAAACACTTGAAAAGCTTGCACACCACACTCAGAAATAAGACTTTAAAATGCAAATACATCAAAGGAAAGTTGGCTTAAACTCACATTAAATGGAGCTGATAAGACGGCTTGGTTTTTTTTTTTCCTAAGAGCAGGTTTTAATAAGGAGAACAAAGCACAAAAACTGTGAACCTGAAAAGGGGTAAAAAAGGGGTCCTGAGTTGGGGACAGAGAAAGGATTTCAAAAATGAGGCTTCACAGCTGCACAGCACAGGGAGATCAGCTCGGTGCTTTGTGACCACCTAGAGGGGTGGGGTAGGGAGGGTGGGAGGGAGACGCAAGAGGGAGGAGATATGCGGATATATGTGTATGTATAGCTGATTCACTTTGTTATACAGCAGAAACTAACACAGCATTGTAAAGCAATTATACTCCAATAAAGATGTTTAAAAAAAAAAAATGAGGCTTCAGACACAACAGGCCAACTGCCTTCTAGAAATTCTGCCCACAGCTGGCACACAGACACATACACGTATACAATCTATGGGACAAGTGGGCCGTCCAGAAATCTGCTGAGCAGCTGCACAACGCAAGCAAGCATAGGTGGCACCTCAGGGGGCCCTGAGCGATAACAAGATGTAAATACAGACGCTTCCTTCTCACCCAGTTGGCCTGGGAGCCAGAGACAGGCACCCAGCGGCTCCTCTGGCCCTGACTACACAGAGCTGTAATACTCAAGGATGAAATACGACGGAAGGAAGGTAAATATGTTAACGACATATACCATGAAAAATGGTCACTGTAAAGCCACTCCAAATAAGAGCAGGAGAAAAGGTAAGTGCTTCTCCAGAAAGAACCTTCAGTTTCCAAGTGTCCCATGAGTCATAAGGAAAATCTTCACAGCTGGAGAGGTAACGTCTAGAAAAAATGGTAATAGTTCTAAATGTTGCTGCTATCATTTCAAGAGAGGGTGATGAGGCCAGCAATGGCATTAGTGATTTATCAAGTCAGGTCTCGGGTAGATAAGTTAAAAAGGAGGATTAACGCAGAAGAAATTCCCTTATAATCCTTAGATGTAATTACTAAAATAGAGAGAGGTGGTTCGTGATAAAATGTGCGCACATGAAAGATTAATGTAAAGACATGAAACGTGAGAAAATGCCATTATCTCCTGCAGAAGTTTGGAGCTCTCAATGAATGCCTGAAAAGGTAAGTATTACAGGAAACAAACTTCAAGCACCGTACTCTTGGTCTCAATCAATGGCTTTCTTAAATTGCTACTAATTTATGTATATTAATTTCATCTTCTCAACTAAAACATGAACCCCTCTGGCAGTCAGTTCTTTTTTTTGTGATTTCTTTTTTTTTCTCTTTATGTATTCAGTAAACAAAAGGGACTTAATACAGAACTACTTGAGGAACAAATGAATAAATGTGGAAGTCTTCAACCCTAGTAAAAAGCATGATATTACACTGTACCTTCTACAATGTCATGTGGAGAAAGTTTTGATTTAATAATTAATCTTGCTTTATTTCACAGTATTTCTCATGAAATTTTGGTTCTCCAATGGTGTCGTTTTAAGCCTCTGCATAACATTTAATGTCTAAAAACATTCAAATATGAAAAACACTTAATCATCAACTTAAACTATCAGAAAGTGTTAACCAGATACTCTTCAAAAGCACATTTAGGGTTTCCCTGGTGGTGCAGAGGTTGAGAGTCCGCCTGCCAATTCAGGGGATACGGGTTCGAGCCCTGGTCCGGGAAGATTTCACATGTCATGGAGCAACTGAGCCTGTGCACCACAGCTACTGGGCCTGCGCTCCTGAGACCGCTAGCCACAACTACTGAAGCCCCTGCGCCTAGAGCCCGTGCTCTGCAACAAGAGAAGCCACTGCAATGAGAAGCCCGCGCATTGCAACAACGAGCAGCCCCTGCTCGCCACAACTAGAGAAAGCCCGCGCGCAGCAATGAAGACCCAACGCAGCCATAAATAAATAAATAAATATAATTTTTTTTTTAAAAAGCACGTTTAAACCAGTGAGAGTAAATACACATTAGTGGGTTAAACTTACTATTTTTTTATCAACTGTATGAAAGTATAATTGACATACAAAAAATGGCATATACTTAAAATATATAATTTGATAAGTTTTTACTTCTGCATACACCCAAGGAATTATCAACACCATCATGATAATAAATATGTCACCCCCAAAAGTTTACTCACAATGTTTTCATTAATCCCTTCCACCCACCGCACTCTATCTTCCAGTCCCTAGGCGAACAAGAATCTGCTTGCTTATTTTTCACATTTAATGTAAATGAGAACACAGAGTATGCACTCTTTTGTGAGGATCAGGGGTAATTATTTTGAGATTCATCCACGTTGTAGCATGTATAAATAGTTCATTTCTTTTTATTGCTGAGTAGTGTTTGTTGTGTGGATACAGTGTACCCATTTACTGTTGACAGACATTTAGGTTGTTTGCTTTTTTGACTATTACAAATAAAGCTGATATGAGTATTCATGTATTCAAGTATCTGAATATACACATGCTTTTATTTCTCTTGCACAAACACCTTGGAGTGGAATGGCTTGATGATCTGGCAGGTAAAATTGTACCCTCTTAAGAAACTGCCCAAATGTTTTTGCACAGCGGTTGTGCCGTCTTGCATTGCCATCAGTAGTGTAGTAGAGCTCCAGTTCCTCCACTTCCTCGCCAATACTTGGTATGGTT
Organism: Monodon monoceros; assembly: GCF_005190385.1. NCBI lineage: Eukaryota > Metazoa > Chordata > Mammalia > Artiodactyla > Monodontidae > Monodon > Monodon monoceros. The sequence goes on from NW_021703783.1 coordinate 51,434,849, forward strand.
CGTCTTTTCATTTTACACCTATCAGACAGATGTGCCTGGGTATGGCACGGTGGCTTTAATTTGCATTTCTCTAATGGCTAATTATGCTGAGCATCTTCGTATGTGCTTAACTGCCATCCATAAATCTTCTTTGCCTAAGTGTCTGTTCAAATCTTTTGCCCATTTTTTTAAATTGGGTTGTTTACTTATTTTTTTTTTAATTTTATTTATTTATTTTTGGCTGCGTTGGGTCTTCGCCGCTGCGCGAGGGCCCCCTCCAGTTGTGGCGAGCAGGGGCCACCCTTCGTCTCATCGTGGTGCGCGGGCCTCTCACTGTCGCGGCCTCCCCCGTTGCGGAGCACAAGCTCCAGACGCGCAGGCTCAGCAGTGCGGCCCACAGGCCCAGCTGCTCCGCGGCACGTGGGACCCTCCCGGACCAGGGCTTGAACCTGTGTCCCCCGCACTGGCAGGCAGACTCCCAACCACTGCGCCACCAGGGAAGCCCGGGTTGTTTACTTATTGAGTTTTGAAAGTTCTTTATATTCTGGATACAAAATCAGATATATGCCTTACAAATATAGTATTTCCTCCCAGTTCGTGGCTTGTCTTTTCACTTATTAACAGTATCTTTTGAAGAGCAGATTTTTTTTTTTTCTAAAGAAGTCCAATTTATCAATTTGTTTGTCTTTAGATTATGCTTTTGGTGATGTATCTAAGAAATGTCTACCTAACCCGAAGTCACAAAGGATTTCTTCTATGTTTTCTTGTTTTATATTTAGGCCTCTGACACACTTCGTGTTAATTTTTTATGATGTAAGATGTAGACCGAAGCACATATTTTAAATATGGATATTCAATTTTTTCAGCACCATTTGTTGAAGACTATCCTTTCTCTACTGAATAGCCTTTGCATCTTCATCAAAAAGAAGCTGTCCATGTATGTGTGGATCTATTTCTGGATTCTCCATTCTGTTCCACTGACGTATTCATCTGTCTTGATACCAGTACCACATTGCCTTGATTAATGTAGCTTTATAATAAATGCTGAAATCAGTTATCTAGTCATACAACTTTGTTCTTTTTCATTTCTAGTTGTTTTGGGCTACTCTAAGTCCTTTGCATATCCACAGGAACTTTAGAATCAGTTTGTCAATTTCCACAAAAAAAATGTCTGCTGGAATTTTGATTGAGATTACACTGACTCTATAAATCGGTTTGGGGAGAAGTAATCTAAGGCAGTGGAATCCAGAACTTCTACTCCCATCCTTTCCTCCCTCCCTCCCTGTCAGCCTCACACCAGTAGTGGACTAGGGGCTAGAAGGTAAGAGTCTGAGATTAAACCAGACAGAGGGTAAGGTGTCTCTGGCCAGTATGTCCCAATGGGGACCCAAGGTTATCTCCCTCTTTCACTTTTTCTCTCCTTTTTCTTTATTTTCCTTCCCTTAACTTTTCCTCTTTTCTCCTTCCTTCTTACTTTCATGAGGACATTACAGATTAGCTCCCCCACTTCCTTTTCCACTGTTAACCCCAGCACCTTTCAGCCAGGGCTGGAAACTGAAGTTTCACAGCCGTTTCTCAACTCTCAGGTCCCCGAAGCAAACAAAAAGCCCTTTTGAGAAGGCCCACATTTGGGGAACATTAGGTCCTTTCTCAACAAGTAGTTAAAATTTATTATCAAATTTATTATCAAAAATTTATTTAGTATATCAATAATAATTTTATTATTAATAAATATTTTATATATGTTTATATAATAAACATTTTATTATTAATAATAAAATTACTAATAAACATTTATTATCAAAAATAATAATGTTTTCCTCCCATCACTCATCATCCTCCCTTTCTTTACTTTCTGTCATTCTAGAGAAAGATAAAATACAAAGGATCATAACCATGATGGCCCTAAAGACTGAGGATTCATGGGAAGATTCCTGCTGAGAAGCAAAGTGTCTGAAGAGTTCTGGCTGGGGCTACACTGGGATCAGCAGGAGGAAGAGTAGAAAGAAGAAGGGCAGACCTGCAGCCATAAAAAGTGGGGTGGGGTGGATAACAAAAACCGCTGGGGAAGGAAGGGGAGAGTGGTTTAAACCAGAGCAATGAAAGGGACATGAAGGAGAAAGGAGGGGCAATCCTGGCAGAGGCTGCACATCTGAAATAAAACTGACTGGTTCACTGTTTCTAAAGGCCTTTGGCCATTCACAGACCTATTTGTAAGTCAGGGGCTGCCTCTGTAATAAAAGAGCCATTTAAAAAAATCTTACCATTTTATTTGCGCCCTAAGTACAAACTTTAAATTATAAATTGTAGAGAGGAAAAGTATTATGACCTTCATCACTTCACATATGGAATATTTTAGATCTCTTTATGTCCTAGAAACTTAAAAAAGATCAGAAATACAAATGGCTACTCTTCCATATTTAATTTTACTTAATTCCTGGTACAATCAAAGAAAGAGAAGGACTGACACACATGTATTTTTAAGCAGAGGATCATTACAATAATATGTTTGTCATGATTATTCCTAGTCAGTGGTTCTCCTACCAACAGTATTCAAAAACTTATTTCCATTCAAAGAAATTACAACAATTTTCTCACTGCCATTTTTTCCACTAATTGAATACAGAGGATTCCTCCAAGAGATGTGGTTGAGAACCTAGGCCAATTTCTGAATGAGACCTTCTCTACTCAACTATGAGAAAGCATAAAATTCCCTCTATAAGAATAAGCAAAGAGAACAATCACACAGCCTGTGAAAAAAAATTCTGCATTTCAAAATACAGAAGACTATGTTTAGAAACTAAGAAAATAAGGAATTTTAAATTCCATATCCATTTAATTTATAATTATATTCTTCTTCTGGGCAAGTTTACACTTTAGCCTTTTATTTCTATAGAAATATAAGCTAAAAGAAATAAATGTGCATTACAAAGACAGCCTTAGCACTTTTCAATGTTCATTACCTTTAGTATCACCTCATGGACTTGAATATCTAAGGCGGGACTAGCTCAGATTTATTTCTTCCCAGAGTTTTAACTTGCAATTTCTACACCTGCCACCAGGTGGTATCTTGGGTCATGATGGCAAGGGTCAGGGTCGGTCAGCTAGGTTTATTATACCGCAGGTGTGGATAAATGAAAGAACACATGACCCAGGCAATTACGCACATTCTATTAAAATAAATAAATTATTGAAATTACAAGCATACATTATTAACTAGTTTCTAATTATTGTGTACAGCAGTGCTTTCTCAGCACTCTAATCTTAATTCTCAAAATGCTCTTCTTAACTAGCCAGTGCTGTTCTTTTTCCCTTTTTTTTTTTTTCCCCCAGTTGGAAGAGTGAAAGTGCATAGTCACCATCTTTCAGCAGCATGAATCTCTGGTCTGTTTTCCCGATTAGGTTTACTTCCTACCTGGGCTGCTTCACTCTTTGCCTAACTCCGGAAACACTGTCTCTAGTGCAATTTAATTTTCATAGAATTATTAAGATTATTTATTGAAAACCTTAGATGCTTTCTGCCAGCTATGCTTTTTGTTCAAAGAACAGTGTGTTTTTAAACGTTCCTGCTAAAAAATTGAAAAGTATAAAGAAGAAAGTAAAAACCATCCCTAATCTCACCACCCAAGTATAAAACCTTTCAAAGCTACTACGGTTTCCCCAGATTTTCGCATGTTCCACATTTTCATCCCTTTTCCTTTACGTTTGAATTTTTTTCCTCAAGTTTGTTTTCTACTTTACTTTTTTTGTGACTATTTCTCAGTGTGCCACTGTCTACTGACTCCTCGACAAAGGTTTTCTAAATGGAGTTAATAACTGCATATCCCTCATAGGGGTGTTATGAAGATTAAATGAGTTAAAACACATAGGGCCTTAGAAAAATGCCTAGCCCTTGGTATGTGCTCAATAAACATTAGCTCTTGTCACTATTTCTATGAGGCTGGCTCCCACGTCTTTCAGCTCTGTGTAATCCTTCCTCTCCTTCCTTTACCTAATGGCCTGTTTAGACTGCTATAGTTCCATACATGCAACAAACCCTCAAGTGCTGCTGAAAGCAGAAAAACGTATTTTCTAGGATCGTCTCATCTCATGGTCAATCTATCACAGAGGAAACAATTCCTCTGAAGCTTTAGGGAAAACACTGATCCTTTTCTGTTGAATAACAGAAATCTCTTAATAGAATCCATGAGGGAGCCTTATTTTTCTGATAAAATAATCTCCTAATAGGAGTTGAGCTGCTTTTTGGCAGAATTTGTTGTGGATTCCCATCCAAATCTTTCTTAGAAACACATCCTTAACTAGATTGAAGAGAAGATGATCCGGAGCAGGAGAAGACTGTTTTATCAGTTAAGGACATCCAGCAGCCCGCGGGGACAGAGAAGGAACCAGAATGCAAGTCCCTGGGCCTCCAATGTGGAACCTATTCTTTGGGAAATGCCCCGTCTGCTGATATGGCAGCCACACCACATCCTATCACCATGCCTGGTCCTTTGCTTGTGGCAGTTGTCTGTATAGGGAGAAAAGGTCAAAAGGGTATCCTAGGTAGCTGCTGAAATCCTAATGCTACCATCCCTCAATCCATCCATCAATCCATCCATTTCATAAATATTTATTGACTATCTAATATATGCCAAGTGCTATGCTAAATGCTAGGGATACAATGGTGCACACAGCCAGATACCACGCATAAGTGGAGCTCATAGTCTAACAGGGGAGACAGATCCTAAGTAAATAATCATGAAAATGACTGTACAATTCGAATCACAGCATGCCATGACAGCACAGATCTCTGATGATCCCTAAGGAACGATGCAGCCAAGATCTGAAGGACGATGAGGAATTAACTAAGAAAGAGGGGCAAGAAGATGTCCAAATGGTAGAACTGGTTCGGGGCCAGTGCGAAAAGCCAGAGCCAGTGGTGCCCATGAAGTCAGGGTGGCTGCAGCATGGAAGACATAATGGACCCGGAACTGGAAGGCAAGAAAGGTCCATGTTCTGGATGTCTGCCTCGATCCTAAAAACAGTCGAAACCCCTGGAGGCACTTAAGCAAAGGCATCACGTAAAAGACCTACCTCTTGAAAGGATCGTGGAGTCTAGTGAGGAGAAGAAATTGGAAGAGGGTAAGAATGATGTGGGGAGACACGCAGAAGCAGTTTCAGTCTCAAGATGCTGTGGTCACGTGCTAACCAGCCGGCCCTCAACCTGCCCTCACCTACAAACACTGCATCACTCCGTCACTTGCTTATTTTCTGGATCCAGTGAGGGCAAAAGGCTCTGGGACATCCTTCAATCCAGACCCACCAAGGAACTGTTCACAAAAATTCCCCTCACTTTCTGCCACAGGGACTGTATCCTTCCTTGCTTCTGCATTCTCTTGTTAATGCAGATATCCCCCCTATTTCTATACCCTTCCAGCCATTCTGCTAGAAATTTGGGGAGAACTGGGGTCTGTGCTTACACCAATCGCGAAATCCAGGGATTTCAAACACTGCCTTTGGAAAACTGAACATTCCAATTAAAGAACCATATTTAGGGGCTTCCCTGGTGGCGCAGTGGTTGAGAGTCCGCCTGCCGATGCAGGGGATACAGGTTCGTGCCTCGGTCCAGGAGGACCCCACATGCTGTGGAGCGGCTGGGCCTGTGAGCCACGGCCGCTGAGCCTGCGCATCCGGAGCCTGTGCTCTGCAATGGGAGAGGCCACAACAGTGAGAGGCCTGCGTACCTCAAAAAAAAAAAAAAAAAAGAACCGTATTTGAACAGAGGCACATTTAAATAAATGATATTTTTAGTCGTCTCTTCACAAGCATATTTTGGATCAAGTGGATACTTGTAATTATGTCAGCAATTTTCAGTATTCATATAAGTAGAAAGTGTTGTGAAGAGACTGCTGGGAAAGGAAACATCACCCATACCCCTATTATCTACTCTTACCAGAACATAGATAGCTTGGTGGATAGGAATTTATGAATAATTTTTAAGACTTCTCTTTATTCACCAGTTTCCACCTCTTTAATATCTTTGACTAAAAAGATTAAGTGCTGTGACTCCTTTGCCTTTTTCTCCATACTGTGTTTTTAATGTCAATAATTTAAGAAGTAATATTTCCCGCAGCCGCATAGCGCAGGGGGATCAGCTCGGTGCTTTGTGACCGCCTGGAGGGGTGGGATAGGGAGGGTGGGAGGGAGGGAGACGCAAGAGGGAAGAGATATGGGAACATATGTATATGTATAACTGATTCACTTTGTTATAAAGCAGAAACTAACACACCACTGTAAAGCAATTATACCCCAATAAAGATGTTAAAAAAAAAAAAAAAAGAAGTAATATTTCCCAAAAGCAAAGATCAGGAATACTCTTACTGTTTACTACACTCCCAGTGAATGTACTTTTTACATTTTACATTACTAATACTTTATAAGTCAATTTTTAAAGTAATCAGGCAATACCACTTGTGGGGAACACTGGCTATAGAATTTCTCAAGTTTTTGTAATTTTTATTTATTGCAGCACCTAAGATAGCCCTGTAGACTTAATCGCTGGGAAGCTGATAATGAGATTCATTGGTATTCTCATTTTATAAACATGAAGCCTTGGGCTTAAATATTAAATAGGTTTACGTAAAACTTAACCAAGGTCAAATAATGAACCTTTCGCAAATTCAGAGTTAAAGCTGATATACTTTGATTACAAACCAAAATTCTGGCAACCACACAACACTGCTCTGACTTCTGCATCTTTTTTTTTTTTTTTGCGGTACGCGGGATTCTCACTGTTGCGGCCTCTCCCGTTGCGGAGCACAGTCTCCGGACGCGCAGGCTCAGCGGCCACAGCTCACGGGCCCAGCCGCTCCACGGCATGTGGGATCCTCCCGGACCGGGGCACGAACCCGTGTCCCCTGCATCGGCAGGCGGACTCTCAACCACTGCGCCACCAGGGAAGCCCTTTCCATCTATTTTTAAAATCAAAGTTCCACAAAAGCAGTAATGACGTCTGCCAGTCATGCTGACTGAAACCTTGACTATTTATACTGCAGGCAATTTCTAGCTACCGTGTTTCTATTTTTGTATTTTTCTGAACTTTTGTCTTTTAAAATGTTTAAGTTCTTCAAATGTGAATTGCTTACATGTTTTTATTTACTTATTTCCAATAACAATAATATAGAAAAAAATCTTATCCAGAGTCTTACTACAAACTTTCCTTAGGACATCAAAAGATCATTGCTGTAGGGAAGTAAGAGTTATCAACCATGACATGCACAGGGATGGGGTAAAATATAAATACATCCCCCACCCAGCCCAGATTGAGAAACACCACCTCTTTGTGGTACCATAACTCTAGCAATGAGGTACGTGTAGAAAAGACCAAGAATAACAATTTAACATGTTTTTTTAATATTCAAATGGCAAAAGTTTCCAATTTGGAACTGTTATTTTCTCTCTTTAATCCATAAAAACCTCTTCAGCTATTTCCCAAGTCCCCCCTCAGGAATAAATATTAAAATGAAGCAGTCAGACCTCCAGTTTCACCAAATATTTTAAAAACAGTAGATAAAATTTAAAATTCAAATTACTTCTAGCTATGAAAAGGTGATCAGTGCTAGGAAGAGTTTTACTTATGTATTTTAACACCTCCCCCCATCATTTCCATTTTATTTATTTTACCAGAAACACTCTCTTTAGCCCAAATGCATAAGGGCAAGTAGAAATAGACATGATCCCTTATTTAGGACATCAACTCAAGACTGTCAGAGCTTTGATAGAGAAGGAATATGGACAAGGACACAGTTTTAGGATTTAGGAGCCTAATTACTAAAAATTTCCTTCTGTCATTTTTTTCAAGCAGTGGCCCTGTTAGCTCCGTTTTCCTGAGCCCAGAGGTGGAGGAGGCAGTAGAGATTACACCTTAGCTGTCTCCGTACACACCTCATCACCCACCCCATGGTAGATAAAATAAACAGATACATGTTCAATGAATACCTGCTGAAGGAATGAATGACCCCACAGAAAGAATGTCACAAAGTCAGCACGTGCTCGTTCTCCCAACAGAAGCTCTGGGACAGTCTGGGCCCCCAGAAGCAGTCTGCCCATTCCTTCGCTCCTTACCATGTGCTTTCCACCCGGTACCAGAAGGTTGCCAACATCCTTCGGGTGGTGAAATTCAACTCCCTTGATGTCACTCCAGTTTCAGCCTCCACGCTCTGTTAGCACTGCTGACCACTGTGGAACATCCCCAATGCAAACTCCTCCTAGCTTTATGATTACTTCTGTGATGCTAAATTACACAGAATCCTCTTTCTGTGTCTTTTGCCTCATCTTTTACTTCCTTCCCTGACTTCTCCTCATTTCATCACCTAAAGCGAGTCACGCCTAAGGGTGTATCCTAGCCTTCTCACTGGGTACCACCTTCCTCAAGTAATCTTCTCCATTCTCAAAACTTCAGTGACCACTTTACCTGAGATGATCGCCCAAATCTCTATTTCTTGTCCTTGTTACTCTCTGGACCTCAGATCTGATTCGCAGGGGCTTCCTCAACCTCTCCACCACCTGGATACTTATTATTGCCTCAAATTCAACACGGCAATCCTGAATTCATCATCTTTCCATTCTTGCCAAACCAACCCATCCTCCTGCCTATCCCTATTAATGTCCCCAGACACCCAAGCTTAAAACCCCAGGATCACCTTTGATTCCTTCCTTTCCTTTATCTACTGACCTCTAGTCAATTGTCTCGTCCTAGACACTTTGTCTCTATGTGTCTCTCATCTCTCTTTTCATCTTGCCAATCTGTTATAAGTGACCTCAGTCTTGTTGTTTGTTTTTGTTCACTTCTTTTGTTTGGGGTTTTCATTTTTTAACTGCTCCACACTGGGATTCTAAAGTCAACTTGACTATTGAATATTCCCCAAACACACTCCCCTTTGCCTTGGGCCATGCTGTGCCCTCTGCTGTGTATGCCTTTCCGTCATCTCCATGGGTTGTTATCCTGTCCACTGCGGGGCACATTTCAAACAGAAAAGTCTTATGAAGACTTTACCTGATTTCCCCAACCAACACTGGAATATTTTCCTTTGAAACTCGTAGTTCTTTTGGTTGTCGTTGTTTTTGCCACATCTCTCTTCTGACATCACATGCTGTTTACAAGAGAGTGCGTTTCTCATGCCATCCTCTACCAGCCTGCAGGCTTTTTGAAGGCAGAAGCTGTATTTTATTTATCTCTATTTTCCCTGTAGAAGCTTTGCATATACTCAGATTTCAGTATGTGTGTATGTTTACATATATGTGTGTTTATTCTTCCCTCATCTTGTTCTAAATAAGATTTGTAGTCACTCAATAAATATTTGTTGAAATAACTAACAAAGCCTGTTGCTTTAACCCTAGCCATCTCCAATTCCTTACTCTTACCTACAATAAGAGTCATTCTTTAATGCTGCTAAATACTTATGCAGTCTAATATTTCAAATCAAATTAACCTATAAGCAGTTTTAGCTGCCAGCCTTTCTCCCCTACTTCTCCTTTCTGAACCATCTGTACAGGGGTTCTCTGCCTCAGCACTCTTGACACTTTGGACCAGATAATTCTTGTTGTGGGGTGTGGGTATCTGTCCTATGCATTGTAGGACGTTTAGCAGCATCTCCAGCCACAACCCACTAGATGCAGTAGTATGCCCAGTGTGATGATCAGACACGACCCTAGACATTGCCAAATATACCTTGGAGGATGCAAGAGGTAGTGAGAGGAGGGAGTTGCCTGTGGCTGAGAATAATCTCAACCAGCACTATGATACAGACATATAATGAAAGTTACAAACGTAAGGTACTCGTATAATTTTAAATATCCCAGAAGCTACATTAAAAAAAATAAAGAGAAACAGATTAAGTTAGTTTTAGTATTATATTTTATTTTACCCAACATATTCAAAATATTACCATTTAAACATATAATCAATTTGTTTAAATTATTAATGAAATATCTGATGTTCTTTTTTCTTACTAGTCTTCGAAATCCAGCACATATTAGTTAAGACTAGTCACATTTCAATTACTTGGTAGCTGTTTGTGGCTAGTAGCCACCGTGTTGGACAGCTCAGACCTGGACAGTTTTCCCTAGGCTGAGAACTCATTTTTTTCAAGAAGAATAAAGAAACCTTTTCTTTTCTTGCCTCCTAATTATTCATAGCTATAATCAAATATAGCAAGTTTCAGGATCAGAAAATTTTAAAGGAGATGGATGATAGGGGATCTGGGATAGCAAGTAGATGTGGAAAAAGATAAGGAAAACCAAGAAATGTCTGTAAGAGAATGCCGTTCCTCCAGTGGCTCAGTGCATTTCACTAGCAGGTCATGTAGCGATGTCAGTTTTTATCTGCGTTCCACACCCAAAATCCCCAGCCCAGGAATAATACTCTATTATTTTCAAACACGTATCTCAGTACTCTACAGAAGATGCTCTCACACCGTTTATGAAAACCTGTTCATTAAGCACTGACCTCTCTCAAGTTCCCCCTGGGTCGTGCATGTGTTACAGAGGTTTGGGATAGAAACTTAATCCAAATCTTCACATTCTAAACCCTTTAATCTACAAATGAAGAAACCAGAGTCTAGTCAGGACCAGAAACCAGCCTGAGACCTTAGCGCTCATTACTGGCAGCATCCAGGTCCAGAGCCATGGTTCCAAGCCCTCTCCCCACCCCTTCCTAGCTGTGCCGTTTTCAATGAACAACTTCACTCACCTACTGGACCCTCGGTTTCTTCATACGGACAACAGAAACAATGTTATCTCCTTTGCTTCTGTGAGAATTACCTCAAATAAATTAATACATCTGAAAATATCAGGCTCAGTGGTCCTGTGATCCTAAATGTTTGTTGAATCTGAAAAGGCAGCACATAAGAGAATCAGAAGGTAAGAAGCAACTTGGAGATTTGTTTTAACCCATTCTTTCCCCCTCAGGAGTATTATAGCTAATCTATCAAGGCCGATGAAACTATAAATTTTTATGTAAAAGCTTTAAAGGAAGGATTGTAAGACCTCTCTCAGCAGTACATTCCAATAAGGGACAACTCATAATCTAAGCCACAGAGAACAGACATATGGACTCGGGGGTGGGGGGAATGAACTGGGAGACTGAGATTTACGTATGCGCACTACCATGTGTAAAACTGATAGCTAGTGGGAACCTGCTGTGTAGCGCAGGAAGCTCAGCTCGGTGCTCTGTGGTGACCTAGATGGGTGGGATGGCGGGGGGAGGTCCAAGAGGGAGGGGATACATGTCTACATAGAGCTGATTCACTTCGTTGTATGGCAGAAACTAACACAACACTGTAAAGCACCTACACCTGCCCCCCACCAAAAAAAAAAAAAGTTTTCCCTAAGGTCTACATTTTTCAGTCGATGTTTCAGGGACAAAAAAAGAGCTTAATTATTAGCTTCAATCCACGTGGGCAAACGCAACCTGCCAGAGGACACAGATCAATCCTGGAGGAAGAATTCCCTACTCCCCTTAGGATCACAGCCTGCCTCCTGCACTGAAACTTACCATGGAAGGAGGATTAACTTGTTTCCTAAATATCCCACTTCACTGGTTTGGCTAGTAGGAAGGCTTACTGTGTGCCAGTAAGGTAAAACCAATTTTACCAAATTTTCTCTCTCTTAATAAACGCACAAACGGAATCACTTGTGGAAAATAGAGCCTGCCATTGTTTCCAAGTGATAACAGCATGACTCCTTCAAATATCGAAAAAGCATGATTAAGTTATTCCTAGCCTTCTTTCCTCAGAAATTTTAGATATTAACTTTCTGGGTTCTGTAGAATGGTCAGGCACTTTAATAACACCTTGTACCAATATTCTGTTGTCTTCCGGCCCAGTGTGAATTTAGTCACAGTCTTCCTCTGGATAAAATGAAAGAAAACCATTTTTTTCCTCCACGCAGTTCCATAAAGCTCCGGTTTCATGCAGGCTTTTTCATCTCCCGACATCTCTTTGAATTAGATCCTTCCTGCCTAAGCCTCCCCTCGGTAGGGTGTTCATGGCGCGGTCTGGAATTCAGGCCCTGGAGTCAGGGAACAAAGTCTGAATCTGCCTGTCCTACAGGACACAATGGAACAGCCAGCTGTTTGCTTAGACATTTTTCTGAGTCGTATTTTATCGGGCTATTAATAGTTTTAATGTTGTAATTAGATGTGCAAATGTACCCTGAGGTAAGTTTGGATGGGAACATCATACAAATCAGAATTGACAATGATGAACACAGCTGCACTGCTGCCAGTGATGAGGCATTTAAATAAGTGCTCGTGGTGTATTTGCTGGAAAATGGGATCCTGTGGAGTGGAGAGGTTAGCAAGGACGTGAGGCTGCCAAGGGGACATCAAAAATATCAGGAAAACAGGAGAGAGGGAATAAATTGGATTCCACTTGGAAACTGGAAACTCTCTTCCCTAACCACCCTATGGAAAATAGCTCACTTCTCCCTGACATGTTATATATACAAACAGATCTTTTTTTAACATGTGTGCATTGTGCCTCCCTTCCCAATAGAACATAAGTTGTAAGGGAGCAGGGACAACGCTATATCCTCAACACTAGAACACTGCCCAAGTCCTCCACATACTAGGTTTTCAAAACATATTTGCTAACGAAATAAATGGATAAAAATAAATGTATTACAATATATATTGAAAAGAGTTGGTGTAAATATGACTTCTCTCTGTTTTTGTTTGTTTGTTTTTTGTTTTGTCGTACGTGGGCCTCTCACTGCTGTGGCCTCTCCCGCTGCGGAGCACAGGCTCCAGATGCGCAGGCTCAGTGGCCATGGCTCACGGGCCCAGCCACTCTGCGGCATGTGGGATCTTCCCGGACCTGGGCATGAACCCGTGTCCCCTGCATCGGCAGGTGAACTCTCAACCACTGCGCCACCAGGGAAGCCCCAATATGGCTTCTCTCCAACTAAAATTTTCATAAAAATCATTCAGCATTTACAGCTGGATGACATCAAGTTCAACCCCATCTTTTCACCACCAGAACTGGAAGCTTGAGCTGGTTAAGTGACTTGTACAAAGTCTTATAATTAATTAGCCTGGACACAGAGGAAAAACTTAGAAGCCAACTTTGCACTACATTATATTTTTTTGCTTCTGTCAAGAGTCACTAACACAAGAATAGATTAGCGTCCCCTCCTACTTGCCTAATGTTCTACTCAGTGAGTATAGTCACAGTAACAGAGAATAAAGATGGGAGCACTTTTGTACCTACACAGCAGTCTCAGCTGTAATAGCATCGTAATTAAATCTCTTTCATAAATTGCTGGCCTCTAAAATCCTCCCTTCTTCTTGTAGCTCCAAATTACTAAACCTTCCAATCCAATGCTTCTAAGACCCTTTCTACTTAGAAGCTCTGAAACTTAGAAACTTTGCTCTCCACAAGTTGTCCAAGTTGTCTCCCGATCACCTCCTGCCCCATTCTCCTTCCAAATTTCACAAAAATATGAATCCAAAGACATAAACACACTAAATAAACATTATCCCTATTTCTGGAGGCATGAAAACCCCACAGAGTCTATAGCAAGTGTGTAAACCGGGATGGCTTGGGGGCTATGAGCACATGGCTAAATACTGTACCAATGTTGTATGAATAAGAATATAATATTCTAACGCTGATGCTATACCAACATAATGTAAACTTCCTTTGGAGATTCAGAAGTCAATTCTTGCAGTGCCTGAACGGCATTATTTTGTACATCGATTTTCCCTATACATTGCTGCAGAAAGAAAATATGATTATTTAAGCTCTTGGATTCCAAATAAATGGAACTTTATAGCATTGTGACAAAGAGGAATTACAATGTTCTTCATATGAAGCAAAAGCAGGCATAAAGAAAATGAGCTATATTTCAAGCAAAAGAGTTAAATTCGATATTTATAATTTCCTTACGTGTGAAAGACTAAATCTAGGTCCTAAACCGTTGAAGTAGGATTGCATTTAGCATGGGTGATGACCAGAAAAGTTTACTCACCCTTTTGTCCTTAAGCAAATGTTAAGGTTATGAATTTTATTTCATTTTCTATTTCAGTCTATCAGTAGGACATTAACCTAGACTGTAGAAAGTTTCATCTGATTGCTAAATATTAGGTCAACTACAGCTCCACACAGGTTTTTCTTTAAGTAAGTTTTCAACAGGGGGGTTTAGTATGACTAAAGCTACTTTAAGCTACACAGTAAACTAAATATACTGAAATTGACAAAAGCTATTTATCAACTTTAAATATTCAAGTTGATGACAAACATATACTCATCAATACAATTTGCACTGGCCATCTGACATCTGTAACTGTTGTCTGACCACCCAGTACTAATCCAGCTAATGAAGGACTAACCAATGACTTTTTAAGAGCTTTCTTTACTGTTATTAAAAGAAGAAGGACTTCCAAGGAGACTCACTGCGTAAGGCTAACGATGGAGAAAGGGAAGAAACTGAGCAGAGGCACTGAGAAAAACAGAAGTAAGGACATGAGGAGAGGATGCTAAAAGTTTCCCAGCCCATTCTGGTGACCCAGGCTCCATCCCCACCATCATATTCATGAGACATCTCTAAATCCTTTTAATAAATTCTCTCTCTCTTTTCAATTTAATTCCAATCGGTGTCTGTGGGTTGGAATAAACATCTTTAACTATTAAAAGAGTAGAACTCTATCCTTAGAGTTTCACAATGCACATTAATATAAAAGCATAAGAAAACTCTCATAGTATGTTTGAAACTAAGTGCACCAGTAGAGCTTTTTTTCATATCTACTAACAGCCTTTGAGCTACTGCTCCACAGAGCCTATTCTGAAAAACAATGATGTATACGTTAGTATAAACGTATACAATGTGTTTTCTCAACCAAGGCATTTCAAATTTAGCTTCAGAATATGGTGGTGAGGGGGAAGAGTGGAAGAAAAAGTCCCAGAAATATCCATCACACAAGCATCTGCCCATTCCTTCTTAGCAAAGGCTGATTCTATACAAATCAGCGGGGCATTTTTCCCCTCAGAATTAGTTTGATGGCCACGAATACTCATTTTACTTTAAATGATCCACTACTAAGAATATGATCAATCAATGCCTTAATGTAGCAAAACTAGATGCACTCACTACAAATTCATACTCCACACAGATCCTGAAGTCCTAGGCAAGGCCTTGATATGCTCCACAGCAATATGACCAAACTCATCCCCAAATCTCTATACACCCGTAACAAGAAAAAGCCACAGACACATACATACACTCTTAGCACATTTCCGAAACTTTTTTTTTTTTTTTTTTTTTGCTGTACGCGGGCCTCTCGCTGTTGCGGCCTCTCCCGTTGCGGAGCACAGGCTCCGGACGCGCAGGCCCAGCGGCCATGGCTCACGGGCCCAGCCTCTCCGTGGCATGTGGGATCTTCCCGGACCGGGGCACGAACCCGCGTCCGG
>NW_021703783.1:51450373-51498401 GCF_005190385.1 Monodon monoceros
TTTTTTTTTTTGCTGTACGCGGGCCTCTCGCTGTTGCGGCCTCTCCCGTTGCGGAGCACAGGCTCCGGACGCGCAGGCCCAGCGGCCATGGCTCACGGGCCCAGCCTCTCCGTGGCATGTGGGATCTTCCCGGACCGGGGCACGAACCCGCGTCCCCTGCATCGGCAGGCAGACTCTCAACCACTGCGCCACCAGGGAAGCCCCCGAAACTTTTTTAAAATGAAAAACAGAGGTCTCGAAAACTTAAAGTTATAAACAACCTTACTGAAAATCAAGAGTTAGACAAGATTTATGTTTGGGTCAGGTAGAATGTTACATTTTTAACTGTTTGGCAACTCCCCAAAGCACAACTGGTAAATACTCCATTCGAATTCAATTACTGCTTAAATACCAGGCTTATTCTCACATGTTTAGATAAAAGAAAACAGGTCCTGGGTCTTTTTTACATGCCACATTCTACCAGACATGGGCACAAAGAAATAAATTCTAAATAGTGACTCTTCCATTATGAGAATATCAAATGAAAACAAATTTGTTTCATGCAGGATAAAAGGCAGTCAGGCTAGCTGCACAGGCAGCACGAATTTGAGTTTTAACACTGGAAATGAATTCAGCACAGCTGGGCTCTCTAACTCTAAACTACAGCCAACATGGGTGCTAGTCAAAAGTCAATTAAGGCTGACAGCTCCATTTCCAAAAAAGCACTGCAACACTGGGTCTGTACCAATAGGAAGCATTCAAAAGAGTCTCATAATAATGATTATTGTTTCATAAAAATATCTATATCCAGAACCTAGGAGTGTGAAACATTATGGAGAAATCTCTTTCTAGATAAATGAAGGCTAAGCATTAAAACATTTTACCGATTTTCCAGGGGATGCTTCTAGAATGTACTGCATACTTCTAGGCCTTCTTTTTTTTTTTTTTTAACTTTTTTTTTTTTTTTTAGGCCTTCTTAACTAAGTGCTCAAAATCTGATTTGAACTCCTGGCAACTTATTATGAATGACAATTACTATATGGTGTCAAATGGCCTTTGGTGCAAAAGGGTGTTTTAATATGTGCATGGCCCCTGCTTGTGGTATGTTTTAGGTTTATGTTTGCTTTTATTAAGCTTTTCCCTTCCACCCAGTTTAGTCAACCAGCTATTATTTCTTACTTCTCTCCAGCTGTCTGCCCACTGCAAGGTTTCTCCTCCCTCCCCCCTTTCTAACTGACAGTCTCTCACACTGCCCTAACCTTAGAAACCAGTGTTTCCAGTAAGAGCAAACAGGCTGACTCAAGGCCTGGGTTACCATCCATGATTTCTATGGCATCTGTGGGCCTTTTTCACATACTCTCTGGTTATTAGCCAAGTTCCAGATAATTGCAGGGTAATTACAGCCCATGTAGATTCCATCCCACACCCCATCCTTCTCCAGCAAGTAATGCGTGAGCTCCAATAGTACATCGCCAGCCCCTACTACAGCAAGTTGAAATAGTCTTTGATTCCATGTAACTAGAGAAAGCCTCTGCCTCAACCTCAGACACAAAATACGCCATTTTTAAATTATGCTTCTTAGTCTGTCAGTAACACTTTCAAGGGATCTTTTTGAGCCCTGCCCTAGGATCCTTCCCATAAAGATATAAAACCCTATTTTGATCACAATCTCAGGAAGTGAATAAACTATTTGCTCTCACAAATAGTGCTTTGGAACTCAATTTAGATGTCCCTTCACAGGACCCCAACAGTTACTACCCATCTGTTCTTTTCATGTTTAAGGAGAGAGGTAAGAAACACGAATTCCACATTCCACATTGGTGGGAATGTAAATTGGTACAGCCACTGTAGAGAACAGTATGGAGGTTGCTTAAAAAACTAAAAATAGAACTACCATATGATCCTGCAATCCCACTCCTGGGTATGTATCTGGAGAAAAACATGATCTGAAAGGATACATGCACCCCTATGTTCATTGCAGCATTGTTTACAATAGCTAAGACGTGGAAGCAACCTAAATATCCAACGACAGATGAATGGATAAAGAAGATATGGTACATATATACATTGGAATATTACTCAGCCATTAAAAAGAATGAAATAATGCCATTTGCAACAACATGGATGGACCTAGAGATTGTCATACTGAGTGAAGTAAGTCAGACAGAGAAAGAGAAATACTGTATGATATGGCTTATATGTGGAATCTAAAAAAATGACACAAATGAACTTATTTACAAAACAGAAACAGACCCACAGACTTAGAGAATGAACTTATTCATCCCTTACCGGGGCAGGGGGGACAGGTAGTGGGGAGGGATAGTTACGGAGTTTGAGACTGATATGTACACACTGCTATATTTAAAAGAGATAACCAACAAGGACCTACTGTATAGCACAGGGAACTCTGCTCAATATTATGTAACAACCTAGATGGGAAAAGAATTTGAAAAAGAATAGACACATGTATAACCATCACTTTGCTGTACACCTGAAACTAACACAACATTGTTAATCAACTATATTCCAATATAAAATAAAAAGCTTTAAAAAATTAAAAATTTAAAAAAAGAAACATGAATTCCAGCTCAACCACTTACTGTCTGTGTACCCTTGAGCAGGTAACTTATCCACTTCATCCCTAAGGTATCTTCCACTTTGGAATTAAGATGCCCAACAATGGAGTTAATAAGAGACTTGAATGAGATAATGCTCAGAAAGAACTGGCACTCAAAATATGTTCAGTGAAGGTTGGCTACTGTGATGGTTAATTTTATGTGTCAACTTGGCTTGGCCACGTTGCCCGGATATTTGGTCAAACATTCTGGATGTTTCTATGATGATGGCTTTTGGCTGAGAAAACACTGAAATTGGTGGACTTTGAGTAAAGCACCTTCCCCTCCATAATGTGCATGGGCTTCATTCAAACAGCTGAAGGCCTTAATAGAACAAAGACGGACCTCTCCCAGCAAGAGGGAATTCTGCCAGCAGACTCCCTCTGGACTCAAACTGCAGCTCCTCCCTGAGCCTCCAGACTGCCAGCCTTCACCACCAGATTCTGGACGTGCAAAGTCTCCAAAATCATATGACCCAATTCCTTAAAATATATCAATATCTCTTTCTCTCTCCCCCCAGACCCCCACGTCTCCCTCTCCTCTCTGTCATCATACATATATGGAGAACCCCGACTGATACAATTACTATCAGAATTATTTATGATCATCATCACTATTACACCATTCAACCAAATACACTGGTCATCCTGTAATTTCAACTCCAAAGGAGATAGAAAGGAAGAAAAGCTTAATGACCTCAAACTTCTTCCAATCAAAAAAGGACTGGATAATCCTCAGCAAAACCAGATATTCAAGTAAATGTCCCAAAGTAGTTCACCTAGCATCCAAGGATGACTTGGTATCAAGATATCAGTGTGGACCCATTCCTAAGCATTGCAAATACAGTTAAAAACTTTAATATGTCTGTCTCTTTTTTGTAAGAAACTTTAAGGAAGAAAAGCAACAGCAAAAGAAGACTTGCAATTAGTAAATTAATTGATTTATGTGTTTTACTGTTGAATTTAGGTTACACTGTAAGCTCCTTCAGAGCATATCCAATGCCTGCATCTTTCTAGCAAAACCACAGTGATGTTACCAACATGATTATTCATTTATTGCCTACTGATTTTGTAGGCATATGCTTCTGTGATCTGGGCTTTGCTCATAAAACTATCATAAAATGAAACCCCTTTTTCTATGAAAGGTAATAAAATAAATCAGCTTCATGTCTTTGAAGTATGGAATTTTTCACAATCTCTTTCCATATTTTTGTTTAGCAGAGGGTCAAAGGATATCTCAAAACCCTGTAATTTCATTCCATTTCAATTCACAGGATATAAATATCTTTATTTCTCTGCCAGGCATTTTATTGATATTTCTTTCGTTGTCCCATGTCTCATGGATTGTGTGTCCTAACTTTCCAGTCTCCTACCTAGCATTTGGCTTTAAATGTCTTTATTTCTTTAATTATCAGAAAGGTAAATCTATGAGAGGGCCAGGCTGCAAGTGGTCAGGAGGCCAGGAATGAGGACAATTCAGTGGTGAGAACAATTAGGGTGGCACCAGATTGGAAGACTAAAGTTTTGATGGGCAGGGGGTGTATCATGACTGTGAGTTGCAAGAATCTGAGTGAAGTCAGAGCAAGGGAACTGGGACAGAGCGAAGCACAAAGGGTTAAACTCTTAAGTATGAGTGAGAAGGAAAGGGTCAGTGTCCAGAGGAACGATCTGGACAGGAACAGAACACATCTTTCAGGCAAGTTGCAAGGAAACAGGCAGAGAAGAGCCTCCCGTGGGACAAATGGACTTGTCCACATGACAGCCCAATTTGGAATGACAAAGGATCCCAGGGCAGGGCTATCTGCCCACTTTCTTGGTTTTAAATGGCCTCACTAGTGTGGGGAGATAAAGGTTAGCAGGTGTGTGCTGTTCCCTGACAGAGGCCAAGGATGGCTCTGCAGGTGCCGGGAAATGCAGCTGAGAGGACGGTCCTCTGGGAGCCCTTGCAGGTCTATTGCCATCGTTGGAACTGATACAGCATAGACTCTTCCTCTGGTTTTCAGTCTCTTAAGAGCCATGGATTAAATATTCATTTTTATTACATTATCTCCTGGAGCCTGCTGATGAAAGGAATGGATAAACAGTGGAAAAAAGTCCTAAAGTCAGCTAGGAAAACTTGGGAAGATCTGAAAATCTTTTCACTTTCACTAAAACTGTAAGTGTCCAGTTCCCAAATATCTTCTTTGTTCAGAGGACAAGAGAGGTTGATCCTAAATTCTCAGTCAAAAGCAAAATATATCAGCCCCTCTTAAAAGAGATACAATTTAAAGTATGGAGGCATAATGTTAGAGGGTTTGTTTTTTTTCCGCTTGTTTACTCGAAGATCAAAAAAGAAGGCCTATCCCAGAGCAAAGGAACAAAGCAGAGGACATGTGGCTTCCAGCCACCCGCTTTTATGTAACCACCACCGTCACAGTCAGGGTAATCCCTTCTCCCAACAACCAAGAATCACGGTGCGCCCTCCCTACGCAGTACTGTTTAAGGCCAAACAAAAACTCCATAATCCGGAAAACAGTTTATAAACTCACTAACACATTGCTGTAAGGCTGGACGTATTATTTAGTCATGCCTGCGACATTTGCATTTGTAGAAGGTAACAAAACTTGAAGTTTAAAAACAGGGAGAATCCAATGTGGAATTTCAAACAGCCAATAGATAAAGAAACTATCTGGAAGGAATTCAAAGGCATTTCACAGCCACTGAATTGAAACAACTTATTTAGAGCCCACTCCACCCACGAGTAAGACTGACCCTGAGAGCACCTTTTATAATAGAGCCATGAGTTTTAATCTTAAAACATTTGCCTATTAATTCTGAATATTCAACTCTAAAAGAACTAGAAAAACACACTAATGCTTAGACAAAATCTTATGATGCTTCCAGTTTCTCCCCAGAGCTATTTCCATCAGTTTGTTCCTAGGGCAAGTAGCTTGTAAGGGGGGTGGGTAGTAGGGGCATTTCTTCGACCAGTTAAATATTTTTGCAGAAGGAAACCATGTTACATTCTCCTAAGGGATTTAATCCAAAGACTTTTTCTCCTAAATTTCACATGTAAATTGCTCCCATCTTGAGAGAACAAGGACTTGTAGATACTAAAGAAGTAAATCAGAAATTAAGCTGCTTGGAGTTACCACTGATTGATCTGGTATTATTAAACCTTTCTACCATTTTCTTACTCACATTTACCTTCTATAGAAAACTAAAGTGATTACAGTTTTTTTATACAGCTTTTTCTAAATGACTGTACATTTCCCTTCAAAATCTTTGAAATAAAAAGCTCCTGTGAAAACCTAGTACAACTGTGGTCATAATTACTGTAAAATTCCCATTGATTCCCAGGATGTTATGTATCGCAATTGCTCTTTATCTCATTCTGCTGTGTTCAAGCTGACACCAGCTACTTCCAATTCTCCTCTAGTGACTGTCATAATGTTTCTGTTTCAGAATTTAAACAGATTCTAATCTAGAGTCATGTACTATACTAGTCTACATTTCTTTAAAAACCCTCAAAGAATTCTACAACACAATCCATGCCCTGAAGACATTATTTTAAAATGCTTTTTTGCATCTACTAATCCAGAAGGAGAGTCTGAGTTGGCCAACACCATAATTTTTACTGAGTACTTCCTATGTACTAAGAGTTTTACATATGTTAGTTCATTTAATCCTCACAACAACCAGATGAGGATGGTATTGTAATTATCTCCATTTCAACCACTAGCAAACTGAGGCACAGAGGCATTAAAGACTTGACTGGGATCATAGAACCAATAAATGGCAAAACCAGAATTTGAATGGAAGCAGGTCATCTCTAGGGCCTGTGCTGTCAACCCTACCTTAGCTCTGCCCATGGAGAAAATCAAACAGCACAGAGGAGATGGGATTTGATTCACTTTGTTGTATAGCAGAAGCTAACACAACACTGTAAATCAACTCTACTCCAATAAAAATTAACGTAAAAAAATTTTTTATAAATAAATAATTAGCACCTAAAAAGTTAAAAATAAATTTTAAAGCTTTTATAAATAACAAAAGCTATTATAAAATTAATTAAATAACATTGTTTGGAAAAAAAATCAAGACATCTACACTGTGAAGAATGGGCCATTTTATTCTCAGGTTTTTTTTTTTCCTTTAATTAGCAAGCAAAATACTGTTGATCCTGTGTCAGGGGAGAGAGAAGGGGATACGGAAAGCGATCGGGAGGGAGACAGAGACAGTGACAGAGGAAGAAAGAGGTCCAACATCAACTTTTGCTGAGTTTTGAAGAAGCAGGAAAACCCAGATCATGCTACTGCTTAGAGCCCTGTTAATAAGTTAACAGGAAACACTGTATACTTGAGAAAAACGTTCTTTCTGCTGTGTTACTCTTCCAACCCCACAGCATGTCTGTTACAGGATGCAGCTTTCCAGTAAGGGCCATCATGAAGGCCGTGACCTTTTGTTTTAGTTTCCTGAGGGGAAAGGGAGTCTCTTGCCCACAGTCTGGGTCTGGGGAGGCCAAACTCTACAGAGAGGAGAGGGCTGTGGAAGCCAGTGTGAGACCGAATGGAATTCCCAGGTCATTAAGGAATTAGCCTCAAGTTTCAACTCAGATGCAGCTCCATTAAATAGAAGACTGAGAGGAAGATGCCCATGCTGGCTGTAGGCGGGTCCAGACCACTCTGTTTGGACGCTGCGCTAGCACATGTGACACTTCACACCAACCGAGAGCTTTGTCCACAATCACCAACACCGGTCAAATGCTGGTGATGGCACCAGGGATGCCAGCACCGCCAGCACTGCCACCGTAGCCACCAGACCTGCACCAAGTACAGGGATGACTGGACATACTGGCCAGGCCTGAATAGTGGACTCCTTAGAGGGGAACATGAACCTGAAACACACACGACTAATTTCCCCAATTCTGGGATACACATTTTGGCGTCTGAAGCACACCCCAGCGGTGAGGCTGTCTTTACTCAGCTCTCTGGAGAGAAGAGCACTCCGCAGAGAAAAGATGGAGACAGAGGGGCAGCAGCCACTTTATCATCTGATGAATCTGGAAAGAAAGCAACCTGAGCTCTCTTCACTGACCTCTGCTTCCCAACTGAGTTCAGCCTCCAAGTCAAAGCCAACGAGTCTTCACCTCCTGCCCCACTGGAAGGGGCAGGAACGTGTACAGTATGGTGCTGAGAGCAATGACTGTGGAGACAGAGGACCTCCGTCCTCAGCGCTCCCCTCCATGATGCAATCTCACGTGAAAGGGCAAGTATGCAATCCACCTGGGTTCCGGTCTACCCAAGACTCCTGACACTGCTTCAGTTCTCTAACCAGGCTTTTTGCTCTATGACTAATACTAATACGACTGAATTTCAGGCTGATTTTAATAATTTTGGGCCCTGAGTTTTATATTTTATGGTGCATTTACATAGGTCATAATAAATTCTCGTACAACCAAAATACAGGATGTCCTGACCTTTGCTCAACATTTTAAGCCATTATTGAACTCTTTTATAACTTTAAATTTAAAATATCTTTATTTTTAATTCAAACCCAGTTTTCAAACACAAAGCATAAAAACAATGCCTAAACTTAAGGGACTATCTAAACCATTTCAAAACATAAACCAATTACACAAAATAAATTTATGCATAAGTATAGAACACAATTAAAGTTTATTTAGAATCACAGTAGTGGGATCCTTCACTATAGGAAATAATGCTTGAGTGGAAATTTAAATTCCCTCATCTTACTTTAAAAGAGGAAAAGGAAAAAACACACCATTATCCTAAATAGCCATTTTCAGAATTTTATTCATATTATTGCACTCTTTATGGCATGCAAAGTAAGAAGACTAAAGAATTACTAGGCTGTTAAACTTGCATTTACCTAATCAAATTGACATCGTGTTGGACTTTTTGATCTGTTGAATGTTTTTGTCTATTTGATATACAATTACCGTTTACTACAGAAGTGTTTTAATGAAAGTAGCACCTTAAAGGCTTTTAAACATATCAGTAAAACCAAAGATGTTTTAGGAGCTCAATAAAATCATGAATTCTGGTAGCTTTAATTAAATCTATTAAACTCCCTTCATAGCTTGGACATAAGTTCCTATTTTCCTATTTAAAGAGAGTATTGCAAACATATAATAAATAACGGCAATTAAGTTTTATGTTTATTTTTCTAACTTAAATAGCAATATATTTTTATTGTAGAAAATTTGGGACATAGTGAAAAATATAAAGGAAAACAATCCACCATCCAACTGCAAGATAACTGTTAATATTTTCATGCACTTCCTTTTAAGCTTTTTTCTGTTTTGTTGGGGTTTTTTTTTACACAATTGAGGTGAATATATTTACAATTTAATATCTTACTTTTTATACCTAACATTTAAAAAGTCTGCATTTCCCATGGTATGGAAATCCTCTTTTTAAAAATCATTTGGAGAAAAGGTTTTGTCCACTGCTGTGTCCTCAGCACTGAAGCAGTGGCTGGATATTTGTAGGATAAATTAATTATCAAGTGATTTATCCTATCATTTATTACCCCATGACCACAGTTCTGCACATTTAGGCTGTTCTCAATCTTTCACTATTATGGGTAATGCCATGTATCTTTTTGCATAAAGACTTTTCAGCGTTTAGGATTATTTACTTGGGATCAAATTCCAGAAGTTGAATTACTGGGCCAGGTCTTGTATAAACAATTTTAAGACTTCTGATACCAATCATCAGATTGCTTTCTCCAGAGCAGTACCTTTGGAGTTATCTATTTCAGCACTCTTTTTGAAAAAGCTTTCCTGCTCTAACAGATAAAAAGTTATCTCATGGTAGTTTTACTTGTAGGTCTTTAATTACCTATATTGACTATTTCTCCAAATATGTATTAAACATTTGTATTTCCTGTTCTCTGAGCTGTCTAGCCATATTATGTAGCAATTTACTCGGTCACTCTGAATTCCTTGCACCAGTAGCCATATTCTTCTATTCCCTGGGTGTTTCCTCTTTCACCTCCTTTTGGGCAAAAGTTGGTTCTGTTAAATCTCTATATAAACTTCAAAACATTGTCATGTTCACACAGGGACACACACACACCCAAATTTGATAAAAATTTTTAAAACATTGTTGCTTTTAACACAATATATATACATTGTAGAAAAATTAGAAAGTATAGGTAAAGAAAATAAAAGTCACAGATAAGCACTGTTTACACTTTAGTATATATCTTTCCAAATTTTGCTCTACGCTATACCATTTTTAAAAGAACGTATGTGGGATCATGTGTGCATACTGTTTTGCAATTGTTTTTTTACTTAACTCTATTTCATAAACAGCTTGCCATATCATCAAATGCCCTTCATGGTATTTTTAATGCTAACAGAACACTATGGTAGATAAGAGCGTGGACTTTAAAGGCATACAGCTATGAGTTCAAATGTTGCCTCCAAAATCCTAATTAAAAGACTTAGTTTCTTGGGGATCCCTGGCGGCACAGTGGTTAAGAATCCGCCTGCCAATGCAGGGGACACAGGTTCGAGCCCTGGGTCAGGAAGATCCCACATGCCGCGGAGCAACTAAGCCCATGCACCACAACTACTGAGCCTGTGCTCTAGAGCCCACGAGCCACAACTACTGAGCCCATGTGTCACAACTACTGAGCCAACGTGCCACAGCTACTGAAGCCCATGCACCTAGAGCCTGTGCTCCGCAACAAGAGAAGCCACTGCAATGAGAAGCCCACGCACCGCAACGAAGAGTAGCCCCCGCTCGCCACAACCAGAGAAAGCCCGCATGCAGCAATGAAGACCCAACGCAGCCAAAAAATTTTTTTAAATAAATTTTTTTTAAAAAAGACAGTTTCTTTAAGCCCTTTGCTCATCAGTAAAATTAGGATAACAATATTTTATACTGATTGTTGTTTAAATAAAATAATACAATTTATAAAGCAACTTAACAACATGGTGATAACAGGTGTTTAATAAGCATTTATCAAATTAAGGAAGATTTGATTAAAAGTTATTTTGTTTTAATTTCCATCTCTTTGCTTTTCTTGTATATTTGGATTTGTACTTCTGTGTGTGCACACACACATGTGACTTGTGCTATGCCACTCTTCACATCTTTTTCATATTTCTTTTTTTTTATAAATTTATTTTATTTATTTTTGGCTGCATTGGGTCTTCGTTGCTGCGCGCAGGCTTTCTCTAGTTGTGGCGAGCGGGGGCTACTCTTCGTGGCGGTGCCCAGGCTTCTCATTGTGGTGGCTTCTCTTGTTGCAGAGCACGGGATCTAGAGCACAGGCTCAGTAGTTGTGGCACATGGGCTTAGTTGCTCCACAGCATGTGGGATCTTCCTGGACCAGGGCTCAAACCCGTGTCCCCTGCATTGGCAAGCAGATTCTTAACCACTGCTCCACAGGGAAGTCCCAATCTTTCTCATATTTCTACTGGGGTGCTTTTTGTCCTTGTTGCTTTGAATTCATTTATTCATTTATTCATTCACTCATTCATCCAACAATGACTTATTAAAAGCTACTGTGTGCTTATTTTATCAAGGATAGTAAACTTTTATCTTTTATGTTGCAAATGTTCTTTCTAGTTTATAGTTTGCATTTTAATTTTGTTTATGGTAGGTTTTGGTGTACAGAAATATTAAATTTTCATGCACGTATTCTATTTCTTATTTTTTGTAACATGCTCAGAAATTTCTTCTCTACCCTAAGGGGATCCTTTATTATTTGGAGTGAAAAACCCTGTTTTTTTAAAAAAAGTCTGAGGCCTGAAATGAAGAAAAACAAAATAATTGGTTTGATATAGAACCACCTTTATAAAATATCTGTTTTGCACTCTAATTTGTTTTTCAAGAGCAGGCCAGGCGTATTCATTATTTGTGTTTCCGGCAACTAGCACAGCATATGACACATAGTAGGTTCTCGACAAATGCTGACTTTCCTCAGAGAGAATAGAGCAGTCAGAAAAGGCAAACTCAGTAACCAAACATCAGAATTGAGAGGAAAGATCTTAATTAGGCTGACACTACAACACTACAGAGAAAACATCAAGAAAGTTCAAAATCAAACATTCTACAGCACTGATGTTCTTCTGTTGTTGAGGAGATAACACCTGCTCTTAACATATTCTCAAGCCCCAAATATCACTACTAGTCTATGGGGCAACATTTCTCTAAGTGTGCTCTGAACTACATTACCCTTCAAGATGCTCCAACAGCAAGAATCCTATGATCAAATAAATCTGGCAACCACTTCACATTGCTTTACCCCTTCTCGTCAACTCACCCGCATACCAGAGGCACAATGAACTTCTGCATAAATAAACCTCTGAGAAACTCTGCAGGTACTCATTTTCAAAGGAGACAGAGAAGAAACTGAGTTCAGAGTTTATCTGGGGTACCCAGACAGAAAGGAGGGAACCAGGGAAATGACGGGTCCTAGCAAAAACTAAAATCAGTATTCTGGGATTCAGGAAGATCCTGGACAAAGCACATACTTAGGACACAGAAAAAGACCAACGACTGGAGGAGACACAGACCAGGCAGGAGGCATTCAAGGATGTCGGCAGGACTTAGGTTACACGGTAGACTGGGCAAGAAGTAAGCACCAGCATCCTGGAAGATCATGCGGCAGGAACCAGGAACAGGAAGCAGGGACCCAGGCGTGGCTGAAGATGGAACAGAGAGATGTGGCAGCCACATCACCCCAACCAAGAGCTGGGCTGGACTACAACATGCAGTGGGATCCCTATGGCTACCAATCATTTGCTTCCGAGCCAGGCTAATTATTCAACACTCATTTACTAGGGGCAGGGCAATGCACTCTGTGCAGGGATTTTTAAAAATTTTCCACTTGACGATCTGTCCACAACGGTGAAAGGAGTTATGTGTGAGAGCTTGGATTATAACCAGCCCCGTGTTCCTGATTCATTGCAGTGATGCGTAGCATGCATTTAGACTGGGACCCTGGCAGTACGTTCTTTAAATCTACTGTGATGGGACAGAGTACCAAGTGGAAAGGGCCATCAGCGCTGACGTCAACAAATCAAGTTCTCCCAGGCAGGGTTCCCCTGGGAGACTCAGAACCGGGTTAGACAGTGAACAGAATGGGGTCAAAGAGGTAACATCTAGGCAACAGTGGAATGAGAAGCCAGGCAGCTCCTTTGGCTGTAAATAATGCAGGGTTCCAGGGGCAGAAGGGGTCTGGGCTGGGAAAAGAATCCTCTCTGGATCCCAGGTTAGCTTGGTCACAACCCTGTCAGAGTGGCTCTGCTGTTTTTGCTCTGTATTGCTTTGCATTTGCCTGTAAGCATTTAACTGTAGTGTTGAAACAAAATCTTCATAAATCATCACGTCTTTGCAGGTTTTCTACACTGAAGGATAATAGTTTACTTGGTGTGTTTAGTTTATTGTCTTGGTTTAACATATCTTGAAAGCCTTGCAGTGAACAAAGCTATTCTTCAAATGCAGTCACTGACAGGAAAAGAACTGGAAATTGTGATTCACGAGCTTGATGTCAAACCGAACCACATATCAGCAGTGAAATAAATGGAGGCATGTGGTTTTAAAATCAGTCCTTTTATCCTGAAACAACGAGTTTCAGGCCCTTAAGTCTGATGCAAATTAGCCTAGATGAATTTCTAGGTTATGTTCATAATCACTTTTTCAAATACTTTTAACCAGTTGTTACTATTACCAAATATTTATATTAGCGGCAGAAATTTGTGAATGACCCCCCTTACTCCTCACGGGATACAGGGATCTCCAAACATCCTGGCACCCACCTTGAAAAACAATCCTCAGGTAACTGCATCACCCACAATTACACAAAAACCTGGCCTTATCTTGATATCATCTTGTAATTAGTATACTCCTCTAGATTTTACTGACAGGTACCTTTAGAGCTACTCTTAAAAGCTACTACAACCCTGCAGAGTACGTGTTGTTATGTTCTTTTTACAAAGGAAACAAAGGAGAAGCCAAATAATTTGTCGAAGGCCAAAGAGCCAGTTAGGGTAGGAGTTAGTATTCAAATTCCATTCTGACCCTACAAGCCGAAATCTCTTAATTATCTTGCAGTATAGTCAAGTTGCCTAAATTGTTTTCCCATAATAGAAAGTAAACTTTTGATCACTGAATATCTTTCCTCATCCACTGCATACATCCCAAATCTAGATGACATGACAAGGAACCCAGGAGGGGCCTTCAATTCATTTGGGAGTCTTCCTTAAGTTAAACAGTCTACAGGAGGTGAAGGGGTTTAGATCAATCAATCAACAAGTGATTACTGAACGCCTCAGACTTTTTTGTGCCAGGCATGACAAAAAAACAGAGGGAAGTAATAGAATTGATCATTATTCTGATAATCTAATGTTGGGGGATGAGGGGGGAAACCGAGCAAATACCTTGGGAATTTAGAAAGAGATAAAGTAGGGATCTTGTGAGAATAAAGAATCACTGATGCACAAG
Source organism: Monodon monoceros (assembly GCF_005190385.1). Taxonomy (NCBI): domain Eukaryota; kingdom Metazoa; phylum Chordata; class Mammalia; order Artiodactyla; family Monodontidae; genus Monodon; species Monodon monoceros. The sequence goes on from NW_021703783.1 coordinate 51,464,432, forward strand.
CAAATGACAGTTTACATGTAATAGGAGCCTAGGAAAATTAGCTGTTAAAGAGGTGCTTTGTGGGGAGGAACAATTGCATTAAATCGGTTTCCTTAATCTAGGTATGATTCGTGGTTATGCTGAAATTTGAGGTTATCTACCATGCAATCAACCATATCTAAAGAAAAAATATCGTACTAGTTAAGAGTGCATGTACATATGAAACACTGCCTTAGAACCAAGAACGAGGCTATACAGGGACTTCCCTAATGGTGCAGTGGTTAAGAGTCTGTACTTCCACTGCAGGCGGCATGGGTTCAATCCCTGGTCAGGGAACTAAGAACCTGCATGCTGCGCGGTACGGCCAAAAAAAAAAAAAAGAATGATGCTATATAATAACATTATAAATGTTTTCCTGAGAGTACATATAAACATTCCCTAATAGGTCTGCCATGTAACTATTCAGCCCTTTGGTTTCAGTAATAAGAAAGGAAATTAAGTACTGCTTCCTGTGTTTCATATCAAGAAAAAAACAAATGACATAATAAATTATTCAGTTAAAGGCCTTTTTTATTTCACACCATTAGAGTATAATGAATTGGCTTAGAAAAATTAGGGTAAAATATACTAATCTTCATTTTACTGGCATGTTATTACACACTTGGTAAAACCAACTGGACTTATCTAGGGCCGGAAGGAGGCTGTTAGAAAGATACTGCTTTCAGTTCTCTTTTAAGAATCAACAATGAAAAAAAGTATAGATAAAGAAATATGTAAACTATTCAGGTTTGCTTTTTAAAAACACCTTGTCCTTGGTACAGCTTCTTCAAATGCCACATATAACAAGAACAAAAATTATTTTTTCACTTAAAGCAATTGCATGATGTAATCCAATAATGAGTCCTGGTACCAGATAGTAATATACTCTACTCTTGACTTGTGCATAGTTTTTGCCTCTAGATAGAGGGGAGCAGATAGGCTTAATTCTTTCTTACCATGATTTTTCATAATGCAAACTCATTTTGTCTCATTTATTCATTCATTTCACAAATATTAAATATCTACACAGTGCCTTGCACCATGGTAGGCGGCGTGGACACAAATAAGGCCACGACACAGCTGCTGACACAACAATCATATCTCAGAACACCAAGAAAAAGATTTTCACTGTAAAACACTCCTCGGTCATTTTTCTGCTTTACAACACCAACTGTATCATCAACAGAGGTATATTCTAGCAGAAAATATTTATAGTTTTAAGACATTAAAGAGCACTTTTCAAGGGGCAGTCCACAGACTGCCAGTACTGGAAGGGAAACTCTACTCATCTTCCTCCTTTCTTCTTCAACCCCAAAGGGGAGACCAGGAACAATACGGGGGTAGTACTAAAATTGTTCCTGTTTCCTCTTCCCCTGGAATCAAGATGGCGTAAAGCTCAAACGCAAACCCTGAAAGCAAATCGTAAATAGGAACATAACTACTCCGTCATCTGAAAACCATTTCTCTTGCTTTCTTAGTACCACTGCCTTGGCCCCTCAATTCACTCAACAGAGATTTACTGAGCGCCTACGGCAAGCCCAATACTTCTGTGTGCTGGGGATGGAGCAGTTAACAAAACAGATAAAATCCCTGCCCTCGTGGAGCTTCCATTAACAAAAAGCAATAGGCTATACAACATACGCATAAAAAAGTAAAAGAAATAGCACGTCCTAGGGTGCCATGGGAAAAACGAAAGCAAGGAAGAGAGAGGAGGGGTGTTGGGGAGGTTACTATTTCAAGTACAGCTGGGAAGGGAGGCCTCACTAAGGAAGTGACATTTACGCCAAGCCTTGAAGAAGGTGAGAGAGGGCGTCACACAGGCAAATAGGGGGGGGGGGCGAAGAAAGACCCTGAGACAGAAGCCAACTGGGTCTTTCTAAGGCCAGGGGGCCTACGGTAGACACAACGGGAAGCCACTAAAGTGTTTTGAGCAGACCTCAGATATTTTAAAAGGATCACTATGCCTGTTCTGCATAAAATATTTGTCAGAACAGAAGACAAGGGGACAAACGGAAAACCCAGCTCGGAGGAAAATGCAATAAGCCACATAAATATAGATGATAGTGGCTTGAACTGCGTTGGATGTGGCAGAGGTAGATGACAATGGTCAGATTCGAGATATATAATATTTTGAAGGTAGAGTCAACGGGATTTTCTGACAGACTGGATGTGCAGTGTGAGAGAAACAGAGGGTCCCAGGAAGATACCAAGGGCTCTGACATGAACAAGTGGTAAGATGGATGTGCCATTTACAACGATGGGGAACACTAGAGAGGAGGGGGTTTGAGGGAGCGAACGAGGAGCTTGAGTTTGGATATGTTCGGTAAGTTGCTTGCCTGTTCGACCTTCAAATGAAGATGCTGGAAGTCCTGTGAACAGGGAAGCCTAGAGTTCAGGAAAAGGACCAAGCTGGAGACACAAATTTCGAAAGCATCATGTATTGATGACCAGATGACACCACAAAAGAAGAGGAAGCACAAAGACCAAACCCTGGTGCACTCCAATACTTAGATATCAGGGACCTAAGGAATAAACCAAAAGAGACCAAGTAGGAATGAGAAGGGAAGGAGGACAATGTGACAGTCTAGAGGCCAAGTGAATAAAAGCTTCCGGGGGGGGGGGGGAGTAGTTAATTATCTCAAATGCTTCTGACTGGTCAGGTAATACGGGACTGAGAATTAGCTAGCAGGCTTAACAATATGGAGGTCACTGGTCACCTTGGTAGAAGGAGACATAATAGGGCACAAACACTGCATTGGACTAGGTTTAAGAGAGAATAAGCGGAGAACTATTCAATATTAAAGACTGAATACAGACAAATTTCTCAAGGGATTTTGCTTTTAAGAGAAGCAGAAAAGTGGAGTGGTAACTGGACAGAGTAAGCGTCAAGAGAGGGTTGTTTTTTAAAGTGGGTGAAATAACATCATGGTTGAATGGCAATAATTCAGTAGAGAGGGACACTAATGATGCTGGAGAGACAGAGAATATGCTGGAGCCGCGTCCTGGAGGGGGCACAAGGGCATGGGACCTGATGCACAAGTGGAAGGCTGGCACTGAATAAAAGCACACAGTTCAACCGTAGTAGCAGGAGTGAAGACAGAATATACGGGCACAGATGCAAACAGAAGTTCTCTTCTAATGGCTTCTACTTCCTAAGGGAAATAGGAAGCAAAGTCTTTAACAAAGGGTGAGAATGGAAGCAGAGGCAGTGAAGATCTGAGGAGAGAGGAGAGAGCAGGAGTATGGGACATCTAGGAGAGCAGAGGCATGAATGAAGACCAAGGAAATGTAGCTTGGTAACCCAGCAGCACTAAAAGTGCGCTTGAGAGTGGCAATCTTGAAATTAAAGTGAAACCAGTCAGCTTGGCTGAGTGTTTTTCTCCAACCATATTAAACGGCAGAGGCAAAAATTAGGGTGGTAGAAAGTTGAGTTTAAGCCAGGTTTTCTAGGTGAGACCTATGACATGGAAGAGGGAAGAGGAAATTAAGAGTACACCCAAGAGACTGATTATATGAGATATGAAGCAATTGAGGCTGGAAAGAAGGGAAATGAGGACGTGAGAGGGGTGTGGAATAGTAAAAAGGGGGTGAGATCAATGGGTTTTAGGTCCTCGTGGGATTGAGGATTATTAGAGTCAGGATCACAGAGACTGAGTTAGAAAGATAGGTGCTGACTGGAGAGCAAGACACCCGAAGATGAGCCAGAGGGGAGCAGTCACTGGCAGTGACAAGGCTGAGCGCAGCAGTTCTCAAACAGGGTGACTTTACCACATTCCTATAAGTAAGTGAGCGTTCCAAAAAGTTTTTGGTAATGTGGGTGAGGTCTATTCATATTTACCATATTAAAATTAAAACAGGAAATTTTTAAACATAAGGATATACAAGTACACATTTCACTAGCTGCCAGAATGAAGATGTTCATCACATGTCATGTAACCTCTGAAAACTGCTGTGCACTCATAAATGCATGAAAGTTCCAATGGCAATTAATGTCTGAGTATCGTTATGGAAATAAAAGACCCTCGGAAAGCGTCTTAAGAACACTCACTTTGAGAACTGCTGGTCTAAGGTGTGGCCATGAGGCAGACATAACAACGGAAAGAGAGGAAGATGCAGGGCTGAGAAACGAAGAAACTAGAGGGACAGTTTATGTGAAGACTGAAATCACAAGAATTATGACAGAAGTAGGGCTGGAACAATAGTGAGCCAGGAGTGAAAGTGGTCAAAGACTGCAGGCAGTGACTGCAACAAGGAGGAACCATGGTTTGTGTGGTCTGATGGCATGAGATTCAAAATTCAGGATTTTTAGGAAGGAGAGAAGAACAGTCTGTAAGTAGCAAAGAAGGACAAACAGGACCTTCTACTCCTCCTCCAAGGGTATGTGAGAGAAAACTGCCACCACTTGAGAGAGCACAGGGGAAGCAATGAGTATGTCACCTTCTGTTCAAAAGGAGCCGTTTCCAGACACTTAAAGATGAAATTTATAGGAACATTACCTAAACCATTGATTAATCTTCTGTTCCTGCCCGTTCTGGACTGAATGTTTGTGTCTCCCCCACTCCCAACCCTGCCAAATTCCTATGTTGAAACCCCTGACCCACAGTGTGACTGTATTTGGAGACAGGGCTCCCAAGGAAGCAATTAATGTTAAATGAGGTCGTAAGAGTGGGGCCCTGATCCCACAGGATTAGTGTCCTTAAAAGAAGAAAGAGTAGAGAACTCTCTCCACCCCCACCCCCCAACCTCGTGCATGCTCCAAGGGAAGGCCGTGTGAGCACACACAGACAGGAGGCAGCCACTGGCAACCCAAGAAGAGCACTTTCACCAGAAACTGGCCTTGCTGACACACTAATCAAGGACTTCTAGCCACCAGAACTGTAAGAAAATACATTTCTGTTGTTTAAGACTCCCAGCCTGGGGTATTTTGTTATGGCAGCACAAGCAGACTAATACACTGCCCTCCCTGCTTCTTCAGCATGAGCAGCAGAGGCTGAGAGGGTAGGATTCTGAGTCAATGCAGTCATGGAATGCAAAGCCCAGATCACACTTGATAATTTTAGATGACTGCTGGCGAGAAAACTAGGGCTACTCTTTGGTGGTGGGGTAAACATATATGTATGTATGTATGTGTGTGTGTGTGTGTGTGTGTGTGTGTGTATCTGCATTCAAATTCACTAGAAAGCCAGATGAGGTGCTTTCTTATTTCTTAGTAAATGCAGCACTACGGGTACCTGATTCTAGCCTGGCAAACTGTCATTCTCTTAACTAAAATTATAGGGGGGGAAGTGAAATAGTAATAGAGAAACTAAATTTATATTCCCTTGTTCAAGGTTCACATTTAACGAAAATGTGCTCTGCACATACTAGAAAATTACATATTTAAAAAGAAACACTTGAATTCATCTGAAAAATCTAATTTTAAATGCCACTCTCTTTTTTTTTTTTTCCGGTACGCGGGCCTCTCACTGCCGTGGCCTCTCCCGCTGCGGAGCACAGGCCCTGGACACACAGGCTCAGCGGCCATGGCTCACGGGCCCAGCCGCTCCACGGCATGTGGGATCTTCCCGCACCAGGGCACGAACCCGCGTCCCCTGCATCAGCAGGCAAACTCTCAACCACTGCACCACCAGGGAAGCCCCCGCCACTCTCTTTTAATCAACAATCCTGACACTTCAGAAGAGGGCAAGGTAGAAATCCTTATGACTAACTAAGTTGAGGATATTAGTGCACTTTTTCAATGGAAATTCTGAATATTGATAACAGTAGAAATACTTGACATCAGAAGGTATCAAGAAGGAAAGCTATTCTCAGATTATATATCAGAATACATGAACAAATAAATATCTACTACATTATTATCTGAATGTTCACCTACATTATTTTCCACTGTTTTGCTGTTATTTTTAATGTGCTAACAGGTAAAAGCTACATTCATTAACTTTTTCTCAAATGATGAACTGTACCTAAAAAAGATATAAACTCTAGTAACTTATGCTGTCAAGCTATCAAATTTTCATATTGTCTGCTATATTCAACAACTGTGAAAGCAAAAGAAATGAACACTTCACCAGTAAAAAATATATTTATTAATTCTAACATCAATTCATACAAAAAGTCTTGATCTCTTCTAAAGATCTTTATTCTAAATACAAAGTAAACCTTTAAAATACATGAATAACAGAAAATGCACATTGCAATTACACGACCAACCATGAAAAGAAATATGTCAGTTCTCAAGTTCACACGTTTGCTGATGAAATACAAAGGGCAGATTTCTAATAAAACTATTAAGTGAGAAAGGTGTGTGTACAAGGTAGGCCGAGAGAAGGTATTGGTCAAAATTACTTGCCAGCCTCAAGCTACATTATCTCTGGGCTGTTAGACAGTTCTTCTCTATATCTTTTTTCCCTGACATTCAGATCTTAGGGACAGGTGTCCACCTAATGATGGCCTGTTGGACTCTTCTCCCTTATTATTTATTCACCCTGCTGACTCCTGTACCTTCCAGTTTTAAGTTTTCAAGTCATTTAAGCCACTCCAGATATCTGGGACAGCAGAAAAAAAAGAAAAAAAAAAGAAGGGAGGGACAAAAGATCAGATGTAAGTATCCAATACCCTGCAAGGATTCAAGACTCGTGACAAGTACAAAAGGAGAGAAAAACTAACACCTGTTTGGTTTTGAGGACATTAGTAAACATTCTGACCAATGATCCGTCTTGCTAGCATAAAGGTCCCTTACTGGGCATAGGCAGAATTCAAGGTAGCACTGGAACAATACAGTGGCAATATATGCAGAAGGTGGCATAAGACAGGTAGGGATGTTGGCACCTCCCAAGATCCCACAAACTCCATAATGATTCAGGGGAAATTGTTGTGTTCTCTGGCTCCCAGGAGGGATATAGACATGTTGACAGGACTGGAACCTAGATAAGGCCTGGGGTTTGACAAAAAGGTCACAGGCTAGATGTTACAACCAGACTCAATGGCAAGATCCAGGAAGCCCAAATCAGCTGCCAGGATGACATTCAAAGACCAAATGGGAACAGTCACATTTCAGTGGATACCAGGGCACGACTCACAGTCACCAAGCATGCCAACTCCAAAGCAGTGGACGCAGTGAGGGTCACACAATGAATAAAATGCCCTTCACCCAGGGCCATGAGGATACAGAGCTTTCCCGTTCACCCGAACGCCATCTTGGGAATGAGGGAAGGGAAAACCCTTGAGAAATGAAACAACCGAAGAGTCTTTAAACAGGAAACTAACGTGCTCTTAATGGACAAGATCAGGTGTTTTCAGTGGGAATGGGATCTTGAAGGCAAAGTGAAAGCAGCTATAGAAAATAAATTACGTTTCATTTGTATATTTTAATAGTAGTGTGTCCATTTTCACACACACATACACCCATCCTTCTGAACTCTGCTTCCCAACACTAGCTACATAAACATATTCTAAACCAGTACTATCCAAAGTGTGGTCTACGGACAGTGCCAGTTAGAAAACTGCTTATTACCCATCCATGCCTAGATGAATACTGAAAATGAGGGTAGGTGTTTAGAAATTCCTGCAGCAGTCTGGCATTGCCCCAACATCTAAGTCCGTGATGAATGGGCTCATCTCACTGAAGAGGACATAGGCAAGTGCAGATGTGGTCAGACTCACGTGGGGAGTTTCACATGGTGCAGTCACTACAGGACCACATATCAGACTGGGGGAAAAACAGCCCTTCACCACAAGTAGTCTTAGAAGTACTAATGCAGATCAGCCTAATACTACCACCAACTGCATCACCAATACTGGGGTTTGTATTTAGGATCACAATGGTGCAAAACAAACCAATGAGAAGAGAGAACTTCACAAGCAAGTGACATGTTCGTGCCCCGGAAAGACCAGGTGACATCAGACTGTTGAGACCGACGTTCCATGGGAGTTCAACTAGGGAAAAAGCGGAAGTCGTTCAACTGCTTTCCACGGCAGCAAGTACCATATTCATACCACAAAAGGGAAGTCTGTTTCAGGCAAACAGTATCAAGTCGCATGAAGTAGATGCTGTTCACTTGGAAGTTATTGATTTTTTGGGTAGTTTTGTTTACATTTCACTTGTAAAATCTGTTTTGATTCTGTGGTTGTAGGAGACCTGTAAGCATCAGGAGTTTACACCTAGTTTTACGTTAGTACATATTTAAGTAACATAACAGAAATAAAGTCAGCCGTGGAGGTCTGCAAGAATCTTTTCTTCCTTAAAAAGGTTCCATACATGATTTCAATTTGAGGAGTAACGGTGTCTTGGGGTTTGCGTTGAGGTCAGAAGCCTAGGCTGGAGAGCAGCAGAAACTAAAGAGGGAGAGGTAGCAAGGTCCACTCAGCATCTGAGCGGGCTGCTTCCAAGAATTGTGAAGCCTGTGTGTATATGTTGTAATTTAGTTACATCACTTGAGTTATTTTGTTATCAATGGGAGCCTAAGGGGGGACTCTCATATTTGAACTTCATTTTGGAAAACTAAGAATTAAGATTCTTTAATGAAAGCTTCCAGTTTATGAAACAGAAGTTATGCAATAACGCCTCCATCCAGAAATAGTCAGCTAATAGATGTGCTTTAAGAATCTCAGTCTTGGGCTTCCCTGGTGGCGCAGTGGGTGAGAGTCCGCCTGCCACTGCAGGGGATGCGGGTTCGTGCCCTGGTCTGGGAGGATCCCACATGCCGCGGAGCGGCTGAGCCCGTAAGCCATGGCCGCTGAGCCTGCGCATCCGGAGCCTGTGTTCCGCAATGGGAGAGGCCACAACAGTGAGAGGCCCACGTACCACAAAAAAAAAAAAAAATCTCAGTCTTTCAACCACTTCTTCCCTTCGTAATGTAACCACGTAGCAATAATAGCTTTCACCCGATAACAACTTTAGGAGGTCTGTATGACAAGAATCATCTCTACTTTCAGATGAGCAAATGGAGGTTCAGACGGGCAGGCTGTGCCTAGACCAGCTAATCAAGAACATGGCCAAGGGAGGACTTTAACCCACTTTTTGAATTTTGAGTCCAATGTAAGAATTATTTTTAAACTTTATTCACAGAGAATTTAGTTGTTTTCAGAAAATAATAATTTTTTAAAACCCCACCCAATTCTGTTAGTAGGGGAAGACATTTCTCTAAGATAATAACTACCACTTTTCTCTTTTTCCATTAAAAAAAACACTTTAAATTCCAGATTAGTATTCGGATATAAGTGTACAGGATAATAATTATTTTTCCTTTAGGATTCGATAGTATATGAATTTTATATAATTAAAAGAAAAAACTAGTGCATACTAAGCTATCATCATGACCCAGCCTGGTACCCAATCACTTTGGTGGTTGTCTATTTTTACATTATTCTACCAGACTATGTTTACATTTTTCCCCTACATAGATTGGGGAGGGGGGAGTAAAGAAAGGCAACATGTAGTGGAAAGAATACAAGGCTTTGTATCAAGGTACTGGGTCTCAAGCCACAACTGTAAATCTAATCAGTATCTTCACCAGAGACTTACGCCCTCCACATTTCCTACGTTCACCTGCTCACCAAGTCCTCCTCCGGTACATCTCTGCATGGCCTGCAACAGGGCAGTAGACTCCTACCTGATTCCCACCTCTCCAGTCCCTTCTTTTTCTTTTTTTTTTTTTTTGCGGTACGCAGGCCTCTCACTGCTGTGGCCTCTCCCGTCGCAGAGCACAGGCTCCAGACCCGCAGGCTCAGCGGCCATGGCTCACGGGCCCAGCCACTCCGCGGCATGTGAGATCCTCCCGGACCAGGGCACGAACCCGTGTCCCCTGCATCAGCAGGCGGACTCTCAACCACTGCACCACCAGGGAAGCCCAGTCCCTTCTTTTTCTAATCTTCCCTCCTTGCTACCGAGATGACCTTTCTAAGACATAAATCTGATCCCTTCACTCCTCTGTTGGAAATCCTTCAATTAACTCCTCATAACCTGCTGGATACAATCTGAACTTTGCCACCTGGCATACAAAGTCCTTCCAAAGGTGGTCTCATCTTCTCCCACCCAGTCTCCCCACCGCTTGGGGAAAGACGTATTCTTATTCGACAGTCCCTATGCATATTCATACTCTATGCTTCAGCCCCTTAAGAAACCAGTAGTGGTTCTTAAAATATTTTATTCCATAATGCTTTGGAACACACCATGCCCCCTGCCTGAAATATCTGTCCTCACATCCCCTCCCAACCTTCTGAACTCCTCCCCTTCCTTCAAGTCCTTTAACACTTCCTCTGTGTCACCTCCTTTGAGAGCATCCTCAGAAGCTTCCCTCTTCCCACCTGCCCTCGGCACATTCAACCCCTCTTCTCTGCTCCCCCAGAGCTAACCTGTACAGGAGGAGAGAGGCTATCATATCCATGACTCTGTAACTATGCATAATAATCTCCTTGACAATGGGAATGATGATTTGCTCATCCCCAGCACCCAAATGTCAGTTAGTTGTCAATAACTGTTTACTAAATGTATGAAATGTGGCCTTGGGCACATTTCCCCCTATACTGGAGTTTCTTCTTCTTCATGAGAGGGTCAGACCAGAATATATCAAAGACCTTGGCCTCATAAGGCTCTGTGTTTCAACACAGCTTTTCACAAAACACTGGACTTTCTTTTTTACTGGTTTATGAAGTTTTTAAAGGATAAAAACTTATTTAAAGAATAAAAACTTATCATTTCATCATCAGGACGCCTTGAGATGTCAAGTTTACAGATCTATATCAAGATAGTGTAAAAATAATACCGGTTGCCATTACTGAGCCTTGAACTATATACAAGGTACTGACAGAAATTCCCCCACACTTTTTAATTTCATTTACTCTCCCATGAGGTAGATGTTACTTGTCCTCATTTTAAAGAAGAAAACACAAGGACTTTGAAAAGTTAAAAGATCACAGAGCTAAGAGGTGCTGAAGTGGCTTTAAACCCACAGCTGTTTGACTTCAAATACCTTGTCCTCCATCACTCTGCTGGGTGAGGCAAAGGAATCTATCCAGGACACTAGCCTTGTCTTCACATTCTACACAACACCTGATTTAGTACTTAAAGTTTAATCACTGTTGAAATAAAAGGCGGTAAGAAATTCAATCAGGCGCATTTTAATCAGCAGATGTACTTAAAGAACGTTGACTTTCCCGTGAAACTGACAACACCCTTTGGCCACTGACCTGTCTAAATAAATAGATGTCTTGAATATGGAATTTTGTTCTGATAGATTTTTATATTTATATTCAGGACACCTTCGAATTTAAGGAGAAATAAACTTTCCTAAAAGATAAAACAATAGATTCAAACCCAGGTTTTGCTCTTGTGTTTGAATAGCATTCTCTGTTAGATGTGTTACTTTGTATTACTACTATTCTTGTATTTTTTATTACTGAACTACTACTATAATTTAACTGAAAATAAACTGATCAAATCCTAAATGCCTTAAACCACCAGCCTTCACACAGCATTTAATGTAACCATTTTAAAACCCATGATAATCAATTCTCAATATCCTTTACCAATTTAAGTTGATCCTTTTTTCTTCATGAAAAACCAATAAAGCTGCCGCAGAAAAAAACATTATCTGATGCCCCTTTGGCCACTGGGCCTTCTGATAGATAGCCAGGCTGAGAGCTCAGATGGATGGCTTTAATTAAATAAAAAGTTGGCAAAAGAGCAAATGTACAGTGGCTATTAACAATATAGTAGTTTCCTAGTTCATCGCAGTGAGGGAAAATACCTAATTCTTGTTCATTCTTGCCTTCATGGCAAATACTCTGAAAAAAAAGGAAAACTATGTAATATTTCAAGTCCTTGGGGGAAAAGCCATTCATTTACATGAGTCTCTTTAAGTTTAATCAAATAACTCCACTTAGAAATATGCTGACATGCCAATCCTTACAGTTAGGGTTAATAAATCTACCTAGCAAAGACAGTTTTTCAAAAGCCCAAAATATACTTTGGAAGCTTTTCCGCAGGATATGTAACTACAAAACTCTTCTCGTGAATTCTTAATGAAATATTTGGTGGAAGTTTATTAAAATTCTGTCCAAAAGAAAAACCGTAAGACATTATAATGTTAATACAATGCTAAAAACCTCATCTTAGGAAAAGTAACAATTTCTTTTTTGAATTATGTCTAGAAACGGGTGCCCTAAGTCTTGGCTTTGTAACTTGAGGCAAATTTTTTCATTCTCTGAGCATCACTTTCTTCCACTGTCAGGAGAAATAATAATACCTACCTTACTGGCACGTGGTACAGACTATACCAAATAATGCTCGGGAAATGTCAAACACAGTGCCCAACGCACAGCAAACACTTGTGCATTTTGATCTCTTCTCTTTTCCCCACAGCATTCCCCAGTCAAGACTCAAATTTCAAATTGGACTTTTTATTAAGCAGGTTATGCGGGGTAGGGTCACCAGACCTCCTTGTGATGTGGAAAATGAAACAAACCAAAGATGTAATAAAAGCACACTACTTAAGACCCCTGTGCCTTCTCATACATATTTTATAATCACTAATTCTTTACATCTAATAAGATCCAAATACTCTCATCTGACAAAACAGAAGCAAAACCCCAGACACAGTAATTCCTACAGGGGTCCAAAGGGAAGTCCTCAAGTTCACTTGTAGACCTCCAAAACTTATGAGAAGAACAGAAAGGCAAGAGGGAGGGGAGATATACAAAATGCATACATTTTCCCACGGAGAATATGTATACACCACACACACAAACATTTACTAACCAAGTCCACACAAATCAGAAGGGAAGCTACAAGGCAAAAGAAAGGCATCATTAATTACTGAGGCACCTATCCCTTTACACTAAGATTTTCCTTAACAACTATATTCTTATTACACACGATCAGCTAATAAGCAGATTAAAACAACAAATGAATTGCTTAATTTAATTTGCTTGGAAGGGATATTAAACAGAACAGTTTTCAGAATCATTTATCTTCTTCTAAAACATTTACCCAAAAGTGTATTAGGCAGTTTCTAAATGGATTGGGTTTATCAGCTCAGGCAGAAAATCGGGGGGAAGACAGAGAAATGTGTCCTGAATTTTAATAGCACGTGGGTGAATTTTTACCGTACATGGGTGAATCTTAACATGTCATTTTGGAAATGACGGCATTTCCTGCAGCAACTCATATGTTACAGTTTCTCTGCTCAGCACTGCATGCAGTAGCAATAGTTCACTCAATATCATCTTGACAGAGGCATTCAAGGTGAACCCAAGTTATGAATGGTGTGTAGGTATGGCATGAAGTCATATGGATTGGCCAGACCTCTCTTTGTATGTGACAATACCAAGAAGGCAGGTTCCCTAAACCTTTGAATTGAGATTAGCGGTTTTTTTTTTCAAGAATAACGCCTAGAAATACTTGTTCAAATACATGGTCCTTAAAGAAGCTAGCAGCCTGTATTAATTTGCATTGTTTCAGAAAGAGATTTAGCTAAATAAAATCTACATGAAAAAATGGTATGCTAGAGTAGTCTCCATAATGGGTTTTAGAATGTTTAAATGTAAACTGGGGTTGGGGGAATGTGGAAAGAACAATGGTTCTATGAGCACAACCAACCTTAGAATTTAATGGTAAGATATTATAAATGGGCTTTTTGGTCAATGTTATCCCCAGACAAAATTTAAAATGTATTTGTTCCCTTTATGTTCCTTATTTTCCTAACCAACCTGATAGTTTAATATTTCTGTTTATATTTGACAAGAACCTAATTCAACACTATTTGAATCACTTAGAAGGAAAAATGCTAAATACAATCTGATTTCAAATGCAAATAGAAAACTGCTCATTATTTTACAATAAAATTCTTCCAAAACAATAAGACAACCTCAAGTAGTATCCTCTGACACATGCATTAAAAATCAGTTCATTCAAATATATGTATATGTGTATACATATATATGTATACACACACACACACACACACACAAATTGAAACACAAACACCAGGTAGGAGATCTTAAAAGGAACAAAACACACATTTGTGCATTCCCAATGAAGCAGGACCTCAAAAAGAAATGCCACAACCAAACAAAAACAATACTAATTAAAAAAGCATCACTTAATATAAGCAAGAAGTAAGAAACTTTTTAGTGAAAAAAGACACCAAGTAACAAACGTTCCCTGTTTTCTCCTACTGGAGAAGTTAAGGCAGAATACCCAATTTCTGACTCAGATTTTTACGTTCTGGAGGAAATTCAGTCTTATCTCCAACAAGCAGATTAGGCGATCATCTTTCAAAGTTACCATATATTTCTAAAAGACATAAAAGTACATTTTGTCACGATCCAAAAATCTACCCATTTCAGCATTCTGATAAAACTTGTAGGCAGCACTGCCACGGTTTTTTAGCAAATGGATACATTTAACACCAAGTGCACTGTGACGCTGAGTTGACAGGACAGACACTCCACGCTTGACAGAAGGCTTTCATTTAGTGCTTTTACCTGGTTATAAATTATTGGTACTACTATTTGCACCTTTTAAGATATGACCTACTAAAGGGAAAAGCAGAAGTTTTTCTAAAGCAGGGGTGGCATTTTGAGTGGGTGAACGTAAGTTCGGTCACCAGAACGTGTGCTGGGAAATGAATGCACATCTCTAATAAGGAAGTGGTTAAAAAGGGATGAATTCCCTGAGTCATTAAACAGGATATAAACCAAAGACAGGTTGTGCCACCTAGAGAAAAATCGAAAATCGTACATTCGTTCTTCAGTAGTAGGCATTATTTCCAAAACCTGAAACTTCTGGCGTGCCCAATAAGCAAGCCACCTTCCGTACCAACTCATCATTCTGCTGGATTCAGCTCCCCTGACAACTCTGCCTACTCCACTCACCAGACTGGCCTCCTCACCCCGCCAGCCACGCAGCACCCTTCATCCTCGGCCCTGGCGGTTGCACAGCCCATACGGACCCAGCGTCCTGAAACCCTTCCAACTCTAAAGCATTTTCCTCGAAGCAGGGCAGGCCGGGGTGGGAGGAGCCGAGGAATAAACCCTGGTGGACCTTGCCAGGCAGGGGCCCTCTGGACGCTAGCAGAGCCACGGCGCACACCCCCCTGGCCCCGTGCGGCCCGTAGAGGAAATTCTGGCACACTCAGTACATCATCTCCAGGTTACCGAGATGAACTCCCCGGCCAACCTCCGCACAATCCAAACACCATGAAATGACCTCAACAGAACCGAGCCTTGGAGGTGCAAAAAAGGCCTTCAACTTTCCTCGCCGCAAGTCACTTAAAGGCAACGTGCCCAGTACACTTGTCAGGCTGAAGCACAAAAGGTCTACAAGCCACCTGGCACCGAGAGCCGCCTTTTACAAAGGTAACAGACAGCAATTACGAAAAGCCCGCAGTCCTGCGGTATTAACTTGACAGCGAGGACTGCACTGGGGCATAACTCATCTCCGAGGCACTCTCAGCCCCAGACCCTCAGTCTAGGGACAGCTTTCCCCCTCCTCCCCTCCCCCTCCGGAGACCTGCGGCAGCGCCCACTTGCCTTCCCCCACGCTCTTCCTCCGCCTCCTTCTTGCTGATTCTCCAGCAACTTTGGGTGGCAGCACCCTCAAAGCCCAGCCCGAGGCGGGGACACCGCGAAAGCGACGACGGGAGGGAGGAGGAAAGTTTGAAAAGTCACTTAAAACACTGCAGGACTACCCCCGCCCCACCCCGGCGCCCGGTCACCCCAGCACCCACCCCGCAGAAGGCCGCCCGGGGCTCCACGTGCAAGTGGGCCCTGGAGAAGCTAGAGTTCCCCCACGTCCTCTCCAGAAAAAAATCTTTGCCCGACTTAAAAGTTCCCTACTGCAGCACCCTCCTTCTCCCCCACCCCCCAAAAAAAAGAAAGAAATCTGGAGTTCGCACGCAGCCGCCACCCGGACTCCCCCGCGACCCCGGAGGGCGCGGCGCCCCTCCCCCGTCGGCCGCGGACAGGTCGGGAGGGAACCCGGGGAGAGGGAGGCTCCGGGGCGGCCCCCGGCCCGGACCCCCTCCCCGGCCCTCCCCGCCCGGTCGCCCTGCTCACCTCTCTCCTGCTCTTCCGCCTGCAAGCAGATGGGGATATTCTTCTTCCAGCCCGGCATGGTGTCTGCTCCCTGCGCTCGCTCTCGGGCTCGCTCCTCCTCGCCCGCTGGTTCTCCGTCTCCCGGGGCTGGCCGCGCCTCCCCGCTCGCCCTCCCGAGCCGGCCGCGGCGCTCTCTGGGCTGTTCAGCTGGGCTGGGGCGCCGAGGCGTCTCCCGGGCGCATCGAGGCGGCGCCGCGCGCCCCGCGCTCGCCTCAAACTCGCCGGCGGCTCCGGGTGGCTGCGGCCGGGCCGGGCTGGCCGGGCCGGGCAGAAGGGGCTGCAGCCGCGGCGGCGGCCGTGTGGCCGGGAGGCCTGGCCGGGCCGGGGGCGGGGGGCGCGTACAGGCCTAGAGCAGGGGCTGCGGAGCCCCCGGGAGGTGGGCGCGGACGGCTGGAGTGGGCTCGCGCCGCCGCCTCTGTCCCCTCCTCCTCCTCCTTCTTCCCCTTCCTTGTCTCTCCGCCGCCAGCAGGTGGGACTCGGAGCCGCCGCCGCCGCCGCCGCCGCCGCCGCCGCCGCCGCACAAAGCTCCGCCGGCGGCAGGACTGAGGCTGCGGGTTCCCCAGGCGCCTGGTGGCGGAGCCTCCCCCGAGACGCGCGCGAGGCTGAGCGGGCACGAAGGGGGCGCGCGCGCTCACACCCTCCGCGCCCCGGGCGGCCTGCCTGCCAGGTACAGATCCTGGCGCCGAGCCGCGGCTGCCGCTCCTCCCTCCCAAAACCTAAACCGGCGGCTGCACCGGCTTGGACGACGACCTTGCTGAAGTAGGGGGCAGTGTCTCTCCCTCTAGTCCCTCCTCCTGCCGCTCTCCCCCCGGCCCGGGCTATCGCCCCCTCCCCCTAGCTGAGACTTTGCAGCTGCGGAGTCGCTAACTTTGCCCTCAGCTGAGAGAAATCGCAACTTTCGCCCGGTCCTCGCCAGCCGGGGCCGGGAATACGTTTTCTGCCCGGGTGGGAAGGGCGTGAGTAGAGAACCTCTTTTGTTTTCAGTGAAGCCGGGAGATCTTGGCTCAGTGAATATTTAATCGTTGTCTTCAAGTATAAGAAGGGTTTTATGCTCAGGTTTATATGATTAGTTTCTTCCCCTTGTCATAGGTTCATAGAATATCGGTGGAAGGATGAATTGAGGGGAGAGGGCAGCTTTACGGTAGAGTCTGGAAGATTCCGCCCAGACTTGGGGGCGCTTGCTTGTGATTTCAAAAGGATAATGTTAGGAGGGGCTCCTGAGTCTTCCACTTGGCAACTAACTGCCTCTCCTGCGGGGTTACCTCGCTGGGGGCCCAGCTAGATAATGCCTAAGTCTTCACCTCCTGAGTGTCTGATGGGGACTGAGGAATTTGGGGCCCCTGCGGCTATAACTACTGGCTTGTAGTTGTCAGGGACCAACCACTTATGACTCTCTCTGTCCTGCAGTTTATTTTGGCCTCTGAAGGAACTGCAGTTTGCTCTCCCAGACTGAGGACATTGGCCCTTGCCAGGCTTCTCTCTCTCTCTTCCCTTGGAAACGTAATAATACAGCCAGAGGAATGTAATAACTACAAAAGACAGGAAGATAGAATCTTTTTTTCCCTGCCACTGCATAAGCAGTCTTATCAGGCTGGGATGTTTGCTTCTGCTGCTGCCCCTTGGCTGGGTGGCTGTCTGTCATTACAGAGCTGCCGAGCTGCCAAATACAAGTGGCTGTCTCTCCTAAACAAAGGAGAGGCCCGGGCCCAGGAACCTCAATGAGTAAAGGAATTGAAGGGCTAAAGGAAGGGCAGAGTCAAACCATCCCGGGGGTTATCAGTAGAAATCCCATCTGAGCTGCTCAAATCTTCTTTCCAGACTCTTTGAGAAGTAAAATCCAGAAAATCAATATGAATGTCGCACCTGTCACCTTTAAATGACCCACTCTCCATCCTAAAATTAACAAGACTCCTTGGGTACTTTCCTCTTGTCCTGCTCTTGTTTCAAGATGTAGTCCCACCAGCCTTATGTGGAGAACGGCATTTGTCATAGATTGTCCCAAAGGGACAGGGTAAACCCAGCCATAACCAGGACAGCCGGTGCCTGTACACCGCAAAGACTTAGGTTTTGACAACATAGAAATGACTGCAGCATTGGCGTGCTTGCTTTTTGTTTTAATAGCATCTTATATAGCATATTATGTATGTGGTTGTTCTAACAAGCCTAATTCTAGAAGACCTACACACTAAGGTAGGGACTAAACCATACTCTTATAGTTACATTGCAATCAGTGGTGCAGTTATCCTGCCAAGATGAGTGACAGATTACAGTTGCTAGGGAGTTGCAGCTCACAACTGTTAAAATAATAGTATTTTAGCTAGGGTAGACAGAATTCCTACTATGTGTTAGACTCTGGGCTAAAAGTTAGAGATACAAGAAAGAAGTTGATGTTTAGTAGTGGAAGATTAAATTAATACATTCTGCTGTGTGTTACGGTCAAATATTATTTTACAGATTATACAACTGAGACTGGTAAAGAAACTCTTAAGAAGGGATTCATATCTTCCCCAACCTCAAAATACTTACTGTCTAAATGCTTGTTCAACAATATCCAGTGCCTTGTTTCATCTTTGTATGTACATCTAAGTCATCAGTTGGGCTCTAAGCTCTGTCAGGGGGAAATAGGGCTTATCTCTTTCCATCTCCGGAGCCAGGGACAGTAAGCTCTCAGTCAGTGATGGTTGATGATGATGGTATTTAACCTCACTAGGGCTATACCCCTAGCATATTATCTAAGGGAAATAGGCCCTAACACTGTGAGATCACCACTTGATAATATCAAACCAAAAAAAGAACTAAGTCATTTAAAATTCAGTCTGATATATTTGGTTCCATTGTCCAAAGCCATCTCATATTCAAAGCATTATATCTAAAAACCTATTCCAAGGAAATTATAGTGCTATTGGGGTAGGATATAAGACATATTATTTTTTCCTTTACTAAATTTGAAAATCAATGTTCTTTAAAGATTACAACTGCAACTACAATTGCAATGTCTGTTTCTAAACATCTGCTCACTTAAGGATTTATGCTCCTTTTCTGAACACAAATTCTTCCAAGGTATTTGTGCACTTTGAGTGGCTTTGCAGTCTGCATTTACAGAATTCAAAGCTTAATTTAAATCAATTGTTTTACTTTGACAGGTACACAGTTGACTGCACAGGGCACAGGACACTCCTAAACGTGGCCTCTCTTGATCTACTTTTCTATTTACAATTTTCAAAATACAGTGGAGAAGAGACATGTTTTCTTACTACTAGTGCCTCTCTCACCTGGTAGAAAAGGGGAAAAAAACCCCTGTAAATCGGGCTTCCCTGGTGGCGCTAGTGGTTGAGAGTCCACCTGCCAATGCAGGGGACTCGGGTTCGTGCCCCGGTGCCAGAAAATCTCACATGCCGCGGAGCGGCTGGGCCCGTGAGCCATGGCCGCTGAGCCTGTGCGTCCGGAGCCTGTGCTCCGCAACGGGAGAGGCCACAACAGTGAGAGGCCCGTGTACCGCAAGAAAAAAAAAAAAACAAAAACCTGTAAACCAAAGGCTTTAATGTGACTGCTTGATCACCTTTTCAAGCTTATGTGGATGCACTCAGTTCATTAAAGAATTTGGAGATGTGTGTGATAGAGAGAGTACGTAGCTGCCCTTCCATTTCCTCTGTGCCAACAATTAAGCTTCCAGTCTCCTGCTCACAGGGCCTTTCACTCTAACAGAGTGTTATGACTGCTTGGGACTGAATTTCATAAGTTTGAGGAGTTCCCCAGGAGATGTAAGATCCCAGCTGTTATTTTGGATTGGCTCCAGGGCCTGAAAACATCCACAATATATGTTTTTAATCGTGCATTGACTTTTATGAGCAACCACACTGCATACTGAACAGCCACCTGGAAGTTTCAATACTGCTACCAAAACCCAGCACTTCTTTTCTGTTGCATGCAGTGAATTTGAAAACTCTTTTAACACCTAATATGCACTCCTAGTGGGTACCCAAGGATTCTTCTAGATGTTGTTAACTCACTTTTAGCTGCAAAACCCTCTTTGAAAATTTAAAATGCAAGAGGAAGCTTCCTTGGATAGCTTATCTTCTTAAGGAAAAAATAAAGGGAGCAGAAAGCAAACAGAATGAATCCACGTGGGTTTTATTTTAAAATCTTCAGTTAGAAGAACATTACTGGGGAAAGGGGAAACATGGGAGAAGCAGCAGCTCTAACGTGAGTAATTTAAGTAAGGCATGTGTGAAAGCCAAATGAAAGTTCATCTAAGAAAAATATTAGAGTGTATTTATTTATTTATTGGCTATGCCACACAGCTTGTGGGATCTTAATTCCCTGACCAGGGATTGAACCTGGGGGCTTGGCAGTGAAAGTGCCAAGTCCCTAACCACTGGACCACCAGGGAATTCCCTAGAGTGTATTTTTAAATGACAGTACAGGGCACAGTGGTTGGGACTACTAGTAGTTAATCTTATGTGTCACCTTGACTAGGCTATGGGATGCCCAGATATTTGGTCAAACATTATTCTGGGTGTGTCTGTGAGGGTGTTTTGGATGAGATTAATGTTTAAACTCGTTAATTGAGTAAAGCAGATTGCCCTACCTAACGTAGGTGGCCCTCATCTAATCAGTTGAAGGCCTGAATAAGACAAAAAGACTGACCCTCCCCAGAGTAAGAGAGAATTCCTGTTGCCTGACACTCTTTGAAGTAGGACATCAGATTATTCCTGTCCTTGGACTCAAACTGAAATTTCACCTCTTCCTGGGTCTCAAGCCTCCCAACCTTTGGAGGGGAACTACACCACCAGTTCTCCTGGTTCTCAGGTCTTGGGACTCAGACAGGAACTACAGCCTCAGCTCTCCTGGTCACCAGCTTGCTGGCTGCACATCTTGGGACTCATGACCTTCTATAATTACATGACCCACTTCCTTAGAATAAATCTCTTTACACACACACACACACACACACACACACACACACGCACATCCTACTGGTTCTGTTTCTAGGGAGAAACCTAATATGGAGACCTAGGTTCAAATCTTGCCTCTACCACATAATAACTCTGGACAATTTATTTAACCTATGTGTTCCTCCACATAGGTAATACCTGTATGGCAATGTAATGGCGAGGATTAAATGAGCTGGCACTTAGGCACTTAGCACAGGACCTAAAATGTAGTTTTAGTTTTATAGTTGGAAAATATATTAATGCATTGGTTAAAAAAGAAGTTATGCAGAGCAGACTCTTGAGACTCATGGCTGGGTTTCAAAAAGTACAAGAACTCCCTAAAATTGTGTGCAAATGTTTGTATGAATGTTTATGATTCCATCGCCCCTCACCTCCCTGCCACACATGCACTTGGGGATACAAGAAAGTCTATAGTTCTCATCAAGTTCTCACAGGAATTCCAAATCCAAAAAGAGAATAAAGGTTCCTGATAAGAATGAGAAGAAGACTCCATAATAGAATTAACTTTTGGTTTTGCTAAAGAAAAGAATTAATCCAAAAGAGATTTATCTTCGTAAATTAGCTTTAGAATTACTGACACTCAAACTCTCCATCCTCTCTTTCCCGTTAAATTCAAACTTTTCACAAAGTCATCCATACTGCTGACACCCAAGTTTTCAGTTCTGATTCACTCCTAAACTAACTGCAATTTCTCTCTGCAAAAAAGGCATGATCATCATTTCAGGACCCTGGGGCGAAAACCAGAGGAACATTTTGACTCAGTCCCAAGTCCCCAGTTGGTTACCAAGTTCTTTCAAATCTGCCTTTGAAATTATTCTTGACTCTCTCTCCTTCCTTTCCATGAACATTGTCCTGACTCCTGCCTTTATTATCTTTCACCTGGACAATCCCAGTAGTCTCCTGCGGATTCACTTCTTCAGCCCCTCCTTACTCCAAACCACACCGCCGCCAACCTTGTTGTTTCCCTTTGAGTAAAATGACATGCTCTCTTTCTGCCTTCTCAAGTCTTCCAGCAAGTCCTCATACCTATTTCATTTTGCCTTCAGCCGCAAATGCTCTCCACATATGCCTGCCCTTCCTTCCTTCCTGTCTCCTTTCCTTCCCTTCCTCCCTGTCCCTTCCCTCCCTCCCTCCCTTCCTCCCATCCTTCATTCTCTCCTTGAACTGCCCCCAATAGCCCCTTAAACCCCCTTTACTTTGCATCACTTCCATTCCCTAAACAAATCATCTGCCTCCAAACTCTTATATCTTTGCTCATTACAACTGAAATAGGTTGAGTTCCTGAGGCTAAGTGAATTTGCCTTACAGTTAGTATGTGCTGGGGTCATAATTTGAACCCAGAGGTACTGGGCTCTAGAGTTTATCTTTCCACGCCACATAGAACTATCCACTTTCATTTCTACTCAAAACAATATTGTTTCTATCTTTCAAGGCCCATTAATATTCTACCTCTTCTTTGGATCTTGATTTCTCTAATTTCCCAACCCCCTGTACTACCATATTTTCCTAGTGATAGTATATTATTGCAAGTTATGTTGTGTAAGTCTATCTTACTGTACTCAAGTTTTTATAGGGAAGTATACATTAAGCAAGCTGATTCTGGACTAAAATAGTCCAGGTTCAAATCCACCTGTGTGGTCCTGGATAATTACTTGCTTCTCCCTGCCTTTGTTTCCAATCTCATACTGTTGTTGGGTGGATTAAATGAGTTAGTACGTGTCAAGCATTTAGACCTGTACTTGGCATACAGGGAGAATCCAATAAATTTCTATGATTATCATCATCATCGTCATAGGGTGAGGAATATGGCACTTGCTTCCTGGCATTGCTGCAGACATCAAGTATCGCACCTTGTAGTGCGTGCCCAATGGATGCTTGCTGAAAGGATGAATATTAAAAATAATTTTCATTTCCTGAATGAATCTCCAGTGATCATGAAGACTGGCCCATAAATGTGCTAGTAATGGAAATTTCACTTATTTCAACAAAGCTTGACAATATTTCTAGAAGAAACCTTTTAGGTTAGAATGGAGAGCAATGAATTTTTATTATTTTTACCATTATTATGAAAAGAGCAAAAATATGTAGTTGAATGGAGGACTAGACAGAAATAAGCATTTCATCAAGAAAATTAAATAGATGCTTCCTACCTTCATGACCAAAAGCGTCTAATAATATATTCAGGTCTAGCCCCTTGTGTATCTAAAAAATTAGAATAGTGAAGTGATTAAGGAAACTGACTTCAGAGGGAAAATTAAGGTAGCCAGCCACATCTAGTATAACTTGGCTGAGCAATAACTAAGAGCTTTCTTGGTTGAAATTCATGGACTCAGTAAAGGAGTAAATACCAAAAAGGGAAAGGAATTATTTATCATGTTGGCGGGTGATAAATAAAAATAAAGGAAGAAATGAAAGGAAAGGGTAGGTTGCCCAAGAGGCAAGATTTTTTAAAAAAATCAATGTATTTATTTATTTTTTGGCTGCATTGGGTCTTCGTTGCTGTGCACGGGCTTTCTCTAGTTGCAGCGAGCCGGGGCTACTCCTCGTCGTGGTGCACGGGCTTCTCATTGTGGTGGCTTCTCTTGTTGCGGAGCACGGGCTCTAGGTACGCGAGCTTCAGTAGTTGTGGCACCCGGGCTTCAGTAGTTGTGGCTCGCGGGCTCTAGAGCGCAAGCTCAGTAGTTGTAGCACACTGGCTTAGTTGCTCCTTGGCATGTGGGATCTTCCTGGACCGAGGCTCAAACCCATGTCCCCTGCATTGGCAGACGGATTCTTAACCACTGCGCCACAAGGGAAGCCCAAGAAGCAAGATTTAACTTGTACATACTGTTGATGAATAGTGAAAAGCACTGGTTAGAAAACACCGTGTGCCTGCGTATTCTACCGGTTAACATACAGATTGAATGAATCATTTTGGAAAGCAACTTGGCAGTGTACAGGAAGTGCAAACTGCGTATCATTTTACCTAGCTAGGCTAACTTGGAACTCTCTCTTAAGGAAATTATCAAAGATGTGGACAAAGGTTTACTCTCAAAGATGTTTATCACATTTTAGTTTACGATGGCAAAAAATTGGAAAGGTCCTAAATGTGCAATAATAGGGAATTGTTTACATAAATTATATTGAATGTTGTACAGCCCTTAAATATCATTAACTTAAAACATAGCAGTAAGTTCTCTTTTTTATTTAATTTATTTTTTTTTATTTTTGGCTGTGCTGGGTCTTCGTTTCTGTGCAAGGGCTTTCTCCAGTTGCAGCGAGCAGGATCCACTCTTCATCGCGGTGCGCGGGCCTCTCACTGTCGCGTCCTCTCCCGTTGAGGAGCACAGGCTCCAGACGTGCAGGCTCTGTAGTTGTGGCTCACGGGCCTAGTTGCTCCGCGGCATGTGGGATCCTCCCAGACCAGGGCTCGAACCCGCGTCCCCCGCATTGGCAGGCAGACTCCCAACCACTGCACCACCAGGGAAGCCTAGTAAGTTCTCTTGATATAAAGTTCAGCCAAAAAGAAGGTTGCATATACCATATCTCATAGATTCTAAGGTGCATACTTTTTCATATTTTTACATATCTAAAATCATCGTGTTTCTTAGAGTTTAATTGCCTGTGCATGTATATTAAAACTTGCACATAGGGGACATCAGCTTAAAGGCAAATTCTGGAGACAATAGCAGAACACTTTCAAAAAATGCCCTATCACCAATACCCTAGCAGGGAAATAAGATAATTGTGTAAAGAAACACAAACATTGAAAAGTCTGAATCACAGAGTGAATCATAAGAGTTGAAGTTTGAATATGAAAAAGTTTTAGGAATACCTACCGAATTAATTTCACTTATGTTTTATTCATGTAAGCTCAAGATACCTGATAAAAACCTATGTCTAGAGGATTTTTTTCAACAAGTATAAAATAATAATTCTAAGTAGTTAAGTATTGTTTCAAATTATCAGCAATTTTTTCTTGTTTCTTAATAGTACATAAAATAGGTATTTATATAATAATAATATAATAGACGATCTACTAGATTAATGAAAAGCGATATGTATATATAGTATAAATCTAACCTTTTTTAGAGGGGAAGAGATATGTCAAAATATATTATCTCTGGGTATTAGCATTATCTGTGAATTTTATTCTTTTTATACTTTTCAATTTTTCTAAAGGGCAATATTACATTTTAAATAGGAAAATCTTAGTAAATATTGTCTTTAAAAACAATAGTGAAAGCAAATTGTTGAAGACGAGATTTTTTTCCAGGTACTCTGGAATTGGAATATCTATCAGCAATTCTGTAGTAAATAGGCTAAGGATTGAATTTGAGAAGTTTGGGTTTCATTTTCTCTTCTGCCAGCCTAGCCATTTTCAAAAAGTTTGAGCTTTCTAGAATTTTCCTATTCCTATGTGTAAGAAATACACAATAATGCTCACTTGCCTACTTCAAAGTAGCAGGGAGTGAACATCTGGAAAGAAACAAATAGATATCATAATTGCAGGGAGTCTGAGCAAAGAGCAGGAACAAGGCATTTTGTGAAGACAAATCTGTCTCCCCTTTAACTTATCACTGAGCAGCATTCGTTTCTACACTAGCTGTGGGGTCCAGACCAGCCAATCTATTGAAATCCCCAGGAACACCAACCTCAGATCAGTTTCTGTCTGATGTACCAAAAGACTTAAAAAAAAAAAAAAAAAAAGATGCCCCTTAGGGATTTGTAAGCTTATTTATTTTTATAACCTGAAAATTCCAGCCTCAGGGTTGAATGCAAAGCGCTTGACACATATGTATTATGCATGTATGAGCATTTGTTTATATTCTCTTTGACTTTTAAAAATCTGTTCAATGAGCCTTTTTATTCCATACTTATTATGTATGATGTTTCATTAAGATCCATGGATAGAGTCACTCCTAGTTTACATTTACATTATTTAAGCCCTGCAAGTGATATTTGCTATTGGTTATGTAAATGGAAAATAACTTCTGAGATTTATGACATGATTTTCCTTCTTGTGCTTGGTGACTGGGTTGCCTCCTGATTTTTATTTATGCAGTGAATGATAATCAGCCCCTTCCTTTTGCCCACCCACACTGTAGCCTAAGCTTAAAGAAACAGCTTTAAGACTGGAAATGAACTGGGGGAGGTATAACTGCCCTTAGCTCAGAATGACACTAGCTAGCTCCTCCTTGAAACCATGAGGCAATTCAGTTTCCAAGAAGAAATACCAACCTGATTTCCAGAAGTGAAGAAGCAGGAAGTCCCAGAGCTTGATCAAGAAGCTACCCCCGCCCTGCACTTTGCAGTCAGCCCCAAGGGACATCAAAAAAAGATCTATACTCTGGAAATGCCTATAGATGATTAAAGGGTAAACAAAGGAAGTACTTAAAAATTTGAAGGAACAATAGACTAGATGAGCACCAAGAAATGGGACTGTCTACAGCCACCCTGAAATCTAACAGGAAGCAGCAATTTGCAAATTGGTCTGTTTAAGGGATGAAACGCCATGATGGCATCCTCTCAGGACCACAGTTGATCTTCTCAGGACCCCAAACAAAGTGAATTTTATCAAGCCAGCAACATCACTGAACTTGTATTTCAACAAAGAACAGTCCACATGCTACTAGTGAAACTTCGACAATAGTATCCTTTTTCCATGTAATTTAGTTCTATTTTAACCTCACTTCACAATTCCAATTACTATTCTAGTGTTTTATTCTTCTTAGTTATATTCCGAGCAGTCTGAAAGAAATTTTACTTTGAGGCTACCCCTAGCTTTTTCAAATTCTGACCCTTTTCAGCATCCTCTTTTCCATCACTGCTGTTTGTTCTCTTTCTCCCTGGAACCTTCCATGTTGTCACTTCAAGATACAGACCTTCTCACCTCCTGTCTACCATCCCCAAACAGCATCTGTCCCAACTGTGATCTCTGCTTTCTAAGTGACAGTTAACTAATCTGATAAACTAATCCATGCTAATGTGCTAATGTACTCTAGGTCACTACTGTGCAAATGAGACCATGCTGGTTTCCTAACCTCTTTTCCCTTCCAGGAATTTTTACCAGGGCCTTTTAAAGAATGTCTTATTTCAGCAACATGGATAGACCTAGAGATTATCATACTGAGTGAAGTAGGTCAGATAGAGAAAGACAAATATTATATGATATCACTTAAATGTGGAATCTTAAAAAAATGATAGAAATGGACTTATTTACAAAACAGAAACAGACTCACAACCATAGAAAACAAGCATGGTTACCAAAGGGAAGGGGGGGAGGGATAAATTGGGAGTATGGGATTAACAGATGCACACTACTATATATAAAATAGGTAAACAACAAGGATTTACTGTATAGCACGGGGAACTATTTTCAACATCTTGTAATAATGGAAAAGAATAAAAAATGTATAGACATATACATATATGTATATGTATTACCAAATCATTTTGCTGTATACCTGAAACTAACAAAATATTGTAAATCAAACTATACTTCAATAAAAAAAGAAAAAAAAAGAATGCCTTATTTCAAAGAGGTAGTATTAGCAGTGGGAATTTTAGGTAAGATATGAGACGTACGGGGGGAAACTGGACAGCCCTTTTGGTTATTCTTCAATCACAACACAGAGGAATGGTGTCACAAGGGTTGTAGCTGATTTGACTATTACATTATGGATGACTCTGCAACAGTTCTGTCTGGAGCTGCTGTGGATTCAGCATTAGGTTAAACCCTAGAAACATGCCATGTAAAGCGACTTGCATTTTCATGTCTATAACAAACGTTAACATTTGAACTCTCTATTTAATTGGTATATATTTAAACTTTATTTGCAATGGTAAGAGAAAGGCTTTTGGCATTAAGCTGCTGCTGTGTAGATCCTAAATGTCTGAAAAATTCATTAAAATAGCACTTTAATTTTGACAGAGTTGAACTACTGGGAAAATTAATTGATTGTTTCTCACTTGAGCTTTGGAAAAGTCATTAAGATTTTTATGGTTTATGGAAAATGGAGAATTGAAGTACACTGAAATCAATATGTTATCTGATGTACAGAGAAAATGGCACTTTAGATAAAAGAAAGCGTGAACAGCTCCTTGGAGCTTTTTCTTCCTTTCTCCTGATTCGACAAGCATATTTACATAGAGCTTCTATATTTACTTGTATTCAAAGTCCTTAGTCAGTCATTTCATTGTGCTACACATTGTGAGGACAGAATAATGAGGTCTGAGAGATGAATCACTGCATTTTAGAATCTATTCTTTCCTGGCTATTTCCAAAAAATATTAAGGATGTAATACAAAGCACCAGAGATATTTGTATAGGTCTCTGCATTTTGTGATGAATTTTTACAAGAAATTTTTAATTGGGCTTACATGGTAAGGGCAATGGAAAATACTTCAAGTGTTCTACATTGTGCTTACGTGCATTTTGGAGAAAATCATCATGCTTTGTAGAAATAATGGGCAATGAATTGAATATTGGCTGATGCTACCAGCAAGACTTAGGAGCTCATTCTGTGAGATTAAACTAGACTTAGAACAGGGGGAAAAAAAGAACTGGTAAGACAAAAGATCCTCATGTAATTTTTCTTTAGTTTATTTCCTCTTCTCAATATGTTTCTCTGATATACATACCAGTGATCCTGGAGGGAGGAGGGGGACAGTTGGCCTTATTCCATTTTTGAAAACACTGAATGGGTTGGGGATTATAAGAACAGCCACTTCTGCATTTATCCACTTCCACCATCTCTATTCCAGAAAGAAAATGATACTTTTCTTTTTGATTATTCATTACTGCTTCCAAACTCCTTCAGCCTGACTGACCCTTTCCTTCCTAAAATCACTCCCAACTCATCATCCTTCTACACAGTTCTATCCACAGTAGACCATGGCAGCATGTGATACGGAGGGGATCCCGTAAGAGCGTTAGTGATAAAATATTTGCTAGCATCAGCCTTATCTCAGAAGCATTCAGCAAATAAAGTAGCCCTATAGGTAGCAATTGGTTTTGTTGGTTATCACGGGATACTTGAAAACCAGGATGTTGTCTAGTAAGAATTTACCCTAGACCAGGTATTTTGAGGTAATCAAGCAATTGCATAACACGAGCGTTCTCATTTGATACTTGACATGTTAAGTATTCATTTATTTATAGTTTCACACTTTATCCAACTGGTTAACCATTGTTTTCACTCTTAGGAAATCAGTAATCCCTAGGGAATATACCATGAATAGAGAAACTCTTTAAATACCCTTTATTAAATTGTATTCTAACCTTCTTTCTTTTTCAGTTTTATTAATAAAGTCTGTGGAAAACTCATTAATTCATTAAGAAATAAGCAAGCACCCAAACCAAACCAGGGTGTCCGTTCATCTCATGGTTGTCAGTCTGGCGTACAGCCCTTTACCTGGTCTTTACGCTGCCAACTTGTGAGTGACTAATCCCTGCCTTCTCCCACAGTCAATTGATCTTCGTATATGTTCCCATGTTAGGCATCTCTGAACATGTTTGACCAACTTGCTCAGACAAAGGCTTTCAGCTGGAGTAGAAGACTAGCAACTTTTACTGCTTCAATGGTCGCTCGTAAGAATGTAATTTATACAGTCTCTACTAAACCAAGAAACCAAGAATTTCTTGTTCATGATTATACTACAACTATAGATTTATTAAGACACCAAAAGGAAAAAAATCTTTTCAAAAGATTCACTATAGCATGTATTCTCTAAAGGGGGAAAACTGTTAACCAAAGTATAGGTTGGGGTCAAGAGCTTTGTATTATTACCGTTCTCCCACCTGATCTGTTCAGTGATCCCAATCATTTGACATAAGCACCAACCAGTGCTCTCTTCTGAGCAGTAATTCTTTTTTCTGCCTCTAAGTTTAATCCTACAGATTCTGAGACCACCATGATGTTATTCTTTCTTCTGTTACTGAGATTGCCCTTCCCACTCCTAGGAGAGTCTTTGGGTCAAGGTGACATGGTCTCCGTGAAGTTCACATTAAAACATACCTGAGGTATGTAAAACATTAACTTATTAGCACCAGTCATGACATAATCAGATTGATTTATCACATTTTAACCAACTAGCAACCAGCTCGGCAGGTAGAAATTGCCAGGAGATCAGGGAGACGGATGAAAACAGACGGGGAGTTGTTCTCAGGAAAATAGACTTACAATGAAGAGATGGAAAAATCCCTGGACAGGCAGCAGGAAGGCACTGCCCAACCAGGAAATGGGGAATTAGCTAATGCTGAAGGGTCCCTCCAGAGACTAACCCCACGCCTCGCAATTCTGCTGAGGCAACTGTTTCCAAGCAGTTCTTTAAATAAAATATCCAGTCTGAAGCAAAAAGGACAAAATATATCAGCTACAACATCACAACATTCTTGGGGGTTCCCCCCTGCCAGCTCTGGAGGGTTTTTTTGCAGCTTTGGAGTTGCATTTAATTCTGATAGCAATATCAGTAGACTGCCTGACTTCTAATTGGATAAAAATCATTCACACTGAAAGTCAGTAACCTGCTCTTCCTTGGTCCACTCTGAAGGCCCTGATGAGTAGGTAGCCTTTATATTCTTGGGCTCTTTCAAAGTGCAGAGAGTAACAAAGACGGAAAACACGTCAACCCTCGTGGGTGGGCAGATAAACTTAAGGGATTAAGGACAACTGACAGCTACCTCACACCATCCCCATTTGAAATTTTTTCCCACAATAGCTCATCCTTTTTTTTTTAATTGGAAAAACTTAAAGTTGAAACATAAAAATTCAAGTACAGACGGCTCACATGAAATGTGTAAATATAGGAGAAAGCGTAACACAGTGGCTGACAGCATAGGATCCAACAGAACTGCATTGGAATCCCAGTTCCATCACTTACTATCTATGTAAACTTGAGCAATCTTACTGAGACTTTGTTTTTCTGTCTGTAAAATGGAGATAATAATAGTACTTATTTTTTTGTGGAATATACTAAGTATCCCATAAGTGAGCTGTTACTAACGTTTTAAATTAGATGTTATTCTACTAGAATTTACTTCTGTGATTTAAAGGTTTTAGACATTGTAGTTATAGAGAGAGCTACCATGGAATAGTTTAAACAAATTATAATCGAGGAGCCATATGTCTACAGGGTATTCAGTGCTAGGACAGTTGCTTCATGAATACAAAAGAAATATAATCCCTAATTTTTTCCCTTATGTGATATACCTCATGGTTAGGGAGACAAGACTACCTTGTGAATTTTTGTAGTACATGTAACATAGTCCTTTGTCTTCCAAAGCCTCAACGATTATAGGTAGTGATCAAATAGTGCAACCAATGAAATAAAGGCAGAGGTTGCAGTGAAATAGTAGCCTATTCAATTTTGCATTTCCTAATTTTAATTTCTTCATTGTACAAGCTGATAAGGCACCATTTTAACCTTTGCAATGGGTCATATGCAGACCTGTCCCACTGATGCAATGAATCCAGACTGAAAGGGATGGACTCATTTCCATGTTTTGTGTATCAGCTAAATCCTTACTGCTGGACAGAGACCCAATTAGCATAGATAGGTTGGGAGAGGTGATGCTGCCACCAGTCGGGGCTCGAATGTGCAACTGGACCAAACCTCATGCTCTACCCCTATCAGGTAGGCAGCAGAAACACATTTCCTCTGCACCGCTTCCTTACATATCCCTCAAACTAAACATTGCCACATGACTGTATGCAGTATCTATTTACAAGTGATTTATGACTACATTAAAACAATGACAGGGACTTCCCTGGTGGTGCAGTGGCTAAGAATCTGCCTGCCAATCCAGGGGACACAGGTTCAAGCCCTGGTCCAGGAAGATCCCACATCCTGCAGAGCAACTAAGCCCGAGCGCTTTACAGCCCATGAGCCACAACTACTGAGCCCGCATGCCTAGAGCCTGTGCTCATCAATAGGAGAAGCCACTGCAATGAAAACCCTGTGCACCGCAACGAAGAGTAGCCCCTGCTCACCGCAACTAGAGAAATCCTGAGCGCAGCAACGAAGACCCAACGCAGCCAAAATAAATAAATAAAATAAATTTATTAAAAAAAACAAAAACAAAAAATACGACGACAAACATTGGGAAAGGGGTCTTCCAGGCTTTACCTTGGACATCACACTACTAAGATGAAGAGGGAGAGGGGTTATAGAACTGAGTTGCTGACACAGGCTTGCTTCTATGGAGACATTTTCTGTTTTCCATAATGAAGGCTAGAATTGCCTGACTCTAGGAGGTACCACCCGGGAGTTATTTGTTTCATGGTTCAAAAGTTTGTTTACTGAGCTTTTGTTCTGATAATGATCTGAAAGTCAGTTTTACTTTGGAATGAATGGCAAGTCTAACTTGAATATTTTATTATTTGAGTTGTGCTGCAAGAGGTCAAAAATGACCATATCACTGATCCATGGTGAGACACAGAGCTATCTTCTGTAAAGTAGCTAAACTAATGTCTGGTTTAAAGTAATCTTTCTGGAACACAACACACACACACACACACACACAACTTACTCTGTCTTTGTCTACCTATTTTGTTTCACTCCACAAAAGTAGAGGGGGTGGGCAGTTTGAAAGAATCAATAATTTTTTTCTAAGTCAGGTCAATTTTTCCACACCATTTTTACTTTGACAAATAATGTAACAGTCCTTCCCATGAGTAAACAGTTTCTAAGAATACTACCTCCTTTGGTTAGGACAGTGTTGGGAGAATGGGTAGTGGTTACAGAGTAACTCAGGTCTTCAGAAAGAGTGTGACTACAACAATAAGACATGTTTTCAAGCCTGGCTGATGGAATTCATGTAACTATTTTGTTGTCATATCTTTTATAGATATGTCATATCTGATTTAAGATATTTCATATCTAAATAAGTCGTATCTTATTTAGATGGGAAAACTACTTCAAAATTATTGGCTCTTGAGGTTTTAATATCCCTACGAAATATTCAGAATATCATTTCTGTTAAAATAAGAATAACGAGGCATTCAGAATTTGTCTTGTTACTGTTTAAATAGAACATTGGATATTTGTGGCTTAGTCTTCTGACACACAATGCAAGAACAGCATTTGGTTCATTTAAGCTCGTGTCTGCACAGCATAATTAAAATTATATTTTAAAACTATTGTATGGGAGAAGAGGGTAACACCAAATTTTGTAGAGACTAGTTATGGAATCTTCATTTACATCCTCAAAATAATACTCCATAATACTGTAATGGTTATTCTGGTATCATCTGGAGACACACATACACACACAAACACAATTTGAAGAGGTAATATTGCCATTGCCTTAGGAGATATCCATTAAAATAGTTTTCCAAATACATTCCTTAAATTAATGTGTGTTATGTTTAAACATTTATTTTCAGATTTATGTACACATTTATTGATGTTCATCTAGCATTTCCTTAAAAAACAATAGATTGCATATTGACGGAGGAATGTTGGTGAAGAGTGAGCTCCAACTTCATGTGTGAACTTGCCCTAAAATACTCAATGTTAATAATGAGGATTTACCTTGCTAAGAAAGTGAAAATACTTTCAAAAGTCAAGTTATGCTTTTAACCATTAAATGTGACTTTTTTGTAGGCAATTTTGGAAAGGGTGCTTCCTTTAGCAGCTAAAAAATAGGAAAAACAGACTGAAGTTAAGGCTATGACCATTCTGTCATAAGACATGTTACAAATGGTCACAATATTTTAAGTGAAAATATACTATGTCTGGTAAACTTTCTGTTTTTCAGAGGCCTTAATATTGTATTTCAAATAAAAGGAAGGATAAAAGAAGGCCAAGAGATAAGGATCTTTTAAAAAC
This sequence comes from Monodon monoceros, assembly GCF_005190385.1. Lineage (NCBI taxonomy): Eukaryota > Metazoa > Chordata > Mammalia > Artiodactyla > Monodontidae > Monodon > Monodon monoceros. The sequence goes on from NW_021703783.1 coordinate 51,498,313, forward strand.
ATAAAATTTCTCTCTTCTATTTAAGGGTAGATAAATGAAGCTATGTTCAACAAAAAGAAAAATGTCAATGAAATATAATTTTACCCAAA
>NW_021703783.1:51498411-51665106 GCF_005190385.1 Monodon monoceros
TTCTTGTAAGAAAAATTTACAATGATTGTGAGTTATGTTTGTTTTGCTTGTTACTTTTTGTTATTAAAACTCTTTCATAAAGCTGTTATTTCTTCCATGCCCAGGAGGCAAGAGCTTAGCCCTCTGCTGAATTAGTTCATCTAAATGTCAGCTTTTTCTAATGGAATAAGAATTGTCTTATTCTCATTTAGGACTACAACTATATGACCTTTAAGAGCCTTTCCTACACCGTGATCTCTGAAGATTTTATTATACCTTTCCTTAAAATTCATGGTAAAAATCTTCATCAAAATTGTTGTGACATTCATTTTTACATTAGCTTAAGGCAGAATATAAAAATATTTGTGTCAGCTATGGCTTTCTGTTGGGATAACACAGATCCTCGACAATCTCCATAGAATTTTCCTAGTGTCTTTGGGTTACTGCATGAGAAGAGGGAAGAATTGAAAGATTTCTGCTCCGAAGATTATATTCTTGAACGTTAAGTCTTTTCTCTTTCTTCCTTTCCCCTGTTTGTGCTGCCTTCCTCCTGTTATTATCTCTGAGCTGTAATACATGCCCAGCAGGACTGCACAACGACAGAAGTGAGCACATCTTAGCTCATATGCGGTTAGTCAATGTACAGATGCACAGTTGCTTCAACTTAAATTAGGTTGTTGTAGTTTACCTCCTTACGCTAATTCAAAAGCTGTCTCTGGAGGTTCCCTGCTGGGTTTGCTGGCTCCCATTCCTCCCTTTGATCCCGGGTTTACTCACACCTTCCTCTCTGCCTCCCAGCTCTACCTCTTTAGTTCAGATTCAAAGTCTGATTCTCACTGCAGCTGCCCCAGGGCTGACTCACTGGCTCTGCCAGCTCCTTAGTCTGCCCATCACTCCTGGACCTTCCACTGCTCCCTGTCTCCTTGCTTGCTGGAGAAAAAGCTTCGAGGATTTTTTTGTGGTTGACTGCTTTTCGTAGCTTGATCGAATTTCTGCCAACTGTCCTTTATATACCTTCAGAATTTCCTGATTTAGATTAGCATATAGTCCTTGCCTTTCCGTTATCTATAATTGCATATCCATACTTACAGTCTAAAGAATGTTATCTATAGACAACTGTATTAAATATGTTTAAAAATACACAAGTTTAGGGCTTCCCTGGTGGCGCAGTGGTTGAGAGTCTGCCTGCCGATGCAGGGGACGCGGGTTCGTGCCCCGGTCCGGGAAGACCCCACTTTGCCGCAGAGCGGCTGGGCCCGTGAGCCATGGCCGCTGAGGCTGCGCGTCCGGAGCCTGTGCTCCGCGACGGGAGAGGCCACAACAGTGAGAGGCCTGCGTACCGCAAAAAAAAAAAAACCAAAAAACACAAATTTATAATGATACTTAAAAATACTCATTAGTCATCTTTGGAAACTAGTAGCCAGAAGGATGAGGAGAGACAGAATCAAGAATTTATCTTTTTTTTGTGTGTGTGTTACGTGGGGCTCTCACTGTTGTGGCCTCTCCCGTTGCGGAGCACAGGCTCCGGACGCACAGGCTCGGTGGCCATGGCTCACGGGCCCAGCCGCTCCGCGGCATGTGGGATCCTCCCAGACCGGGGCACGAGCCCGCGTCCCCTGCAGCGGCAGGCGGACTCTCAACCACTACGCCACCAGGGAAGTCCGAGCGTTTATCACTTTTTTACCATGCTTTTACTATATAAGAACCATGGTTATCTCAGAGTAACCAAAGAGCTGATGAAGTCAAGTTCATTTGTTTGTGTTAATGAATTGCAGTTAATAAATGCACAAGGGATACTAGAATTTAAATATCTCCACTTTATGATCCCTAATGAAATAAAGAATCTGAGCAATGGTAGTCAATGGCTTCTAAACCCATATGTGAAAAACGAATGGAGAACTTTATAAAAAATGTTCGAGCTGACAATATCAGAACCCACTGATCAAGTTTAACAGTACAGAAAGGAATCAACTCTACACTCTGTGCCTCCCCATATGATGCAAAAGAAAATATACAACCCTAACTGTAAAATACTCATAAAAACTGAACGAGATTCTTATCTCGTGTAGAGGCTGCTACATCTGTCAATTTTATAGGAGATACAGGAGACAGAGGATATCACAGGAAGGCGATCAGCAAAATCCAGAATGTGGGAAATTCTATAGGACAAAATATCTTTCTTCTACAAACAGCAAGAAAGACAAAAAAGGAAAAGATACATGTATTCCAAGAACTTTAGAGACATATTAGTGTGTAACATATGCTCTTGTACACATTAATATAATTATGTATAATTTTGGCTCCTGATTTGAACAAAGCAATTGTAAACAAATGATCTCTTAGGTCAAATGATCAGAGTAATCTGAAGACTGGGTATTTGATAATATTAGGGAATTATTATTAACTTTTAGGTGTAATAAAGGTATTGTGATTATTTTTTAAAGAAAGAAGCCCTATATTTAAAAGATGTATTATAAAATATTCATGGATAAAGTGATATAAACTTTTGGATTTGTATAAAATAATCTAGGAGATAGGAGATGTGGAATAGAGTATAAATGAAAGAAGATTGGCCATGAATTGACAATTATTGAAGCTGGTGATGGCTACATGGTAGTTCATTGTACTATTCTATACACTTCTGAATGTGTTTAAAATTTATCATAATACAAAGTGGTGAAAGATTCAGTAACTAATACATTTCTCTGAAAATGCAATAAGAACTCTAATGTCAAGAGAGAAGCTTATTCTAGAAATTATACCTTATCAAATGGAATCTATTCTGTAGTAGGATAGTGATATTCTCAACCCACTTTCTTCTCACCTCCCCAAAAATCTTCAGAAAATATGGTGCTGTCTGTGAAAATGTAGACACTGAATGACAGGAGGGTGGGAAGAAAGGTGTTCACCAGGAAAGTGGCAGATTTATCCTTTATTTCTGGAGAGTCTCTGCTTCGTCCTCACCACTCTGGAGAGGGATAAGGAGATCCAGGCTGGAGGTGATTTGTGCAAATCCAAGTGAGCACAAATCCCGTTAGATGCCCAGTGCAGCCCAGCAAGTGTTCCAAGGCTACCTCTGAGATGATCTGGGGAGCCAGAGCCACGAGGCATGCTGGCAGCTCCATGCTGGGACTTGGAGGAGGGAGTACGATTCTGCTAAAGGAGCAGGGCTAGAGGAAACTGAGAACAGGGGGCTGGAAGATTCCTAGGGAGGAATCTACTTTCCACCTCAAGAAGTTCAAACCATGACAAGTTCAATTCTATTTCTAACTAAACATTAGAGATTGAAAACTAGGTAGGTTGGGGATAAGATGTCAACACAAAGACTTCTCAGGCCTGGCAGGACTGGGAAAGAGGGCTCAGAGCCCCCTGGTATACACTCTAATGTGCAGGCGGGGCTTGGGAGTCAGGAACACACACTTTGCAGGGAGGGAGGGTAGATGCAGTGGATTTAGTGGAGAGGCTGTGGTGCATTGATTATGTGTCTCCTAGGAATCTAATGTCATATCTAGCCACACTAATTGCAGGCAGCAGACACCATTCAGTAACCGTGGAGATGGAATTTGAACCCTGCTCTGAGTTCAAGATCTGGTTTTTTTCCATCGCACTCGCTGCCTCCCAGCTCATTGAACTGCCTGGGCATATGGAAGGGTCCTCTAACAAGCAGCTCTGTTCTATACACTTGGTGCTGTTCTTATCTTGGCATCCCACCCAACCCCTTGTTAAATGCCAATCCCTTACTTAGGTGGGAGTGGAAGAGAACCCACATGGCATAGAAGGAAGAAAACGGAAGAGTCGGTGGGAAAGCTTGGGACTCTAGAGGGAAACTCACCTGCGTTAAATCCTGCTTTATTTCTTCCCAACTCACTAGCTTCTGGCAAGTTTCCTGTCCTTTTGGAGTGTTTTATCATCTGTAAAATGAGCAGAGTATTACCTAACTTGAAGGTTTGTTGTGAAAATGAAATTTTAAATAGACCATGAAATATACTATTAAAGTAACCAGGAACCCCACTCTTCCTTTTAAAACTTGTTTTGGCCACTTGGGGTCCTGGGATAAATGGAAACAAGATACACTGAGAGGTAGCAGAATCTACCTCAGAATCTACCTCTCATGTGGTTCTATTAGCACATGGCATTCCCACACCAGGAAAGTCAGGTACACGACCTGTCCAAACCTGATGGGGAAAGAGTTGCTTTTGTGAAAATGTTATGAGTCAAAATATTACAATACCTTGCCCAGTCTCTTCCCAGTAGTTGCCATCCCACCATTACAGAAGTAAGGGAGCTGGAAGGGAGTTTCCTACTGATGCCATCTGGTCCAAAAGACATTTTTTTGTCCAGTTCATTCTCAACATTGACAATGGATTGGGCATCAGACTTGCAAGAAGCAAGTAGCCTAAGTGATACATATTTAAAAAATGAATTCCTTTGGGCTGGGGCAAGGTTGTCATTCTAAAGCGATTAGCCAGAGCACTGTGTCAAGTAAAGTCTAAGATGCTTTTTCAAAGAGATCCTAAATTATGGAGGATTAGAGAATAATGTAATGTTTGAGGAGTTTATTTCCCTCACACATTGTAATCCTTAAGTAAGCAGTCCAGGTTGAGGGATGGCTCTGCTCTGCTCTGGGTGTGCTATGGGATGTGGAGATACGGGCAGACAATAGATTGTAAAAACTTTTGCTTATCTATCATAAAGATCTTTATGCTTTTTAATATTATTCCTCAATATATAGCTCTGGATCACTAAATGTTAACTCCTTTCTTCTTTCCATGTCATCTATACCAAGTATGTTGGAGATGGCCAACTCCTTTGCTGATACATTTATGAAATATTAAAAAAAATAAATTTGCAAATAATGCTTAACTTTGCCATCATTAAAAATAGCCTTACTTTCTACTAAAACAATCTCTAGAATTGTTATCGACTTTGAGTAATGGGTTTTATGATTATTGTTTAAAAGGATCACTTGATTCTTTTAAATAGAATAGGACTTTGTTATTGAATTTAATTTTAAATAAAATTAAAATTAAATTAGGTTAGCTGCTGACAACTCTAAATTTTGGCTGATTTTTTTAAAAGTCACCAATAGTAAATAGCAGAATTTAAGGAACAGGGAAAATAAATGTTCAACCCCGTAGCCCCTTTATCACTTTTTCAAGACCGTTTTTGATCAATAGCCATCCTATCAAGAACGAGTCCCCAGGAGAATGCTATAATTTTGTTTATTTCAAGCTAAGTCTCTGAAGACATCTCTACTGCATTTGTTGTCTCCACTTTATAAATACGTTTGAGTTGTCAAAAGACTGTCATAGACCCTTCCCTAATGTTTATCTTTTAAAGCCATTCTCTGGCACAAATAATTAGAACCTTTCTTTTTCCTAGACTCATTGGACTTATTTTAGATCTACTGAACAGATTTTATTATGATTAAATTGGGTGGGTTAATACTACTATTCTTTCATTAGTGATAAATCCTTATAGAGCATATTTTTCCAATGTATACATGATTCATATCCAGATGAATAAATAAACTCATCAATCATCTGGACTTTTTGTTTCCCAACACAAAACACCAGGTAAAGGCTATCATCTAGAACAGGGGTCCCCACCCCCTGGGACTCGGACCGGTTCCCATCCGTGGCCTGTTAGGAACTGGGCCGCACAGCAGGAGGTCAGCTGCAGGCAAGTGAGCAAAGCTTCATCTGCCGCCCCCCATCACTCACATTACCGCCTGAATCATCTCCCTCCCCCGCCCCGTGGAAAAATTGTCTTCCATAAAACTGGTCTCTGGTGCCAAAATGTTGGGGACCGCTGATCTAGAACGCTGTTTTTTCCCCACCTCTTTACCTAGTAGTTTGTGCCTGTAGACAGAGCTTTTGACAATAAAGGAAATGAAAAGCCAGACTGAAAGGATCATCTAGTTTTCTTGAATTCTGGGCAATGTCCCAGGATTGAAATGAATTGTTCTCTGAGCTGTGGGGAGTAGATGTCTGAAATCACTCCTTCACAAGCTGCAGGAGGCTTGAGACTATGACACGGTAAAATGTCAACTTGAAGGAATTTAAAGTTTTCAAATCCTGAACTTGACCTGAGGAAAGGTTCATTCCCGAGTAACCACAGTGAAGGAAACCACAGCCGCAGTGGATCTAGGCGAGAAGATTATCTAGAGCATAAAGCATCAGAGGCCCCCAAACCAGCAGAATGGTGAAATTAAAAAAAGCAACAGGACAAATAGGTCTTAGTTCCAATGCTACTTGTTACTGGTCACTTATGTTCTAAATGTCGTTGAGCCAACAAAGTGTAGTGGTTTAGCACCTGAGCCTTGGAGCCAGGTTCTCAGTGCTGATTCTGTCACACATCACTGGGTGAACTTGGGAATCTCAACCTCTCTAAGCCTCATCTGTAAAATGGGGCTAATAATAGAACCTAAGTCTCAGGATTGTGTGAAGATTCAGTGAGTGAGCATGTGTACACTTGGCACACAGCATGTCCACAAATGTCCAATGATAGAGCTCCTATGATTATTATTTTCATGAACTGCTGCGAGTGACATCCGAGATAAAAGATGTGAAACGCTGGGAAGATTACAAATGGCCAAGCAAATTCAAGATATTGTTAGTTTGTTTAATGGTTAATTAGACCTACCTCAGTAGCTCATCAGAGGTCTGGAAAAAATCTCAAACCATAGTGGGAATGAGTACTCCTTCTGTACAGGTACCTAGAGCTTGTGTTCTCAGAAATGTAGAGGAGAAAGTTATTTCTTCTTTTTACCTACCTGATCAGGTAGAGACCTAACACTGCTGGCAGCCATCGTCCTCACCTGCATGCTTGCCTATTATTTTAATAAAGCACAGGTCCATCCCTTGTCCTTGGAATTGAGAAATGTTGGGAAAGAGACAGCAGTAAGAGAGTCGCATTCCTCACTTCTTCCTTTTCCTGCCTTAGATCCCATCTTGCTTAGGTTGTCTGGTCAGTATATTAACCATACTTTGAGCCATTCCAGAGGGTCATGATCTCTCTTCTTACATAAGACTGCCCTAGCCAGGAGTTACAAAGACCAGCTTTTTGCCTCCGCAGAGATTGAATTTAGTGTATGGAGAATTGAACCATTTGTTGAGATGGGTTGACTGGAAATAAAATGGATTCTGCTACTTAAGAAATACTCTTTGGGGAATTCCCTGGCAGTCGAATGGTTAGGACTCTGCACTCTCACTGCTGAGGGCCTGGGTTCAATCCCTGGTTGGGGCAATAAGATCCCACAAGCCAGGCAGTGTGACAAAAAAAAAAAAACACACACAAATATTCTTGGGAGGAAAAAAATAACTAAATATTGCTAATAACTAAGTGTCCTATTTGCTGTGAGAGTGTAGACCAGAATAAGAGAAGGGGCTTATCATTTGGGGAGGTGCTTTGAGTTCCTTTATAAAAGATGTTATTAGGATCTGAGAGCTTTTGATACTTGATAGCAACTCTATTGGCAGACTGACTTTTTCTCAAGGCCTGGTGGTATCATCAACTTACAGCCCAGAGAAAAGAGCATTAGAAGAAAGTCTTGTGGACGAAATAAAACATGGAGTTATATACAGTTGGCAAAATACATGATATTTTGAAAAATATCCTTGACCCTGGGCTCTAACTTTAGAGGAAAGGAAATAAACAATCCATAAGCTTCTGTGACAGGAGTTCTGAAAATTTGTGGAAAATGTTCCCTTTTCCCTTAAAATGGATAAGGGAAATGACTATTGAATGACTATTCATTCAACAAAATAAGATTTATTCTCTCCATATCCCTGCAAAACACCCATCCGCAGTCCCTGGGGGAGTCTCAGCAGAGGGGTGTTTTGATCAGCCTAATCCCCAAAGAAAATGGGAAGCTGCCCTCACGACTTTTCTTTCCACGAGTACCATGCTGCCCAGCAATGCACAACTCTCTTAGCCCATTGACTAAGTACCAGGAAAATGGGCCCTAACCTGTACCAGGCCTCTTCCTAAAATCCTCCAGAGGAGGCAAGATGAAGGGTAGGGAAATGCCAGGCTGTGTGGAAGGAGGGCTCTGCCTCCTGCCTTTTTTAGCATTCCCCTCCTTCCCGCCAGGTCACAGGTGAGGATGGGTAGGTGGATAAAACAACTGACTAGAACATATTCGTACCTGTTCACAAAGCACTAAGAAGAGTATACTTGATTATGAATTGCAATAATTAGCGGCGAGCAGTATGGTGGATGTGAATGTAACTGCTATTCCAGGCAGAGGTCAACATTGAGTCATTAATGAATGACTCAGCAAAACAAAATTGTGAGGTGTCTCTGCTGCAGTTCAATGGGGACCTCTCCGAAGTAATCAAAACAAAGAACTCAGCAGGAAAGCAAGGCTGGAGAGTAATTTGGTGGTATAGCACAGTGATTATTATCATTTTATAATATTTGTGGTACAAACTGCTCACTGTTAACCAAAATCCATTCTCCTCTCCTGGGCATATCCCCAGCCCGCCCCAAGATTGCATTTCCCTTTCTCCTTTGAGACTAGGTGTGGTCACAGGACTCAATTCTCAAAAATAGAACGTGAATGGAAGTGATGAGTACGACTCCTGCATCATTTGCTTAAAATGAAATTGATGCTCTGGGCCTGATCTCTCTCACTCTTCCCAGTCTGCCCAGGACCCATTTTTGACCACGCAGGTGAAGACAAGGCTCTTTCTGAAGGGGGGTTGCCAGGGTAACAAAATGGGAGAAACATGAGCACCTGAGTGCCTACGCAGAGGAAAGCCAACCTGGATCTGCACTGCCCACTTCAGGACCTCAGTGTGTGAGGGAAATAAATGCCAATATTTTCTAATCCATTGTATTTTTGAATCTCTTTGAAAAAGCATCTTAGACTTTAACCGGATGCAGTATATAATGCAATATATCTTTCCACAAAATATAATATGATATATAATATTCATTTTTTATAGCTGCATAACAAATTACCATAAACTTAGTACCATGAAACAAGAGAAATTTATGATTTCACAGGTCTGTAGGTCATGCTTAGGTGAGTTCTCTGCTCAGGGTCTCTCCAGGCTGAAATCAAGGCATTGGCTGGGGCTCCCATCTCACCTAAGGCTCAGGGTCTCTTCTTCCAAGCTCATGTGTTGTTTACAGAATGCATTTCCTTGCTGCTGTAGAGCAAGGTTCCTATTTTCTTGCTGGCTGTAGGGCAGGCCCATTCTCAGTTCCTGGAGGCTGTCTGCAGCTCCCTGTCATGTGGCCGTAGTTCACAGCATGGTCGGTGCTCCTTTCAGACCAACAGGAGTACATCTCTCTGACTTCTTTCTCAGATTCTTACAATCTGGAGAAAACTCTGCTTTTAAAGAGCTTGCCTGATTAGGGCAGGCCCACCTCTATAACCTCCTTTTCACCATATTAGGTGATATAATCACAGGAGTGGTATATCATCAAATTCAAGTACTTTTTAAAAATTTTGTGTATCAGAATACACAATGGATCTATTTTCAGGAAACCTATTTACTCCCTCAACAATAAAAGAAACATTATACTATTTAATTAGCACATATTATTTACATATGTAGATAAAATGAACTTAAATATCTGAAATGTAAAGAATTTCATTTCATTAGCATATTTAGGTAAACAGCATGATGTAGCAGAAAGCGCATAAGCTTCAATGCCCAAGAGAAGGAGGATAGAATTCCAGATCTGCCAACTTTGTGTCCTAGAGCATAGTTTGAATTTCAAGTTTTAACTGTATCTTGGACTTCTAATCTCTCAATAGTCATGTTTAATATGTTTGTATCTGTTGTAATAACTGTTATGTTTGGTCTTATATCATCTTGTTTTATACTGTCGTTTTTAATGTTTTCTTGCTTTTCATACTGTTTTGTTTTTCTTCGGCAATATAAAGAAATTTTTGCCCACTTTTTTTGTGATTTAGAATGTGGACATCTTGTTATTCATTCTCCTAAGGATATGTTTAAATTTTTAAAACCCTCTAAAATATATTTCTCTTATTTTTGTACTCAAAAATGAATCAACATTTAAAATCACTCATATGTATGATAAAAAATTTTACTAAATTTACTCCTTATCCATTGCTTATCTTTGTCAATATAGTTTACTACCCAGAATCTATATTATTATATAAAAAGTTCTATCCACACTCAGGGGAGGGGATTATACAGGGTTTGTATACCAGAGAGTGAGAATTTTGGGGGGGTCTTTTAGAATTCTGCCTACTGTAAGAATACTTAATATATATATGTGCTATTAACATATGTGTGATACATAATATAATACCACAATATAATAATGCTTACTTATAATAATAATTAGGCTTACTATATGCCAGGAACTTACAAACCATTTTACATGTATTTTATCACTTAATCCTCACAGCAAGCCTATGAGAGATAACATTATATTCCCCATTTCACAGATTACAGAAGTAATTGAGGCTTAGAAGTGTTAAGTAATTTGCTCGAAGTTATGCAACTAGTTAAGTGGCAGAATTTGGCTTATCCCCAGCTCTGTTCTCAGAGAACTTAGACTTGGAATTGGACAGACCCATTATGCATGCTCCTAGTGCCCTATAATTCTCCTTTATAGCACTTGTCACAATGCCAATTAAATCATTTTTGTGAAATAAATTGGTTATGTCCGTCTCCCCAGATAGACTACAAATGTCATCAAAGCAACTGTATCCACTCAGCTACAACTAACAGAAAACCTGATTAACTGTGGGTTAAACAAATAGAGATCCAGTTTCCTCATCAAAAAAAAGTACAGACATAGTGGCTGCTGGTAATGTTTCAGAGGCTCAACAATATCACAATGTCCCTTTGGCTCTTTTGGGCTTTACTTCATGTTCAAGGTGGCTGCTGCAGCTCCAGCCATCACATCCAAAACAAAACCAGAAGAAAGGAAAAGAGATGAAGATAGCCATATTTGTCTCATTTTAGTGGGAAAGCAAACTTTTCATTCTTGAGCTTGGCCATAACTAGGTTGCTTGCAACTCCAAGCTGCAAGGGAGGCTGGGAGAGTGAGATTTTGCACAGTCTAAATTGGGAAAGAAAGTTGTAGTGGATATTTGATAAGCAAAAAATACTTTCTGCCATAGGTAACAACAGTATCTGTCCTAGTCATCATCTTATCTCCTGCACCCTCTTCAATGGTTTCCTCATTGTAGGCTCTTAATCGTAGTTGAATGAATGTTTGCTAAATAATGCAAGCAAAATGCTTAGCACAGTGCTTGGCATAAACGAGGTAGTTGATAAACTTTGACTACTAGTGACTACATTGTTTAGAGACCCCAAATGTGTGTGTGTGTGGGTCCTGATGGATGCTTTCCAACACTACACTGGTTGATTCAGGATAAGCACCAACAGCTGATAGCTCTGCTGGGCGCATTAGCTGCAGGTGGGCTGGATAAGGTCTGCTTTGGGGTGGGGAAGTGGGAAGTGATGAATCTTCTTTTAGCCCCATGATGCTTTGCAGGCTAAGACTGGTAATTGCCCAGCTGCTGCTGCTGCAGCTCACTTTAGGAAGCTAGGGGAAAGGTGAACGCTTAAAGCTTTCTTTCTTTGGATAAAAAGAAAAAAATCCCCGCCCTGATAGTGGCAAGATTTCTCTGCCTGAACCTGAGGCGGGGAAAGAATGTTAAGACCTCTGTATCAGCACCATCTTTTGGCAACACTTCAGCAAGCTTGCGTGTCTTCAACTTACTTCTCTCCCTTTTCAGCCGATGGCCAGGCAACAAGGTATGTTTAGATTGCCAGGTGAAATATACACTCTAGACTCTGCTCACCTTCTCAGAACTAGAAGTTGAGCATACTGATGTTGCAGCAATGCTGGGAATTGCAAATACACCGCTTCCCTCTTCCCTCAACAGTCACTGTGTGACTTGGGTGAATCTATTACTTTGCTAGAGCTGCCATAAAAAAAGTACCACAAACTGGTGGCTTAAACAACAGAAATTTAGTATCCAGAATCCAAGAAAGGTGTCAGTGGGTTGGTTCTTTCCGAGTGCCCTGAGGAAGGGATATGTTCCGGAACTCTCTCCTAGCTTCTGGCATTTTGCTGGCAATATTTGGTGTTCCTTTGTTTTGTGTTCCTCAGCTTGTAGAAGCATCACCCCGATCTCTGCCTTCATCTTCACATGGTGTTCACCCTGTGTGCCTCTGTCTCTGTGTTCAAATTTCCCCTTTTTATAAGGACACAGTCATATTGAATGAGGCCTATCCTAATTACCTCAACTTGATGATCTGCAAAGTCGCTATTTCCAAATAAAATCACATTCACAAGTACTGGGGGTTAGAATTCGACGTCTTTTTGTAGGGGACACAATTCAACCCAAAACAATGAGAAATATATGGCACGTATATATGTCCCTTTGCTTAAACAAAGACCACTAGTGATCTTTGGGCCTCCTAAAATGTTAAAATGACTTCCAGTTTCTTGGGCAAGAATCAAGATCTATAAAGAATGATTCTATGACCTGGATTTTTAGGATAACATTGACTCCATGTAATGTTTTTCTATAAAAGCAATTGATTAAACATAAGAGATTTATGTTTTGTGCCTGTATGATATTTCTCAGATAAATTAAGGATCATGATTGCAGTTACAACTTATGGCTTATAAGAGCCTCTAGGTGCCAGACACTTGTATTGAGAGTTTAACCACAGTAATACTGCCAACTGGGTGTTAATAGGCTTGTTTTCTGGATGAAGAAACTGAGTCTCAGGGTAGTTAGAGAACATGCCTAAGGTCAGGCCCAGCCCGGGAGGGGTGCCTGCGGAATACTAATCAACGCATGTTTGAATTTCAAAACCATTACAGCATGCCGCCTGTTTTGGTTTCAGAAAATATGGTCTCCATACCTTTGCAGCTCAAATCAGCTGTGCAAATTACAATGGCTGAACATGAAAAAAATGAGACTCTGGACAAACTAGACTTTCAATAGACAGAGAAAAATGTGACGCACAGCGCTGAAATGGCACTTCATTGATTTGCTAATATCAATTCCATCAGATACATCACGGTGCACCTGAAGTGAGCAGGCAGTGTTATATTTCTAACGTTATTAAGAAAAATGTGGATTGGTGTTTTAAATAATTCTTCAAACTTTAAAAAATATTATCTTTACCCTTGAGGGCACTTGCAGGTGAAAATTAAAGAGGTAAAACTTCAAGACTTGCCTACGAAAAACACTTCAGAAAGAGACAGCCATTATTCAGAGTTTGATAAGAGCAGAGTTGAGGCAAGTGTCATTTGTTTTACTCTTGTGGTCTAGAAAATGTAGATTCCCCATCAAACTATCTAATTGAAGTCTCCTTAATACTTAATGTTAAGTTACATTAAAGAGAAGTTGAAGAATCTCTTTAGATCACTTTACAGTAATAGGATTTTGTGGTTAAGAACCTAATTTAAAATAAATGGACCATTGGCTAGATTTAGATATTTCTGTCATACAAATTTCTGCTCCAAATCTATTTGCAGTAATGGATTCTGATCTATTATAAAAATGGTCAGTCGTTTTGGACATTGAACCTTCATGTGCATCTAGTAACTGATGAGCAATTTTGAAAATGTTTTCTAATTAGCAATGGCCTGTTTTTATGATGATAAAGTGAAAGAATGTAGCACTGATGTAAGAACTATAAGCCAGTGACTACCCCTGAAACTATTTCTCCCCGGGAAATTCAGACGCAGAAGCCTCCCATAGTCATTCAGCATATATGTATTAAACACCTGTCGCAGGCCGGGCACAGTTCTAGGTGGCTGAGATGCATCAGTGGACAGACTGATACAGATCCCTGCCCTGTGGAGTTTACTTCTAGTATGGGGGGACAGGCAACAAACAATAAAATAATAAGAAAGTTGGAAGTGTCCGAAGAAAAGTCAGAATAAAATAGCCAAAATAAAAAAGTGATATAGTGATAAAGCCATGAGAAAAAGAAAAAAGACACCAAGGCACGAGGCACTGGGAATGTCGATAAGTAATATCACTGTTTTAAACAGCTTGGTGGGGGCAGACCTCACTGTGAAGGTGACACCAGAGTCTCAGACTGGAGAAGGTGGAATCAGGGTTTCCACTAGTTGAAACTGAGCAGAAATTGACGAAGGATACAGTGGTGTATGTTGTCGGCAATGGCCCAGGTTTGGGTGGCGTTGTTGAGCTGCTCCTGGCTGAAGAGTGATCTGGAGACAAATCACTTAGTCCCGTATTTTAACAAGTGTATACGGAACACAGAAGAGAAATCATAGGTTTTTCCCTGAGAGATGATGGGAATGGGGATGGAGGTAAACAGTAACAAGATGGCTGTATGTCGGAGTAGCAAATTACTCAGAGGTGGCATTCTCAAATCAGCTCAAGACAAAGTGGAGATGTTGAAAATTACCCTTGAAACTTCTGTGGAAAGCCCCCTTTGGAGATGAGACCATCTATCATGAACTGCTAGTTTTTCTTTTGGCATTGGAGTAGATCTGTTTCTTTGGTTGAGCAGCAGATAACATAATTGACTTGTATTGAAGGGCCACACTGAATATTCAAATATCGTAAGAAGTTCACAAGGGAACTGAGACTCGGGTCACAGCAGACTCATGTCTCTTGTATGACTCACTCTGGGAAGGATGATCGTTGAGGGGCATGGCAGGCAGGTGCTATTTTAACGTCTCTCTCTCTCTCTCTCTCTCTCTCTCTCTCTTTCTCTCTCCCTCTCTCTCCCTCCCAAGCAAGCATAGTTGAATTCGCATAGATTATTTGAAATAATTATTTAATGTGACGACACTCTCTACCTTCAGCCTCCGGTCTTGTGTTTATCAGCTGCGGTCAGTGTACCTCCACTTCTCTCTTTCTGCCTCTCAGAGACTGACCTGCACTTGCCTGTTTTCTACTGCTTTACAAAGCCACTGAAGTTTAGGACCACGGGGCATTTGCCCTTTGTTTACTATGCAATAGAGCTATCTCTACTAAGCTATTCAAACAAGTATATCCCCTGTATATTTTTCTCTTGGTCTGATTCATTTAGTTCAATAAAAATGAGTCCAGTGAATCCAGAAAAAAAACTCATGCAAAACATCACAATTCACTTCTACACACTTCGTACAGACAAGATCCAAATTAAAACAACTGCTGGAGAGAGTGAAAAAAATTAGGACAAGTTCACAATATCATGAAGCTGGAAGACCCTTAGTTTAATTATTAGTCAGGATTATTCTGATTACATATGCATAAACTTCTCCTTGGGGACAAGAAATAAGAAGATTAAGTTGTCTTTTTCTAAGCAACACATTACAAGCTTAACCAAGATTAGCCACATTATAACAGTTAAGATAATATATTCAAAATTCCACTTACTTAATTTAAATATTTCAAAAATTGAAGCTAACTCCTCAGCATGCCCAAACTAAAAAAAAAAAAAGAAGATGTGGTTTTTGGTGTTTGTTGTGATTGTTCTGTGTGCTGTGATTGTGTTTAATTAAATTCTATATAAGCTTTTTCTTTCTTTTTTTCTGTTTTTGGTGGAAGCGGTATTAAAAGTTATAGGAGAAGCAACTGAAATTTAACTTTTCTCTCAGTAGAGTTCCTAAAGTCGAGACCTTTTAAAAAATTCTCAAAGATAATTAGCTGCCCCAAATTTTCATCTTGTCCTCAGTGGGAATACCATTAAACCTCCTTCAGTAGATGTCTGAGAAATTTTCAGTTTAGAGATGGGTAGCATGGACTTTATTCCAAAAGAAAAAATAAAAAGTTTAAAATATACTGCTTTGTCCTGGCTGACTGCCAAGTTTCCAATTTTCTACAATATTTTCATAAATAGGATAACCCTTACTAATAACTAATTTCACATATATTTAGGATAAAATAGGCCATTCCAGTGGATTTAGTGTCAAGGACTAGTTGTTAAATAATTTAAAGGGTACTTTTTAAAATGAAAATTTGGGAATGAAACAGCTTTCTAAATAGGAGTCTTATGACATAACCAGAAAAAAATCCAAACCCAGTTGTAACTCTGATGTGGGTACAGGGAGTGAGTGGGGAGTGGTCCTTCAGAGAGAAGCACTTATGGCACAGAAATTCTTTAGAATCCACTGTTCAAAATAACCAAGGGAAGCCGATGTCTAGTAAAGTTCTAGAGTGAGACCTGGGTCTGGGAAACCAGTGCAAAGGCTGATATTCCACTACGGCGTCTGGAGGACCTGCCAGGAAGTCCTGCCTGCCAGGGAGTTATTCGCAAGAGGAACCGTGGAAGGCTGTGGGAAGGAATTCACTCAAAGAAGGTTTGAGGTGTGCAAGCTTGGATCAAGGACAATGGGTCATTGTCAGAGGGGAGGGGCGGCCTGAGGTTAGCAAGGTTTATGTTGCTCAGATTCCCTCTGGCCCTGCTGTATCCAGAGACCAGAGTCCAGGGAGGAAGAGTGTCCGATAAGAAGCTAATCATCACTGTCTTGTAAAATACAGGCTGGGCAGCGCAGCTCTGTGGCCTGTAACAGAATACAACCCAAAGGGGGGAGCGGAGTAAATTCCTCAGTTCAGCAGGAAGGTGGTTGGCACGGGTCGCAGTGGTTACAAGCCAGAAATGCTCTTCAGGTCAGCCACCTGGGATCTCCTGGGCCGTGCTACCTGAGTCAAAAGCAAGGACCACGGCCATCTGGTTGCTGGGTATGACCACAACCTGACACGCGAGCAGGTACCACTGGGGAAGAGGGGGCAAATGCTTCCATGCTGCAGGATTAAATCCAGTGTGAGGTGACACACCCTCTGAGGATTTCTTTAGCTACCCCAGGAAGCCTGGAAGGGGGCTGGAGCTTCCCATGATTCATCTGGAAGGACCAGACCAGACAGACACTCTTTTGTTAAAAGTCCCTTGATTTTTTTTTTTTTTTTTTTTGCGGTACGCGGGCCTCTCACTGCTGTGGCCTCTCCCGTTGCGGAGCACAGGCTCCAGATGCGCAGGCCCAGCGGCCATGGCTCACGGGCCCAGCCGCTCCGCGGCATGTGGGATCTTCCCGGACCGGGGCACGAACCTGTGTCCCCTGCATCGGCAGGCAGACTCTCAACCACTGCGCCACCAGGGAAGCCCAAAGTCCCTTGATTTTTAAAAAAAATCTCCCCAAGGCTGCTGTGGCTGGGGAAATACAGGTTACACGTGCAAGTGCCTTTTATTCAAAAAGCCCAGCTTGGAATTTCCCTGGCGGTCCAGTGGTTAAGACTCTGCCCTTCCAATGCAGGGGCCATGGTTTCCGTCCCTTATCAGGGAACTAAGATCCTACATGCCGCAGCAGCACCGGAGCGGGGTAAAGCCCAGCCCCTCTCACAGCTTTCTCCCCTCCATTCCCCACCCCTAACATAATCACAGTGCTTTCAAAGTGATAATACTTCCTGAGCACCTACACTATTCAGTATGGATATCAATGAAACAGAGAAAAGGCTTTTACGTTAGGATTGAGATAAATCATTCTATATAGCCACGTGTGAGAATGAACAACCAGGTAGATTCATTCAGGAGAGGTTTCTTGGGAGAAGTGAGGTGATATAAACACTAGACAGAAATATTGGTCTGTTCCTACTGCTGACTGTGAGACCGCAGCGTGCACACACACACACACACACACACACACACACACGGAGTCATTTGAAGTGGAGGAAGGTCCTTGAACAGCACTTCCAACAATTCCCCGGGGTACAATCCGCAGTTCCATTGCCCTCTCAGGAGATGACAAAGTAAGTAATAGCCATGAAAACTATAAGTGCCCATATTTGAATCTCTTGGGCATTGTGAAGAGGGAAGCAGGCCCATGATTCACTCAATACTCAAGCCATAAAAGCAGAGCACCTACAAAGTGGGAGCTGGAAGCAGCCTGGTTGTGTGAATCAGTCACCCAAGGTTGAAATCCAAGTTCTTCCCTGTGTGATCGTGGAAAAGGTACTTTTCTTCTCTTCCTCATCTGTGAAATGGGAATAACACTCCTATGAAGCTGTGAAGGTGAAATAGATACATACAATCTAGTAAGGTGTCTGGCATACAGAAAGTACTCAATGCACTAGGATTGCAGTTCTGATCAGGTAGCAGGTGTCTCCTAAGCAGGAAACTGGAAAGAAAGCGGTATGTAGTTACAGGAAATACAAGAATTCAGTGAAAACAACAGTTCCTGACTGTCCCCGGAAGAATCATTCTGGACTCAACTCTCTACCCTCTGTGTCCCAACCCTGGACTCTTTTGTTTCCTTCTGCATGAAGGGATAGTCATTGGCTTCTCCGGCAGCAGCTAAAAGCTGCTGTCAAGGTCATATTCATTGTACTAAGTGCCTGGAAGTTGGGAATCCGAGGGATATGGCTCTCTCTCTTTGGAATCTTCACTTCTTGGGTGCTCTCATCCTTGTTGCTGCTCTGGGGCTGGGGGCAGCTGTCACAGCTTCTTTCTCTTTGATGCTTCTTCCAGTCAGTGTCACTATCAAGTGCTAGCCACTACTGCTGCCAGCTTTGGGCCTGGGGCCTGATGCTGGAAAGGCTTAGGAAGGAACAAGGGCATGGCTCCCTCCGCCTTATGTTGGGCTGCCCTCTCCTTGGGCTGGGTTTTGGCACTGAGACCACTTCTCTGGTCTTTGGTGCTGTTTGGTAGCCCCAGCCTTTTCATTTTCTCGAAGGAGAAAAGGTGTGTTTATAATTAAAATAGAGAAAACTTTGGGATGCTTACATACCCTTCCCTAATCTACCATTTAATGATGATTTGAAAATTATCGCTATATCATTTAATCCAAACAACAACACTAGAACATGAATATTATTTTCCCCATTTTACATATAACAAAGCTGAAGACCTGACAGGTAAACCCTTTCACAGTTAGTAGGAGGCAGAGCCAGGACACAAACCCAAATATTCTGGCTCCAAAAGTCCTCTCCTTTCCCTAACTCTATAATTACACGCAAAACTCTTGGTGGGCAAAGACGCAGTCCTATGAATTATACTCCCAGTTCCTTAATATGGTGGCATATCATGTGTTTTTTTCCTCTTTCTTGATGTTAGTTAATTTGTATCAAATCAGCAAAATTTAATATTTTTTGCACTATATTCACATGCTTCACTCCACTTCAGTTACTTAGATTATCAAACAGTATCCATGAGCCTTTGTATTACTTTTATTCCTAATCCACACGAAGTACTCAGTTATAGTTTGTTAAATAAACGAATGCATAAATGAATATAAAGTGTAAGCACAAGGCAATAATCAGACTGCTCAGTGATAATAGGGCTGCCTGCATCTCAATAAACAATGTTCAGGTATAGAACATGGGGAGCATGTTGTTTATAAATGATGGAGGCTCCAGTTAACTTTGCAGTGCACAGCAGGACAGTCAAGTCCTGGGCATGGCGGTACATCCAGTCTAGGACACCGTATACATTAAAGACCTGAGCAAAGACAAGTCGGCTTGGACTTGAACCAATGGTGAGAACAAACAGGAATAACAGTAGCAGGCAGGCCTGACAAGTGACTTCTGCAGTTAAGCGCATTGATATTAAGCAGTGCACAAGAGCTGACACAGAGAAAGGGCTAATGTGTTCAGTTTTAGGGAGGAAATGAAATATACCACGGAGGAAGGAGGAACAAAAGCAGAAAAAAGCTCAGCGTGTATAAGCATAGACTGCTGTATGAATCAGGAAATGAAAAGAAATTCTTTCCAAAGGCTCCTGTTCCTCTGTCCACACTACAAAGAAATGACAAATTCCCCCTGAAATTGTGGACTCAGCTTTCTCTTTTTCTTTCTTTTTATCTTGCCTAATGAATTACTTGTTTGTAAAGGATACCTTAACAACTTTAGAAAATGAGAAGTGTTTTTCTACCAACAGAAGACCTGCTATAAGAGTTGGGTTACAGGCACAGAAGCGCTCAGGCAAAGACCCAGAAATCTAAGTAACATGATAAAAAAGAAAGGACCATACTATCTCTGGTTATTGGCAACTGTATGTCTTAATATTTCACCCTATTGTGTGATATTACAACTCATTCATAAATTCATCAGTCACCCAGTATTTACTAAATCTTCCTAACAGGTACAAGGCTGGGGACAGTGTGGCACTGTCCTGGCTTTGAGGAGCTCATGCCTATTAGCGGATATAATTATATATCTTATTACAATACGATATATACACACTGCTCTGAAAGCACTCTGCCTGGGAGATGGGTGAGAGCTGTAAGGTTTCTCCTTACAGGGAGAGGAGGTTACCTGAGTTACATCTTGATTAATAAGTAACAAAAGAAGGGTGTGTGGCAGCTCCAGGCACAGGGAACAGCATCTGTGAAGGTTTGACAGCCTGCTTCAATTGTATAAATTCTATAAGGGTAGATTCAGACCATGTTGGGCCTGGAGATTATATACTTGGGGGACCCTCTTTAATGAAAATGGTAAAAATTTATAATATACAATTAAATATTAAAGCGAAGATTTATTTAGAATGAGACAGTAGATGACAAATTATGACTGTAAAAACTGACAAATATCACAAAGCTCACAAAATCCAGAAAAACAAAATAATATTCAATAATACTGAATGAATAATATTGAATGAGCTAGCTACCCAACATAACTCTATAATACTTTTCCCTATCATTTTGGAGGGACTTAAACTCTTTGATACCCTCTGCATATGGCAACAATTTTGCAACGTGGTATATATATTGAAAAAAGAAATATAATTCATTGATTTTCCTTGAATGGTTGATAACATTTGATTTTTCTTATTATCAGTTTAGAAAAAGTGTTTCAATTTTACAACTCTTTGTTGTTAATGCCATGTTAAATTTTTAGGAGTGTTTTCAAATTTGGGGAAACACCGTCAAGGTACTTTTTGCATAAGCTGTAAGATTTCAGGGTGTTTGAAATTCTTTTTGGCAGTGACTCATCTTCAGTTCTCTTTGAATTAATGACAGTATCATCCTGTTGTCATTAATGTTTTCATTCTGGTGGCATATCATGTATTTTATTTCCTCTTTCTCGATGTCAGTTATTTTGTGTCAAATCGGCAAGAAATTTAATATTTTTTGCACTCTATTCACATGCTTCACCCCAATTAATTAGATTATCAAACAATATCCATGAGCCTTTTTATTACTTTTATTCAAAATTGATCTCTTCCTATGAATGACTTTTCAGTGTCACAATAATTTCTATAGATTTTACCACTCATCGTGTTTCATATTTAATTAATTTCATCTGAATATTTTACATTTCTTTAATAAATAAATTTAATTATGATAAAAGGAGGTCCCCTTCATATACATCCAAATCAGGAATATGTAATTTCTCCCGAGTTCTATTGAAATGTTTATAAAATGACTGCCAAATTACAGCTAAATTGCATTTTTGAGTTTTATTAACTTTTAAGCAAACTTTCTGCATCTTATGTTCATGTTGCAAATCCTGAAAAGCTTCGTAATGGGTAGATCACACTGTTATATCCAGACTGAAAAAAAATCCAGATTGGTTTTGTGGGTTTAGATACCCTATTTAGGAGATGAACCAGAAAACATACAGCTTTTACAGAATACCAAGGTAATCAACAACCTCAGGAACTGTGGGCCAGTTTCTTCTCCAGCAAGATTAAGGAATGAGCTGCACATGACACATATTCTGCAAACTTATTCATGATCAAGAATAAGATCTTCACAATGTTTAATTGTAAATGTTGCCTAGTGGCATGTTAGAACTGAACAGATGTTTTACTCTGTTCAATAAAGTCACACATAAATGCTTTTCAGGTGGCAAAATAAAGTTAAATATAAATACATAGTATTTATTCCACATAAATATATTCCACTATATCCAGACTAAATATAATTCCAGGTCAACTTCTCCTTAGCTGGATCCCCAAAATGCTGATGGCCACTCCAGTGCCAGTCAAAACAAGGGATTGTTGACGGAAATAACTGATCAGCCAGTCCGTAATAAGAATAGAGAAGAGTTTTATCTGAGCCAAACTGAGGACTATAGCTGGGGAGACACAGATTCAAGAGTACTTGAATTGTGTTCCGCCAGACTACAAAATGGGGAGGCTTATAGAGGCAGAAACTGCAAAATGACTAAGCTGCTTGCCAAGAATTAGGGTTAGAGATGGCAAGAAGTAAGGGTGCTTGTTAAGTAAGGATTGGTTGGGGTCTAACTTGGTTGCATAGTTACGAGGGGAGAACTTGAGACCATAAGGTTGCAGCTGGAAGCTGCTTACAGATACTGTTTTGAGAATGGCTGGTAGTGTACTTGAGTCTGATACAGTTCAGAAAACTCAAGCTCTCAGTGATGCAGAAATGTGTCTGAAACCACATTCACAATGGTCACTTGGCTCCATTTTGGATGCCTGAACCACAGTTACTCCATTTTGATTTTTAAATGGATTCTTTTCTCTAATGGTTAAAGCAGATATACAATGCATGTTTGACAGGCTGTAGGACAGGCTGTCCTAGGTAGCATCAAGTTTAAGTTAAATCATGTATAAGCCAGAATGACTTACCCATACCTCAATATGTGAGAATTTCTTCCATCAGGATCATATAACAGAGGGGAAACTGCAGTGGGAAGAGATAGTGTTCTTAACTGATTGTGGTTAAAGAATACCTATCTCCAAACTTATGAAAGCATAAGTATCCTTATTTTATAAAAACATAAAAATCCTTCCTCCCTCCCACTCTAATTTTCTGAATAATTTGGTCCAAACAGCATTACTTGGGACCAAGCAAAGTAGGTGTCTGTCAGGAGTGGCAGTTGCAGTGGTGGCAGCATGGGGTATCAAAGCCATGGGGTGAAGGTAAAGGGCATCTGTGTGAGAAGGAAGAGGAAATGGGTAGGTGTGGGCTTTCAGAGCCCAGGAAGACTGACCAGAGTGCCCATGAGGCCCCACGCAGGACACTGGAGTCCAACGGTGGTAAAGAGGAAATCCGAGCTCGGGGTAGGGTAGGAATGAGTGGATTGAGCTGGTGGCCATGGCAGCCCAGAGCAGGGTGTCAGAACCCGAGCTGGGTGAGGAGAAAACCAATGCACGGTCAGTCAGGGGGTCTCTGACGCAAGGTGAGGGGGGCAACCACGTGGCAGGGGTGGGGGAGAAGACTGATTACATAAAGGGGGAACTGACTCAAAAGATAAATCAATTGAGGTTTGGGAGCCAGGTTTCTCACTGTCAAAGAGCAGAGTTATGAATATGCTAAACTGAATGAACTAAAATGAACCTTGCGATGTTGGATTGCAACAGAAGGTATTGGTTGAACTCATGTATGGAAAGATATAAAAATAAATAAAGATGTAAATGTGTGTATATGAGTATGTTCATTAGCTTCTCCACTGAGAAGGCTTGGGAATAGCAATACCCCCAAAGGAATGAGCACTCCGAGTGCCCAGATCTTGGTTTGTCAATACCTTTGCAGGTTTAGAGCAGTGAAATTACAAGACAAGCTTGGAAATATTGTTCTTTTAGAAAGCAAGAGATTCTGGGGACATGTCAAGATTCACAGAAACCAGCTTGAAGGGGTGCCCACTGGCCAAATCTGGGACAACTTGAGATCAAAATAAAGTATGATAATAACAGATTATTGCTCATTGAATAAAATAACAATCATGAATTCACACCAATATTAGTTAATTAATGAATGATAAATAGGGAGAAGAGAAAGCTCTTCCAGTAGAATACCAACTAATACATGTAGAAAGAATGAGCAAATCAGACGATCATCTTTCGACAACCAGTATAATAATAATTCAAGTCATTAATGAATGCTAAAACTAGTGGGTGAAAGAATAGGAAATTCACATAGTATAAAAACACTTCTCCACAAGACATTAATTGCAAAAGGAAAAAGAGTAATTTTAGACTAGAGAAACCCAATAGACACCACCTCAATCATGATCAAAGTTAACATCAGCAGTGGTAGGACAAATGGAAATCATGTACTACCCAAGAAGATGCAATGAGAACACAGCATTACTTCTGTGATGTTCCTGCTACAAAGGCAAAAGCTGACTCCAGTCCTGAGGAAACATCAGATGAACCTGAGCTGAGGGAAATTTTACAAAATAACTGGTCTGTCATTTTCAAAGCACCAAGGTCATAAAAGTCAAGGAAAGAGTAAGAAACAGTTTCAGACTGAAAGAGACTAAAGAGACTTAAAAGTAAATGCAATACAATAATGCAACCAACAAGGTGTCAATCTCCAAAATAGACAGCTCATACAATTCAATATTAAAAAAACAAACAACCCAATCAGAGAATGGGCAGAATATCTAAACAGACATTTCTCCAAAGAAGACAGATGGCCAACAGGCACATGAAAATATGCTCAACATCGCTAATTATTAGAGAAATGCAAATCAAAACTACGGTGAGGTATCAGCTCACACCAATCAGAATGGCCATCATTAAAATGTCTACAGATGACAAATGCTGGAGAGGGTGTGGAGAAAAGGGAACCCTCCTACACTGCTGGTGGGAATGTAGATTGGTGCAGCCACTGGAAAACAGTATGGAGGTTCCTCAAAAAACTAAAAATAGAGTTACCATATGATTCAGCAATCCCACTCCTGGGCATATATCCTGAAAAGACGAAAAGTCTAATTCAAAAAGATACATGCACCCCAATGCTCACAGCACCACTATTTACAATAGCCAAGATATGGAAGCAACCTAAATGTCCATCGGCAGATGAATGGATAAAGAAGATGTGGTACATATATACGATAGAATATTTCTCAGCCATAAAAAGGAATGAAATAATGCCATTTACAGCAACATGGGTGGACCTAGAGAATATCATACACAAGTGAAGTAAGTCAGAGAAAGACAAATATCATAGAGTTTTGTCCAGATATATGCCCAGGAGTGGGATTGTTGGATCATATGGTAGCTCTATTTTCAGTTATTTAAGGAACCTCCATACTGTTCTCAGCAATTATCCCTTCTTAAAGTTCTAGCCCCTTGTTTTCTGAAGTCACCAACTTTTGGTGATTTTTCTCCTTACTTTTGACTCCCCTTTCTCTGTTCTTTTCTCTGACTCTTCACTTGCTCATACTTCAAATGAAATTGCTTTCCAGGTGCTCATCCATGACCTTTTTCTCAAACTACAGGTGTTCCCTGAGCAGTTCTTCTAAACAATGGCTCCAATTCCCATCTATATATCTATGATCCCCAATATCCATGATCTGCTCCAACTCTATTACAAGCTTCCTACTGGCCATAACAAATTATCAAAGTCAACATTTAAAAAATGGAGTCCTCTCCATAGTCCCTCCTCCTCCAACCTGTTTCTCCATTTTTGAGTTAATAAGATATCAGTGAGGATGCTTTTAACATAAGTAACAGAAAACCCAGGCCTAATTAGTTTGAACAAAAAGGAAAATGTATTATTTCATATAATGAGAATTATGGAGATAGGTCAGTCCCTTGATTGGTCAACTCAGGGGCTAAATGACATGAAGCAAGACCCAACGTCTTCTGTTTTTACTTCCTGCCATTTTCAGTCCATTGGCTTATCCTCAGGCTGGCCTCCCTTGAGATCACTGCTGCTATTCCAGACATCATATCAAGACAGGGACGTGTCCACTGAAAGAAGGTAGGAGCTCTTCCTTTTTCTGTTTGTCTTTATATCAGAAACAAAACAAAACAAAATCTTTCCCAGGAGCCTTCTAGAAGACTTCTCCTCACATCCCACTGGCCAGAATTCTATCACATGCGCTTGTCAAAATCACCTACTTTATTCAGACACCCACCATCCTCAAGGCAACCGCATGGTGTGAGAGGGGCAAGCCTACCACAGTGGTCCCTTTCTTTCCATTTTAAAGTAGGATGTGAATTTCTCATTTCGGGAGATTTCAAGCAGAAGCTGGAAAATATTCTGTCAAATATTGTAGGCACAGTTGATGCACTGGCTAGACATTTGAACCAGACAAGCTTGTATTCTTCTCCAGCTCTGAGATTCTAGGATTTTGGTAATATTGGACTAGAAGAACTTCATAGGGGGAGAGAAGAGCATAAGCGGGGAATTGAGCTGGGAACTATGGACAGCATAAGGATACTGGGGTAAAATAAAAATAGAAGGTAGGAGGACGGCATTCAAAGTAGATTTTACCTTCTATACGATTTTTGCCTTAGATTGGCTCAATATTGCCTTAACCCCCAGCTAAGTGATGGTGCCAACGTTTGATGTAAATTCCAAGTCAAAACTTCAGACTGCCTCAGGCTATGTCTACGCTTCAGTCTTGCAATGAAGAGAATTTTCAGTCCCTCACTGAGGCCAATCTTAATGTTTCCAAGGTGAACGAATTATTGCATAAGGCATGAAAAAGGTGATCAAATGCTGTTGGCTTTCAGACTCTCAGCTTTTTATAGGTAGAAATGGCAGGAAAAGTTATTAACAGCCACTGTATTAAATCTTGGCAGAGAGTGTAGATTATTTGGGGGAGGGAGTATTTTTTTTTCTCAAAAATAAAAGAATTTATTAAATGACTCATAGTGATTAATGTGTTGTTTTTTCCATGAGTCAAGTATGTATGGTTGATTACTGCTAAGTAAAAGGCTAAATGCAAATAAGAGAAAAAACAAAAGAATAAGGACAAAAGAGGTGCTATGCTCATTGTGAAAGACAAAGTTGAGTACTAGTAATTATATTAATTAATTGACATGAATAATGTGTCAAGAAAAACAGCTGACTAATATCAGTAGTGATGAACTTAAATTATATGACAGTCTCTTCAAAGCATTCCACGAATTTCACAGATACTCTTTTAGGCACATACCTCCCCAGAGCCATCAATTTCTAGTCCCGAATGGAAAAATAGGTGTGGGAGGGCTGGTGCCTTGTGATAGACATGCAGGGAATGAGTGGCAGAATCCAAGCTCAGAACAGAGTTCAACCACTGTCCTGTCTAATCCTTCAAATGTCAATTTGTATCTTAAACTCCTTTCAGAAAGGATTGTACTATTGGAAGCACAGCAAGCATTTGGCTGAAATGGGAGTGATGGAAATACTTGAAATGACTTCACAGTGCCTGATTGACTGAAGGCAATGATTTCCTGGTGGAATGGCTTGTTGAGGTAGCGCTGAAAATACTTGATTTGATTTCTCGCCCATCATTAATGGTGTGAAGCACAAGTACATAATGGGCACAGTTGGGCTCAATCTATTTTATGCACCCATGCCTGACGTTACAACAAGGGACCCAGATGCTATTTTAGAATATGTTTCAAAGTCTCCAGCATACTTCTCTATCTTGATGGATTTCAAACATCCCCAGAATCCTTGAGGGGACCATTGATGAACTTCTCTGGAGCAAATGATTGTACCTTAGTGCAACAAGTCCAGTAAGTTACTTTGTGCATTATAGACTGCTGTGCAGTGGTGGCTGAACAGCAGAGTTTGAAGTAAGTGTAAAGGAGACAAACTAGTTATAAAATCAGCCCAGCCCAGAAAAACATGCCCCTAAAACTTTGCTGCTAGGCTAGAATGAAAAGCTCCCCAACATCTAAAATACTGCTTGGAAATATCTATGGCTTAGCAATAGGCAGGAGAGAGAGGTTCCAGGATACATATCTTTCTAATCGAGAAGAAGACAGTGGTCTTATATCAGTGTAGAGGACACCCAGCACAGAATGCATTCTTCATTTGATTGGAGAGTAGGGTATGCAAGGGAGAGTAGCAAACACACAGTAAAAAAAAAAAAAAAAAAAAATGTAGGTGGGATTAGAAGATGGAAAGTTTGGAAGAAAAGAGGGTTAGACTTTATTTCCTTTGGTAATTTTTCTCTGATCTCCCCAGATGAGGTTAAATGCTCCAGTTAAATGCCCACACGATATCTTTTACCAAACACATATCACATTTTATTGCTACTGCTTCTTAAATTGTGTGATTTCCCCGCTAAACTCAAATGTTCTGAGGACACCTTCCTCTCACTGAACACCCGGAAAAGATTTGACACATGTTAAGTGCTCAGTACATATTTGTTGAGTTAATGAATGGATGGGAATAGGAAGCCACTGATGGTCTCTAAGTTGGGGAGGCATGTGATTCAGAAGTGTTATAGGGCAGTGAAATTGTAGGGTACATTGGCAGTAAGATTGGGGAGTGTCCTACCCCTTTATCAGTGGCGGTGCTAGGGGTATATCTCACCTGGATTTAAGCCACTGATAATTGTGTTGTCACTTTGGAGATTATGGGATCTAAAGGAGTAGGGAAAGCTGTAAGGCATGCTACTTCTATCTCTTCCACCATTGGAGAACTTTATTGTGCTCCTACTGTAACTTGGTCTTAAAGTTACAGAGGAGGAAATTTAAAAAAAAAATGTTATTGAAGCATACTTGATTTACAATGTTGTGTTAATTTCTGCTGTACAGCAAAGTGATTCAGTTATACAAAAATGTATATCTATTCTTTTTCATATTCTTTTCTATTGTGGCTTATCACAGGATATTGACTATAGTTCCTGAGCTATAGAGCAGGACCTTGCTATTTATCCATCCTATATATGATAGTTTGCATCTGCTAACCTCAAACTCCCGCTCCATCCCTCCCCCACCCCCTCTCCCTCACAGAGGAGGAAATTGAGTCTTAAAGGAGTTTGTGGGTTTCATGCGGTCACACTGTTTGAAGGAGCAAAGCTGAGATTAGATCCCAAGTTCCCAAATTCCTAACCATGAGGTATTTTGGCAGCTCTTTAGGAAGATCTCTCTTATAAGATCCTTTAGGATGAATTTAAGAAAGAGATACTGTTATTAAGAAGGGGATTATCTCTAGATATATGTTGAGCGTTGTGTAAAGGTGATTATTATGTGAGTGAAAGGAAAGTAATGGCTCTGAGAGATTTGAAAAAGAAAGAGCCTATTGTTTTGACATTAGGTGAAATCTAGAAGAGAGGCTTAGGGAGTAGAATGAGTGAAACTGCTAATTCCTGAGCATTCTGATAAATGTGAGTTGAGAAGATGGTGTTTTGCACCCAACAATAATAACAGAAAGCATAACAGCAATACTTATTTAACAATAATAAATATGGAATTCTCTGTTGAGCAAAGGGTTTAGAATGCAGACTCTAGGAGAACAGTGGAGACAGGGGCTTTTGTAGGAAGGGCAGCAAATGCAGGGATATTTATTACAAAAGGGAGAAAAAAATGTCAATAATTGCTATTGTCAAGGATGCCCTGAATAACACAGCCCACTGACAAAGTTAAATATGGGTCCCCAAGTTAAGTTAAATGGGTCACCAATATGGGTCTCCTAGGCAAAAACTTTATAAAAGTCTTCTGTCCAAAAATAGTGAAATACACATCTCTGAAATTTATTAACAATTTAATAAGTTTAATATGAACATTTTATACACAGTGCCTGATACCAGTTTCAGTTCTATTTTATTCAATATTAAACAAATATTTGTTGATCATATATTATGTACTTGGCACTTAAAATATTATCATTTTATTATTATCATCATTATTAACATTATTCTTTATTCTATATTTGTTGTTTAGGCAACACAGAATAGTTAATACACAAAGGTGCAAATAGATGTCATGTTGGCTTTCTTTCTAACAAAGGAAAAAAATTTCTGCTGAATATTGGCAATCAACAATAGACTATTATACCTATACTCTTAATCATATCAGGGTCTAAAGGAAAAAAATCAAGCCACCACTTTAAAAGTGACACTGGCATTAAATCAACTATTACCAGGAAAATACATTCTTGACATGCCTTCCTGATAATTCTATCTGCCAAAAGGCAAGAAAAGCAGTGAAGGGAAAAAAATGTTTCTTTGGATCTAATCATAGCCTCCGTGAAAGAATTTACTGATTAAGTGCTAGAACCTTGGAAAAATAAAATGATGTGGTATAATATTTTGTGATAGTCAAGAAGAGGAAAACTAGACATGTATCAGATTACATTTTTATTCATGACAATCATTTTTTATTACAAAATAGGTGTTCATTGCAGAGGAATGCAAAAAATGTAGAAATTACAAAGGAGAAAATAGAATAGTAACCTAGAGAAAGCACTGTTAACATTTTGATGTACATTCCTGGCTTTTTAATACCTGTGTTATGTTTCTCTTGTTATACAATTTGCATTATACTTTATAAAAAATTTTATACCCTGCTTTCTTCCATTAACAGTACCTCATAAACATTTTCCCACTTTATTACATGGTCTACTGAGACATTATTTTAATGTCTACATGATACTTATTAAAAGAAAATACTGAGTTAATTTTCATCAGCCCTATGTACCAGACACTACATAATGAGTGCATTATTGGATTATCTCAGTTAATGCTCATGTCAGTCATCATGTTAAGCACTTTTAGGATCTCCATTTATACTGAGATTTAGCGAAAATAAATAACTTGGACAAGGCTCTGAAGGTAAGACTTATAAGATTCAGATTTGAATCTAGCTAATTTAAAACTAGAGTCAGTGCTTTTAACAACTACTTTATGGTATTTCTCTTATTGTAGAAATTTATCAAAGTAGATTTAACCCAATCCCCTATTGTTGAACTTCTAAAGGGTTTCCATTTTTAGGCAATTACAACTAATGCTATCATTTACAAATTTGGCCATACTCTTTTGTAAATATCCATTGTTATTGCCTTACGATAAAGCTATAGAAATAAAATTATTGGATGAAAGAATATGAATAATTCAAAGCTGTTTGATATAGTTAAAATATATTTGCCAATTTGATAGAAAAATGTATTTTTCTTTAAATTTATGTTTCTTAGACTAATAATGAGGTAAGATATTTATTGGCTTTAGATTACTTTAAAAATATCTGGTAATGTTTTTGGCATAATTTCTACTGACTTTTACATTTTCCTTTTTGATTTACTAGAACTCTTTACATATTAATGATAATTAAAATTTTTCATAAATTTTTAAAGTTCTTCTTCTAAAAATTGGGCTTAAAATTGTACTTATGATATCTTTTCATGTTTGAGATTTAAAGCTTTAGGTAATATATCAATATTTTCCATTATTGTTTTTTCATTTGCTGTTGCGTTCAGAAAGACTTTGTGTTCTCTGAGTTCAGACAAATATTTAACCCTAGTTTTGAGCAAATTTAGAAGGCTTTCTTTTAAAAATTGAATACAGGGGCTTCCCTGGTGGCGCAGTGGTTGAGAGTCCACCTGTCGATGCAGGGGACACGGGTTCGTGCCTCGGTCCAGGAGGATCCCACATGCCGCGGAGCGGCTAGGCCCGTGAACCATGGCCGCTGAGCCTGTGCGTCTGGAGCCTGTGCTCCGCAACGGGACAGGCCACAACGGTGAGAGGCCCGTGTACCGCAAAAAAAAAAAAAAAAAAAAAAAAAAAAATTTAAAAAAATTAAAAAAAAAATTGAATACAGTTTTTAGCTATGTGAATCTCATATATTTTTAAGTATATGACCTGCAAATTAAATTGTACACAGCACTCTAGGCTAGAAGAGAACTGGTTTATTTGTTATGACCTCCTTGTACTTTTGACTTTTTATTAGTGGCTGGAAAAACTTAATTAGAGTTATATTGTTGTTTAGAGACAGATCATTTTCACATCTTTCATTTGCCTCTGAGAAACAATGTGTTATATCCCTGGAAGGACTGCCTGTAAAGCAACTCTAAATTTGTGCAGTTTAGAGTGGGTGTCTCAATGGATGACAGACCATTCTCTTTAGTAAAATCTCTTGCTTTGTCTACTGGGACTGCCTTAAGAGCAAGTAAATAATTCCTGCTCCTCACAAGCATTATGATGTTTCTATTGGCATAACCTTTTCAATCTTTCAACTACCATTTTACATTTTCACATGTGATATGCTTAGCATTATTATAAATGCTAAGGTACCTATTTCTCTGTGGTGGTATGCAAATATCATAGCTCAGCATTGCTGTTATCCTACAGCATCATCTGTTTGAACCTTTATTTTTTTCCTATCAGCCTGGATGTGTCTTACTGAAACTCTTCCAGCTGAGCTCTTGATTTCCAGATTAAGCTCCTTCAAGTAAATTGAAAGAGGACTGCTTTCTCTATCAGAGTCCTACTTGTTGTCAGGGATGCCAGCAAGTGGAGTGGTGTTGGAAGTTGTGCTGCATTGGTGGGGCCAGGGTCAGTTGATACAGTAATAATTAAAGGATCAAGGTTTCTGGAATTTAATTTTTTAATACATCTGAAATTTCTCTGGTGTATGGTGTGGAATAGAAATCTAATCTTATGCTAAGTTTCTTAACGAATAATGACTTATTTTCTCAATGATTCGAAATGCTACCTCTTTCATATATTAAATTTATATATTTATGTATACACACATATGTACTTATGTATACATACATAATAATGCTAAGTATATCACATATGAAAAAATATATATATATGTATCGGCTTCTGAGCTTTTTATTCTCTTATTCTTTTCCATTAGTTTCTTTAGTCTTGTGTCACTCTCATATTGTTTTCATCATTACAGTTTTAAAGTATATTTTAACACAGGTAGTGGTAATCCAAATCACCTTCTGTGCCAGTAATCAATGTATTGACTCTCAGCTCCAAATTTACCCTTCATCGAATGCTCTGGGAAAATGGAGCTGGGTCTTTTAAATATTTTCCTTGGCCAGCTGGCATGATAGAATCATTGTCAGTAGAGGGCGCTAAAGAGACACGGCAAGAGAAGATGCCTTCCGTCTCAGTTTTGGAGTGCTGCTCCCTTGGCAGTCTGCAGCAGGCATGGATTATCTAGTGCCCAGCCCTTGCGGTACACAGTAGTCTGGAGTAACCAGCAGCCAACAGATTCCCCACCACTCCTTTTGGACAGTTTTGTGATAAAAGGCTTTTAGTGAGATATCTTCCAGTGAACAGCTTTCCCCAGCATCTAGAATGCAAATTTCAAGCAAGTTCCACTGGTGCAGTACAACAGTGACTTCTTTGCCGTTCAGTGAGCCACAGCTGTGCCTTCAACAAGGTCTAGATCTCAGCCCTGGGGGAGGTTATTCCTTCTAGTACCCCTAGAATTCATGGCTGCTTAGTATAGATGCTATTTTTATATTCTTTAGCTCTCTTTACTTCTGACTAACCCTTCATTATTCCAATCCTTTATTACAGTTAATAATTCTTATTATTAAACTTTCCCTGTTTGAATTATTGTTTCGTTTCTGTCTCCTGATTGGACTCTGAATGATACCATTATTTTTCCAAAATTTCATATATCCTCTTTCTATTTTTCCAGATGAATTTTAGAATATATAAAATTTAAAAAAAATCCTTTCAGATTTTCCATTATAATTACATTAACCCTATACATTAATTTGTGAAAATTAACATTTTATTTATTTATTTTATTTTTGGCTGTGTTGGCTCTTTGTTGCTGCGCAGGCTTTTCTCTGGTTGCGGCGAGAGGGGGCTACTTTTGGTTGCGGTGCGCGGGCTTCTCATTGTGGTGGCTTCTCTTGTTGCAGAGCATAGGCTCTAGGCGCGCAGGCTTCAGTAGTTGTGGCTCATGGGCTCTAGAGCGCAGGCTCAGTAGTTGTGGCGCAGGGGCTTAGTTGCTCCGCAGCATGTGGGATCTTCCCGGACCAGGGCTCAAACCCTGGTCCCCTGCATTGGCAGGCGGATTCCTAACCACTGAGCGACCAGGGAAGCCCAACATATATATATATAGTTTTTTGCGGTACGCGGGCCTCTCACTGTTGTGGCCTCTCCCGCTGCGGAGCACAGGCTCCGGACGCACAGGCTCAGCAGCCACGACTCACGGGCTCAGCCGCTCCGAGGCATGTGGGATCCTCCCGGACCGGAGCACGAACCTGTGTCCCCTGCATCGGCAGGCGGACTCTCAACCACTGCGCCACCAGGGAAGGCCCCAACATATTTTTAATATTGAATGTTTTCTTCTAGATAAACCAGTTCTCCTCTATGTTCTTTAGGAAGAAAAATCAGTTTCTTTAGTTAGGCCCTACAGATTTCTTGTTCATTTCTAGATGTTTTGTTGGCTGTTATTATGAATGTGATATTTTCCCGTTATATTTTCTATTTGGTTCAGAAGTAATGGTTAACATGATTGAGCCCCTGAGACCGGCTCTCAGAGAATTGGCTTTCTGCAGAACTTCATGGAACTTGGATAAAGCCAAGTGTTAAAACAATTTTGGCATAATATTGAGGTGGTAGATCCGGCCACTGGTCCTATAAGCTCCAAATGCAAGCCTTAAACTCTTGTCACTCTTCTAGTTACTGTGGTTGCATAACAAATTACCCAACATTTAGTGGCATAAGACAACCATTTGTTACGCTTATAGATCAAGAATTTGGGCAGGACAGAGTGTGAACAGCTCCTCTCTGCCCCTTACTGTCTGGGGCTCAGCTAGAAGACTTGAGGTTGGAGGCTGAAATCATCTGAAGTCTTGTTAACTCACATGCCCCCAGTTGATGCTTGCTGTTGGCTGGGGGAGCCTCAGTTATTTTCCACACAGGGCTCTCCATCTGGTCTCTCCATGTTGGCTGGTTTGGGCTTCCTCACAGCATAGAGGCTGGTTTCCCCAATGCCAGCCTCCCAGAAAGAAAGCACCAGTTGGAGCTGTGTCCTATTGTTGCGCTAGCCTTGAAAGTCACATAATATTCCTTCCTTTGTGTTCTATCGGTCAGAGAAGTCACGCACACATTCTGGTTCAAGGAGAGGCTAGATAGACCCTACTCTTGATGGAGTGTGGCAAGGTTCTAGAAGAGCATGTGGTATCAGAAATATTGCTGTGGCCATTTTTGGATAATAGAATCTGCCACAGTCCCCTAATAATATCAAAAGAAGGACTGGTGCTTCCCAAACCGTGAATGCTAAGGTGGCAGTGCAATAATGAAGAATAAGCTTCTCTTGTTCTCTTATCATGCTTGGGGAGAGTCTGGTGTTTCCCCAACTGAGCAGTTTATAAGTCCTGTATCCCTGGGCCGGGATCCTTCTCCTGGTATCTGACACCTGGCCCTGCTAGATCTCTATGTGCTTTTTCAGAATGTGAAGGGCAATATTAAACTCACAGGCCATGCTACTGCCTCAGTCTCTATAAGTTTCCTTAAGAAATGCTGTCGCAGAGGCCTGCTTGTGTGCTCTCTGGCTTTTGCCGTCATTTGTTCAAAGTCGGATTTTGCTGGTATATAAAAATCTAATTTTTATTTATTTATAGTCACATTGCTAAACATTTTTATTGCTTCTAAAATCTTCTCATTTGATTCCCTTGAGTTTTCTAGGTAACAGATTATTCAAATAATGACAGTTATACTTTCTTGCTTTTTATTTTCTTACAATGGCCAAAATTTGTGGGAAAATGGTAAATAAGAGGGCTGATAGAGTCTATCTTTTTATTACTTCTAAACAAGGAATCTCAATGTTTAGTCATTAAGCATGATATTGACAGTTGGTTTGAGACAGGTTTTTCATTATAATTTTAAAGAATCACTTTCCTAGTCCTCATTGACTAAGGGTTTATTATTTATATTTTTAATCTGAGTGAAAGATTTCTGTGCAGCATCTTTGGAGATTATTTTTCTTCTTTAATCATTTCATATGGATGCTTTATATTAGTGGATTTCCTAACATTAAATCGTGCTTGGAAAAAGCTTATTTGGTCATGTGCATTTTCTAGTATTAACTTCAATCAGCTATCAATAATTATTTGCAAATAGATTTGCAGTATTTCATATATTTTTATGAAGTGTCCTCATTGTCATTATTTCTTAAATAGCTTGTAATCACATTTTTTTGCTCCAAAATTATTTTTTAAACAAATTTTAAAATTAATTAATTAATTTATGGCTGTGCTGGGTCTTTGTTTCTGTGCGTTGCAGCGAGCGGGGGCTACTCTTCATTGCAGTGTGCGGGCTTCTCCTTGTGGTGGCTTCTTTTGCTGGGGAGCACGGGCTCTAGGTGCACGGGCTTCAGTAGTTGTGGCTCCTGGGCTCTAGAGTACAGGCTCAGTAGTTGTGGCACACAGGCTTAGTTGCTCTGTGGCATGTGGGGTCTTCCTGGATCAGGGCTCGAACTCGTGTCCCCTGTATTGGCAGACGGATTCTTAACTACTGAGTCACCAGGGAAGTCTGCTCTAAAATTATTTTAGAGAGGTTTTTTTTTTAAAATAAATTTATTTATTTATTTATTTATGGCTGCATTGGGTCTTCGTTGCTGCACAAAGGCCTTCTCTAGTTGCGGAGAGCGGGGCTACTCTTCGTTGCGGTGCACGGGCTTCTCATTGTGGTGGCTTCTCTTATTGCGGAGCATGGGGTCTAGGTGCGAGGGCTTCAGCAGTTGTGGCACGCAGGCTCAGTAGTTGTGGCTTGCAGGCTCTAGAACACAGGCTCTGTAGCTGTGGCACACAAGCTTAGTTGTTCCACAGCATGTGGGATCTTCCCGGACCAGGGTTCGAACCCATGTCCCCTGCATTGGTAAGTGGATCCTTAACCACTGCTCCACCAGGGAAGCCCCTTAGAGAAGCTTTAAAAAGATTATCATTGCTATTTCCAAGAAGTTGAGATTTGTTTGAAATTCTGTTACTACAACTTAGATATTAAGAAAACATATTTGTTTGTAGAAAAGATGTATATTATTTTAGAGTGTGTCAGTCATATTAGGCAATGTTTACTGCATTAACAAATTAACTCCCAGATCCCAGTGGTTTTACACAACAGTTGTTTATTCTGGTAACACTACATATTGAATGGCAGGTTGTTAGGGAGCCACAACTCAGACTGATGGAATGTCCACCATGCCCTGGTGCTGCCATCTCCAATTGGGGTTTCAACCTTCCCTGTAACAGTGAAGAGAGTGAATGGAGAGCTCACTCTTTGTTTTAAAATCTTTGACCTTAAACAGCACATGTCACTTTCACTCACAGGCCATTCATTAGAACTAGTCTCATGGCCCTGACTAACTACAAGGATATGTGATGAAGAAAATGGAAATTCAGAGGACCGTAAACGTTTACCAAAATATCCATGAATCTAAATGGAAGATAGTCTCAGGATATTATACTGAGATTATAATGATGCTATATTAAATGTTAGAATGAGTATTTGCAGAAATATTTTTCTGTAAATGAGGAAGACAAGTGGGAGGCATCTAGAAAGATCAATGTGACTACAGAGAAATTTCTCTGATGAGCTATCAGAGAACATTTTAAAAATACGAAAAAATAGGATGGAGTAGCAAGGACTGGGATTATTCCCTCACCTGAAACAACCAAACAAAGGTACAAAATATATGAAAAAGTTGTTTTCAAGGAATTGGATGTGAAGCAACTAAGAACAGTGATCCCTAAAAGGTGGGTAAAATATAGGCCAAGCCCTACAATTGCCCTGGATGGCTGCCTTGAGAGCCTTTCCAGGCTGTAGTTCAGGAAAAGGGAACCCAGGTCAAGTTTGAAATGAGGAGATAGAGGTGAGAATTTTGGAGATTTCAGGTGTTTAGAATTCATATGACAGAGTAACAGATTGGAGAAATCTGTGCAGAGATTGAACTCCTGGAGGTCTGCAGAGTTACCCTATAGTATTCAGCAGAGTACTGATCAGGACACACATGTGAGGAAACTTCCTGAGGCTGAGGAAAGCACCACTCAAAGGATTAGAGGTAATGGTGCTCAGTACTAACACAGAGCCGGGAATAGTGCCTAGTCCCATCAGCCAGACTGGAAAGCCTCATCCTTCATGGGACATTGGTATACTACTCAGAAGAGTTTGCTTCCATAGTGAGAAATAATTAGCCCTAGTCTAAATGCTGTTCTGATGCTGCCTAACAAATCTTAAAAACAAGACCCAAAGGATCAAACTCTTTCCAAGTAACTTAACAGCATCCTAAAACAAGGCTCAAGTATAATTATAGGGATACAAAAATATCCAGCACCCAGAAGGATAAAATTCACGATGTCTGGTATCCAATAAATAATTACCAGGCATGGAAAAGCAAGAATCTATGAACCATGGTGAGGAGAAAAATCAATAAATTGAAACTGATCCAGTACTGATGCAGATGTTAGAATTACCAGACAAGACATAAAAAGAGTTATTATAACTGTATTCCATGAGTTCAGAAAGTTAAGTAGAGACAGTGTAGGTATAAACAAAAGACACAAATAAAATTTCTAGTTATAAAAACTACAATGTCTGAGATGAAAAATTCACTGGTTGGAATTAAGGGTAGATCAGACACTGCAGAAGAAAATTTTAGTGACTTTTAAAACATAAGGCAAGGGCTTCCCTGGTGACACAGTGGTTGAGAGTCCACCTGCCAATGCAGGGGACACGGGTTCGTGCCCCGGTCCGGGAAGATCCCACATGCCGCAGAGAGGCTGGGCCCATGAGCCATGGCCTCTGAGCCTGTGCATCCGGAGCCTGTGCTCCGCAACGGGAGAGGCCACAGCGGTGTCGTTAGTGTCTCCATAGGAGAGGAGAGAGATAGGGAAACAGAAAAAAATTTGAAAAAATAAGGGTCAAAAATTTTCCAAATTGATGAAAACTATAAGCTCACAGATCCAAGAAGCTAAATGGACCCCAGGCACAAGAAAGACGAAGATAACCACACCCTGGACCATCATAATTAATGTGCTCCAAACCAGTGGCAAAGAGAAAATCTTAAAAGTAACCTGAGAAAAAAGACACTATGTATAGACATAAAGATAAGGATGGCAGCAGATTTATTGTTGGAGACAATGTATGTGAGAAGACAGTGGAGAAAAATCTTTAAAGCAGACAGAAAAACTTTCAGCCTAGAATTCTATAACAAGCAAAATATGTTTCAGTAATGAAGATGAGATAAAGATTTTTTCAGACATGTAAAAGCTGGACAATTTCATCTCTAGCACACCCACACTGCAAGAAATTGTAAAGTACTCCAGGCAGAAAATAAAATGAACAGAAACATGGATTTACACAAAGGAATGAAGAGGGCTGGAAATTGTTAATTATTCTCATGGACACAAATGGCCGGAACAGTTCCTTGCATCATATTCAGAAAAGATAAAATCCAGCCAAAGTAACTGATCTTTACTTCTTTTCATCTTTTGCAGTGTGATTCTTTAAAAGCAGGAATCCTTTCCTATAAGCAACCCTCATACATACCCACAGACTTCTCCTTAAGCCACTGGCCAGAACTGCAAGAAGAGAACTGCCGTGTTTGGCTTAAATTTAGGATTTACTCAAGTCAAGTTGGAGAGGAATGGAGGAATGGACAGCTGAACTAAATTGGGAGTCTACCATAATAAAAAGAGGAAAATGGTTGTTAGATAGGCAAACTGCATTGTCTGCTACTGAACATTTATGGAGAAATGTCATTAAATAGTTTTGTACAACAACAGTTTAAATTTAATAGATTTAGAATTCCATAGAAAGGATGTACAATAATCCACTTACCCGGTCATAATCCCTGCTGTTAGCCATGTATATTGCTTTGAATTACTAATGGTCCTATGGTAAATATCTTTCTAGACATAACTTTGTGCACATAACTGATTATTTCCTTAAGAAGAGTTATTTGAAAGAGAAGAGCCAGATCAAAGGTGCACATCAAATGGTGCATTATGGCAAGATTATACAAGTTTTTTTCCCAACCATCAAAATAGGATAGGTTCTATATGCCCCCACCCTTACCTATACTATCTATTAAACTTCTCCAATTTCATAGGTAAAATGTGTCTTTTCATTACTTTAATTTGTATTACTTTGGTTACTAGTGAGATAAACCATGTATTCCCATGTTTTGTCTACATTTATATTTCCCCTTTTGTTAACTGCCTATCCAATATCCTTTGCCCCATAAATAAAATGGCATTTTAATGCAAATGAGCAAACAAAATATGAAAAGAAGAACATACAATTTAAGACACATTAAAGAGTGGCATGGGGACTTCCCTGGTGGTCCAGTGGTAAAGAATCTGCCTTCTAATGCAGAGGGCGTGGGTTCGATCTCTGGTCGGGGAACTAAGATCCCACATGCCACGGGGCACCTAAGCCTGGGCACCACAACTAGTGAGCTTGTGCTCCTCAACGAGAGAGCCTGTGTGGTGCAAACCACAGAGCCCACACGCTCTGGACCCTGCACACCACAACTACAGAGCCCACGCGCTCTGGAGCCCACCCGCCACAACTAGAGAGACAAAACCCACACACCACAACTAGAGAGACAAAACCCACACACCACAACTAGATAGAAGCCCGTGTGCCGCAACGAAAGATCCCTTATGCCTCAACAAAGAAGATTCCGTGTGCCGCAACTAAGACCCGCCACAGCCAAAAAAATAAAATAAATAAATAAATAAATATTTTTAAAAAATAAAGAAAGAATGGCATGGACCAAACTATAATATTATCAGAAAGATAAATGGCCAGGAAGAATTAAAACTTATAAAAAATAACAAAGGACATTCTTATTGGGTCTAGATTGAAGAGAAGCATAAGAGTATATTGATGTTACTTTATATTCTCCGTGATGGAAATTGATGGCCACACTGGAAATGTAGATTAGACAATGGTAGAAAAGAATTGGAATCCTACCTATGTTAAGAGTTATCAGAGAGGATTTACTTTCAAATGAGTTTAACCTTCCAGGAGGTTAATGAATTAAGTTAGGTGTCAAGTACTAGTTCTATGGATTAGTTTGCTGTTCTTTAAGGAAGCTTGCAGAGTAGGAGGGTTTCTGGATACCGGGAAACTGGTAAATGTTGCCTTGAGTTTTACAAAAGTTAAACAAACGTAGAATTTGTATGATATACTAGTGATAAAGGAGGTATGTAGATTCTCACCTGATTAAATGAGCAACCCCAAGTTTTCATGATATAATAGGGATAAAGGAAATATGCAGATTCCTATGTGATTAGATGAGTGACCCCAGATGACGATCTCTGGTGGAGTGCTACGGGACTCAGTCTTCAATTTATCCTGTTCAAAATACGGAGGACAAGCTAACATAATGAAATTTAAGGAGAACGTATGTGCTAATGGAAATAAATAATCTGAATAATATAAATTACTTATGTACAGGATTGAGGATAGAAGTGTAACCTACAATCTGCTTTAGAAAAATGTATGTTTCTTATTCAATTTTGTTTTAAGTCTAATATGGCAGAGACTGTTTAAATAGCAAGAAAACCTTTTCTAAAAAGCTATTTTAGAGTTACAAGTAAACAATTCCACTATAGCATGGAAAAGGGATTTCAAGATTATCTTGTCTAAGCCTTCAGTTTATAGTTGTCAAAACAGACATCAAGAGAGGTAAATTGCCTTTGCCAGCCTCCCAACAAGTTAGTTTCGTGATTTAAGGCTGCATCATCTGTCACTGGTGTTTCTCTCTCTCTCCCTCTCTCTCTCTCTCTCTCTCTCTTTCTCAATTACTGTCTCTCATGATCCACTTTTCAGGGAAAGGCTGAGGTTTCCTCTGCTGAACATAATGGGCCTTTTCAGAGGAAAAATATGGTAAATGCTGTAGACTGAAATGTAGATTTCCACCCTTAGGTTTCCAATTGGATTTAGGATTTCTATAAAAGAAACCTAAATCAATGATTGGCCCAGTTGGTCTGATAGTTGATGTTACTTGATCCCACACCTGTGACACACTTTGCTCTTCCCAAGGAGAAAGAACCCTACCCTGCAAGCATCATTCCTGCCACATGCATAAAGGTTGCTCTCCTGTCAGTATAGACTCCTTACCTGCCCTGCTCACCTCTCTGACCTCAGGTCCGATAACTCCCCATCATTCATTACGCTGCAGTCACTCTGGCTTTCATTCTCTTCCTCCAACACACAAAGCCATCTTGGAAAAACTTTCTTTTGACGTGCTGCTCCCTTTGCTTGAAAGTTC
Source organism: Monodon monoceros (assembly GCF_005190385.1). Lineage (NCBI taxonomy): Eukaryota > Metazoa > Chordata > Mammalia > Artiodactyla > Monodontidae > Monodon > Monodon monoceros. Next base: position 51,540,195 of record NW_021703783.1, read on the forward strand.
TGTGGCCAGATCTTTGTATGACTGGCCAGAGGGCTCAGTTTAGCTGTGACCTCCCCAGAGAAGCATTTCTTTTCTTTTCTTTTTTTAAACATTTTTGAAGAATTATTTTTTTTAAAGATTTTTTTAATGTGGACCATTTTTAAAGTCTTTATTGAATTTGTTACAATATTGCTTCCGTTTTATGTTTTGGTTTTTTGGCTGCGAGGCATGTGAGATCTTAGCTCCCCGATCAGGGATCGAACCCGCACCTCCTGTGTTGGAAGGTGAAGTCTTAACAACTGGACTGCCAGGGAAGTCCCAGAGAAGTCTTTCTTGATGATTTATTCTGAACTACCTGCTCACCTTCCTGGCTCCTTTCCATTCCATTTTTCTATTTTATTTTATTTTTCATATTATTTATCACTATTTGAAATTGTGTCTTTAAAAAATATTTTTATATATTTATTCTTTTTCTCTCCACACATCTAACATGGAAGCTTCATCACATCAGGGTCCTTGAGCAGTCTTGTTCATTGCTGTATCTGCAATGTCTAGGAGAGTAGCTAGCTTACAGAAAGATCTCAATAAATACTTGATAGGTGAATGAATGAAGTTCCCACTTAGAGTCTCTGTCCCACTCCCTAAGTGAGAATCATAATATTCAGTTTTATTTAGGCCCCATATTTATGTGCATACAGGCACATATCAGAATCAAGCAGAGTGGAGGGATTCCTCTTATTAAACTAGTTACTGTTAAACTAGTATATACCTTTCTACTTGTAACAGAAGCCAGAATTTCAGAGCTTGAAGAACTTCAAGGATGATAATGATGGTAGTGGTGGTGGATAACTGAAACCAAGAGAAGTAAAGTGATCAGGTCAAAGTGACACAGATATTTCTGGGTAAAGTGGAGACATAATCCAGTCTTCCTGACTCCCAATACCGTGCTTTTCCTACTGAACTATGCTCCCTCTATAAACTATGAGAGTAAATATGAATGAACAACAGAGAAGAGAGGGGTTTGGAAAGGATGATGAATGGTTGGAGAAAGACAGAAAAAAGTGGGACTTCTCTGGTTGCTCAGTGGTTAAGAATCTGCCTGCCAATGCAGGGGACACGGGTTTGAACCCTGGTCCGGGAAGATCCCACATGCCACGGAGCAACTAAGCCCGCGCGCCACAACTACTGAGCCTGTGCTGAAGAGCCTGTGCACCGCAACTACTGAGCCCACGTGCTGCAACTACTGAAGCCCGTGCTCCTAGAGCCCGTGCTCTGCAACAAGAGAAGCCACCACACCAAGAAGCCCATGCACAGCAACGAAGAGTAGCTCCCCGCTAGCCGCAACTAGAGAAAGCCTGAGTGCAGCAACAAAGACCCAAAGCAGCCAAAAATAAATAAATAAATTTGTATAAAAAGAAAAAAGATGAAAAAACCGTTAACTAACAATGTCTCCCACAGAATCAGGAAGTGATGATATATACTACCTATAGTCTAAATGGGGGGAAGAATAACGAACAGCCCATAATATCTGGAAACCCTAACAGAACACAGCTATTTCAACTATAAAAGGTATGAGGTGTTTTTTCCCCTCAAAGGAGAGCATTAAGCCTCCTGTAAGCAAAGCTACTCAAAGCAAAGCAAAAAGGCTCTGAGGGGTTTTGTAGTTGCCCCATTATTTAGGTGAATCAAATCAATTTTCTGTGCTCATGGAAGATCTCCTCCTAGGAGAAATGTAATGCAAATGTAAGACGTCATGATCTTTCACAACTGTCACATAAAATTCTATCTTTTGTATACACGTCAGGGTTATAAAGCTAGAGATAAACATGGATATAGGACTGAATTCATTCAACATGACTTCTGTAGAGAGAATGGTATTAGAAACCATACATACTCTGTATAATAACGCAATGCTCTAAAATTATTATTTCCAAATATCTGGGACTCTTCTCAAAAATAACATTCTCATAACTTGCATTTTTGGCAGAGATTCCTTAAGTTCATAAATGATTAAACATGGAATCTTTCTGATAAGATTTTGTAAAGATGCAGACTGTTTGCTTTTCCACTTATGCCATACTTTCATTAGTCGTAGAGTGCTTTGTCTTCAAAATGATGGATTTCAATGTGTTAGTTGTTTACCACATTATTTTGGACAGAAACTAAGGAGGAGAAACTATATTATTCAACATAAGGTTAGAAATAAAACAGCTCAGTTCTCTCACCCATCACATGTGTAGGTATGGATTAAGCTGGGGATTGAGTAGTCACGTAGATGGGAAGGGAACTCCTAACTTCCCTGTGTGTTACCTGGACTCACAGAAGTGTCCAGCCAAGTTCGAGGGCCAATGAGGCTTTCGCTTGTGGAAGGTGAGGTGTAATGTAACAACTCCAGACTTGGGATTTTAGGCCCTTGTTAGCAATGTGACCCTGAACTTGTCACTTACTTCTAGGAGTTTTAGTTTCCTCTTCTAGAAATTGATGAGCATGATACTTCCCTGGCTCTATCAGAGGATTGTTATGAGGATCAAAGGAGACAATGTCCACGAAAGTGCCTCATAAACTACAAAGTACTGTGTAATTGCATTTATGTAGGTGGGAAGACCGGGCTGGGTGATACTAGAGGAAAGGTTAGGAACTCAGAAGAGGCAATAAAACTGACAGAAAACCCTGATTGTTTAGTACCATTTGTCTCAGGGCCCAGCCATAAGGCAAGGTAAGAATCAGGGGATTAGAGATGCTGTATGATGCTGTACAAAACGTAGACAAATTTCAATTCAGGAATCACTCGGTTTATTACACACAATGGGCACACAACACAGGTCAGTCAAAGTAGGGAAAAGGGAGTAAGGAACCACGCCAAGGAGAAGTCTGGGAAAGAGCCGTCCCAGTGCGAGCAGCCGTCTCTGACCCCCTACTGGGTCACATGACGAGCATGAGTGGGAAGTTGCCCTCTGCTCCAACAGGGCCTCCAGTAGCTCTCATCTGGATCAGCTCTCATCAGCATGGAATCAGGTCCCCAGAGAAGAGCCTTCATTCAAGTTGCTGGGTCTCTTTGTAAGGAGTCTGTTGGTAGAGTGTAACAGTTATTCCCAGGGTGTCTTTTCTCTATCAGTTGCTCCTTCTGTTCCAGTGGTCAAACAAATTCCTTATCTAAAGTAACTCTCCTAGTTTCTCAGTCTAAGACACCTGCAGTCCTACCACAGGCGTTTCAAAACGACTAATATGGAAGTTCACGTTGACCACTGTGACGCCATTTTGAGCTACTTAACATAGCTTAAATCCTGTACATTTCATACAAGATAAGTAGGAATCAACACAAAAGAAATCACATCATAACAGTTATGCTAAAAAAAACCCCCAACAATTATGCTCTCTTACCTACAGGTGTCTTTGGGATATATATGTATCTGTGTATCTTCATATATGTCTCTCAAGAGGGCTAGAAGTAAGGGACGCCAGTAACAATGACCACACCTGGGACCTAAATTTTGGTATTTAATATCATTTTCCACTAAAAGCAAACAGAGTACCTTGGAGAAAGGCTGACTTCAGGGCTGGGGCAGGGAAAATAAAATGTAAGCCTAGTACATCTTCTGTGAGAAGATAAGGAAGTGCTCAAAAATTATGGAACTTAGCAAAAAGATACAGAGACAGTTTGAAGGGACCTCCATAGGGACCTCAATTTCTGGGGAAACTGAGCATCAAAATAATTAACACTAACAATGAATTATATTAACCATTGAAAACCCATGAGTTCATACTGACAATAGATTAAATAGGGAAGAAGGAAGGAAAAATGCTAGAAAACTCATTACTGAGAAAACTGATAAAATTACTGTGGCTAAATAAAGTTATTGTATTCATGTTAATTTTCCAGAAATTGATAACTGTACTGTGGTTTATATAAGAATATATTTTCTTAGAAAAAACACACTGGAGTATTGAGGGATAAAAGGGCATGCTGTATAAAACCTACATCCTAATAATTCAGAAATGTATACATAAAAGAGCCTGGGGACTTCCCTGGTGGCGCAGTGGTTAAGAATCCGCTTGCCAGTGCAGCGGACACAGGTTCAATCCCACGTGCCGTGGAGCAACTAAGTCCATATGCCAGAACTGCTGAGCCTGTGCTCTAGAGTCCGCAAGCCACAACTACTGAGTCTTGTGCCAAAACTACTGAGGCCGCGTGCTGCAACTACTGAAGCCCACTCCCCTAGAGCCCACGCTCTGCAACAGGAGAAGCCACAGCAATAAGAAGCCTGCGCACCGCTACAAAGAGTAGCCTCCGCTTGCCGCAACTGGAGAAAGCCCGTGCAGCAACGAAGACCCAACACAGCCAAAATAAATAAATAAGTGAAAAAAAAAAAGCCTGAAGTCTTTTATTAGACAAACATGTGACGTGGGTTTGTTTCCTGGCTTTACCACTTATTAACAGTTTTAATATTTCTCTTCTTCTTCTTTTGAACCCAAAGTACAAACGGACAGGTGAATTGGAGGCATAAAAGGTTTAGAGAGGCTGTACAGAGGAAATATTGTTATCTTTAGGTCAACCTTTTAGTTAAAGTATAATATTCTTACAGAAAATTCACACATAGTGAGTGTATAAGTCAATGAATTATCACAAAGTGAAAACACCCATGTGTCACAGCATCCGTATCAAGAAATAGAACGTTACCAGCCTGCGGAAGCCCCTCTCACTATTCCCACCAGAATAATCACCATCCTGACTTCTAATGGCACAGTTTAGTGTTGCTTGTTCTTGAATTTAATATAAATTACCAGCTTTTCTTTCCACATTATGTTTGTAAGTTCCATGTTGTATGTATTTGTAGTTCATTTATTTTCATTGCTGTATAGCATTCTATTTAGGAATAAGCCACAACTTATTCTTTCATTTGCCTGATGTTAAGCATTTGGGTTGTTTCCAGTTTGGGACTATTATAATGTGACTAAGGACATTATTGGACATGTATTTTGGTACACATGTGTGCATTTATTTTAGTCATGTGTCTAGAAGTGAAATTGCTGAATCATATGCACATATATTCCATTTTAGGAGATGCTTGCAAACAGTTTTCTGAAGGAGTTGAACTAATTTACACTCTCTCCAGTAGTGTATGAGAATTCCAATTGTTCCAAATCTTTGCCAACACTTGGTATTCTCTGCATTACTTTCTTGCCATTTTGGTAGGTATCTTAGTTTTCTAGCTACATAACAAATTATCACAAATTCAGTAGCTTAAAACAGTGCAAATTTATTATACCACAGTTTCCGTGTACTGAGTACGATTTAACTGAGTCCTCTGCTCAGAGTCTCATAAGGTTGCAATGAAGATATCGGCTGGGTTGCATTCTCATCTGTAGGCTTGACTGGGCCAGAATCTGCTTCCAAGCTCCTGCAGGCTGTTGGCAGAATCTGTTTTCTTCCCACTGTATGATTGACAGCCCAAGATTTTTGCTGGCTGTTGGCTGGAAGTTCTCTCTGGTCCTAGAAGTTGTCCACAGTCCCTAGATGCCACCTCCAGTTCCTTGCTACATAGATTTCTCTAACTTAGCTACTTACTGCCCCACACTCACAACATTATCTCCAGTATGTTAATACAGAGTCTAATATAACAAGATGTAATAACAGGAGTGACAGCTCACCATCATTGCCATATTTTATCAGTTAGAAGCACATCAGGCATCCTACCTGCAGTCGAGAGAAGGGGTTGCACAAAGGTGTAAAGACCAGAAGGTGGGGATCATCAAGGATCATCTTAGAGTCTATCCACCATAGTGAGTATATCATGATATTACACTGTAATTTCAGTTTACATTGGAAGACTATGTTCTCTCAGAACTAAGAGAATAAGAATATACTATTTACTTGGAAAATTTGTCTTGAAATATCTAAATTATTTTTTCTCTCCATCTTATGAATTAAATTTTCCATCTTGCTTTGCCAGTCTGGGTATGGGCTCAAAGCACAGACTTCAGCTTTCATGTCCTAGATAAAGCCTAGCTTATATATAGGTTTGATGTTCTGCCAGCTCAGTTATCTATGCAATTTCAGTTGGACACAGAGGACAGAGACCTGAGTTATAGCCCATGGTACTCCAGAGATCTTTGAATACGTTGATGAAATATAAGGAATTCCTATTGCCTGGAAATGTGACTTGGCCTCTTCTTTCCTGCTTACTTCCTCTAAACAGCATGAAACATAACTCTGCATTCTTAAGCAGTGACAATTTCACCCTAGGAGAGATAACATTTCAGGAGTAAATGCTGTGATATTTGAGATTTGTTTATCACTTCTCTTAACTCTATAGAGTGGTTGGAACCTTCCCTAGAAGGAAAGTATGGAGTAACTCTCAAACAGCGTTATGGTTAATGTATTTGCTGAATCACATATAATAATGAAATTGTCAACCTTGACCACAAAGAAAAGAGTAATCATTACTCCTTCAAAATAAGGAATTTATAAAATCACCCAGCTAGATAAGAACTGCATTTTTAAATGTTTTATTCACTGTAGAGAACATTGTCACAGATTAAATAATACAACCAACTGCAATAATACACAGTAGAGTGAGAGTTTTTAAATGAAATTATACCAAGGAGATTTGAGAAAAATAATTGTGAGTGAGCTTAAGGACTCAGTACTTTCCTAAATCCGGAAAGCATAAAACCCCTCTAATTTTTTTTTTTTTTTTACCCCTAATGATCTTTTAATCTTTGGGAACTTTATTAACAGAGATGTATAGGATGAAATGGATATCATTGGAGATAAATTCCCCAAATATAGCAGTATATTCATAAGAGAGTGATTGCATCTAACACAGAAAATGTTACAGGGATAATTCCACCTGAGGCTATCTTTGAGTCATCTTTATAATAAGGCTTAGAAAAATGCATTCAGATTTGAATTCCTTTGCAAAGAAGTGGGAAATGTATGACAAAATATTCAGAATTCTGAAAGAAACACCTGAAAATTATTTATAATGAATAAAGTTTAACTCTGATGAGCAGTGAATTTGAATGTATGCTGAATAGGGAAATTTTTATTCCTTAAATTTAATTTTATAAGTAAAAGGCACAGGTAACCATTTATCCATGTAACAAATTGGAGGGGTGGCATGAGTGATGATTGAGTTCTATTGCATTTACTTTAAAACTCAAGTAGCCAATCCATTCTAGATCACATCCTTTTAGCATTTTACTTTCCTTTTTGCAAAAAGGTCCTTGGAAATAATTTTTCAAAATGCATTTATTCGCTTCTATTGGATATACTAAAAGCTAAAAATTTCCTTTGAAATAATACTCTTAAGCAAGATGATAGTGGTAGAGCAAACAATTTTGAATTAACTGGAAAAAAGTCATGTCTCTGGGGAATAAGACGAATATCAAATAACGAAGTCGAAATCTCTCTTTTACAATAAAAGTAATTTTTAGTAATCTTGCCACAGTGTACCAAGAGCTCTGCCACCATGATGTGGTATCAGAAAATGGGGCCTGGGAATTTGAACCCTCTCATTTTCTAGTTGAAGGTAAATGAATATTGTAGACAATCCAATATGCCAGGATTATGTATATTCTTATCTATTTTATACATTTATATTTATATTTTCATCTAACCTCAAGGATTTTTCCAAGATAAATACTATCTCCATTCGTTAGAGATCAAAAGCCTGTGGCGTCCCAGAGTCACATGACCAGTCAGTGCTACAGCTAGAATTCAAACACAGCTGTGTGTGGTTCTAAGGCATTTTACATTCCTTTGCTCAGGAAGCTCTTTATTTTATTGATGTGTATCAGGTGAGGTCCCTGTGGAGTTAATCCTCCCTGCCCCCACCGCCACCCCCTGCCCCCGGCACCCCTACCCTGTGGTCCATCATCGTGACTAGAAGCCTCTGTGATTGGTTTACATCAACGAGTATAAATTCCAACATTGTTACCAAAGTGCACTCAGGGCAAGCTTATGTTCACCAGATCCCTGAGGCTAGACATGTGCCAACCTGGCTTTGAGAGTGTTCTTCCATTCAGCTCCAATTTCTATTACCCTTATTTAACCATGGTGGATACCAGGTGTGAGATAATAGAAAATATATGGATTGGTCTCTGCCCCCGCTTCCTGCACAGAACCCCTGAGACCCTCGTAATTTCCTAAGCGGCAAGAGTACTAAGAGTATCTTTTGTTCTACTATTTTGTTTTTGACCCCAGTTCCTGACACAGCGTTCCTGAAACCCTCGCAATTTCCTGGGTGATAGGAGTGTCTTTTGTTCTAATGAGGCAACTCTGCATGGGCTCCTGGATGATGGCTGGTCACTGGAAAGACCAAGCCATGATTAGAAGCTTGGAATTTTCAGCCTCGCCCCATTCTCTTGAAAAGGGAGAAGGGCTGCAAACGGAGTTAATGATCTATCATGCCTACATAGGGAAGTCTCCATAAAATCCCCAAAGTACAGAGTTCAGAGAGCTTCCAGTTGGGTGAACACATGCACACCGGGATGATGACACACCCCAACGCCCCAGGGACAGAAAGAAGCTTCTGCAGTCAGGACCCTCCCTGCGTATCTCTTCATCCTTTACCATATCCTTTAATAAACTGGCAAATGTATTTCCCTGAGTTCTGTGAGCCACTCTAGCAAATTAGTTGAACCTGAGGAGGGCGTTGTTGGAACCTTTGATGTAGAGCCAGTCGGTTGGAAGCACAGGTGATAACCTAAGCTTTTTACTGGCGTCTGAAATGGGCGTGGGGATGAGTTGTGGAACTGAGGCCTCACTGGGGGTCTGACTGTCTCTCTGGGTAAACAGTGTCAGAATGGAGTTACCTTGTGGGACATCCAGCTGGTGTCAGAGACTTGCTTGTTGCTGTGGGGAAAACCCTCGTGCTTTTGGTGACAAGAAGTGTCAGATGTGAAGTGCTCTGTGTGAGTAGTAAAGGAGATGCACAGAATAAGAAACAGTAGGAAGAACTGGCTTTTTTCCTACACAGGAAGTGGATAACAAGCCCATCACCAGTTGTGAGAAGGTCATCATTTGGTCCAGACTCTCCCAACACTTTTTCTTCTCCCGTCTGTTCCTTCTAGAACCAATGTGCAAAATCCAGGTAAGAGAGATTCTAGTACTTTTAAGTATTTTTTTTAATATTTGGCTTTAAAAAAATATATATTTATTTATTTGGCTGCGCCAGGTCTCAGTTGCCACACGCAGGATCTTCGTTGCTGTGTGCGGGATCTTTGTTGTGCCGTGTGGGGTCTTTTAGTTGCGGAGCGGAGTGCGGGATCTAGTTCCCTGACTAGGAATTGAACCTGGGCGCCCTGCATTGGGAGCACAGAGTCCTAACCACTGAAGCATCAGGGAAATCCCTTATCTTTAGCTTTTAGCAGTTTGATTATGATGTGCCAAGATGTAGTTTGCTTTGTTATTTATTATTGCTTTGGATTCTCTGAGGCTCTTGAGTCTGTAGATTATTTTTACCAGTTTCAGAAATTGCACAATTATTTCTTCAAATGTTGCTACTGCCACATTCTCTTTTCTCCTTGTAGGACACCAGTCACATGTGTGTTAGATCTTCTGGTGTAGTCCCACATATCTCTTATACTCTCTTTGTCATATCCACCCCCTTTTTTTTTGATGTTCTTTGTGCTTCATTTTGGATATGCTCTCTTGACCCATCTTTTTTTTTTTTGCGGTACGCGGGCCTCCCACTGCTGTGGCCTCTCCCGTTGCGGAGCACAGGCTCCGGACGCGCAGGCTCAGTGGCCATGGCTCACGGGCGTAGCCGCTCCGCGGCATGTGGGATCTTCCCGGACCGGGGCACGAACCCGCGTCCCCTGCATCGGCAGGCGGACTCTCAACCACTGCGCCACCAGGGAAGCCCCCATCTTTTTTTTTTCTTAAAGATTTTTTTTAAAAATGTGGACCATTTTCGAAGTCTTCATTGAATTTGCTACAACATTGCTCCTGTTCCATGTTTTGGCCTTCTGGCCCCGATGCATGTGGGACCCTAGCTCCCCTACCAGGGAATGAACCCGCACCCCCTGCATTGGAAGGCGAAGTCGCAACCACTGGAGCGCCAAGGAAGTCCCTGACCCATCTTTTTGAGTTCCCTAACTTTGTCTTTTGCGGAATACAATGTGCTTTAAAAAAAACCAGACAACTTTATTGAGATATAATTTACGTATGATAAAATTGGCCCATTTAAAGTGAGATCAGCTAGGGAGAGAATGTAGCTTGAGAAGAGGGTGCAGGACTAAGCCACGTTCATAGGCAGAGCTGGAAAGGCTGGATCAGCTAGTGAGGCATGCCCTGTGACCCATCCCTGCTCCCATGTGCAGAGTCCACAAGTTTCTTGTGCCTTTCCTGGTACCTTGACCTTTCTGATGCACCAAAACTTCTTCTTTCCAGATCCCTCTCTGCCAAGGATTTTCAATGACTAGCAAAACTGATCATTGATTCACGTGAATGTATCATGTATTACTCTGCTCTGGGATGTTTAGAACTCAACAGAAGATTCCTAGAGATGAAATAACATAACCTATATTTTCTCGAAGACATTCATGGACCATCTTTGTTAGGCATGCATGTAAAAAGGCAGATGCCTGGCCCTCATTCTGGACCTATTGAACCAGAACCTTTACTTTCATAAGCTCTCCAGCTGTTTTTAATGGACCCTAGAGTTTGAAAACAAATGCCTTAACCCATCCATATACATCTCAAGTATCTATTGGTAGGACTTCAAGCCCAGGGTAGACTGGCACAATGTAACTGCGGAGGTCTCGGCTGGACCCTTCCCACTACACTACAGGAGCCCTGCTGATTTCAACTTCAAGCAAAACTAGCCTAGTTTTAAGTAAATGAATATTTATATTTTATGTACACAAAATTCAGCTTCCTATGAACTCCCGGGTGAGAGGTGTGGCCGCAAATGAAGACAGTCATTTTTATTCGAGTGGTGGAAAGATTCTGCAACACCAGACTTCTATTCTGGGCCAAAATAGATATGGAAAGAAATTTGAAAATGATTAATTTAAAATGACACAATCCATTTTAAGCCTCAGCCGAGAGCACTGCTGCAGAGGCTAGAGGACATCGTGCTGAGCACGAGCAGGGCTAGGGCAAGGCTGTTGGCAGCCTTAAGCTCGAGAAGGTTTTCCCAGGCTGCTCTTTCATTCTGTTCTTAACCCTTTCAGCCTAGAATTCCCTTAGGGGAAGTGAAAACTCATCTTAGTCTGACTTAAGCACTATCTCCTTCATTGCTGACCTCTGGTTAATCAGATACATATATTTAAAACATGTGAGGAGTATCTGCACGTGATGGGAAGGGCTTTAAAAAGACAAGATAATGTATTGAGATTTACTTGATACTTTAGTAAGGCCCTAAAAAACTAGACCCTCGTCAGCTTGTATTATCAGTCTTTCCTGAGAGTCAGCCTGTCCGCTTCCTGTGTCTTAGTAAAATGGCTCTACAATTTCTGAACAAACAATTCTGCTGCACTCCTTGTTGGTAAGCTAGCAGCCGAGAAATAATAGAAAGTTACTATTACTATAACTTTTTCATAACTTATTTTAAAAAATCATGGTCCATATATAAACACTGAAAAGTTAAAGAAAAAAAATGCTTTCAACCTCTTAGAAGAAAAAATAGGATAATGTATTTATGACCTCAGGATAGGAAAGAACTTCAATGAGGCACAAAAAGCCTAACTGATAAAAAGAAAAGTGTAATAAATTAGATCACATCACATCAAAATTTAAAACTTCAGCATGATAAAAGACACTATAAACAAAGTTAAAGGTAAGGGACAGACTGGGAGAAGCTATTTGCAACACATAAAGCAAAGGTTTAGTATCCAGAATATATAAAGACAGCAGACAATTCAATAAGAAAAAGAAAGATAACCCCATAGCAAATGCACAAAGGCTACTGACAAGAGATTCACAGGAGATGAAATTCAAATGACCAATAAACATGAAAAAAAAAACCTTAGACTCACTAGCATTGAGGAAAATGCAATAAAATTCATAAGCTGTGATTTCTCATCCATTGAGTTAGAAAAAATAAAAACATCTGAATAGATCAGACACGGTTCTGTAGTTGCAAACTACAGAAACCAATCACAGTTAGTTTAAACAGGAGAAGAATGTATTAAATCATACGAGCTAACATTTGCCCATTGCTCACTGTGTGCGGGTATAGTTCTAAGTGCTTTATATGTATTTGCTCATTTAATCCTCACAACAAATCTATAAAATAGGTACAATTATTTCCCACATGTTGTAGAAGAGAAAGTGGAGACTGGTGGTTTAGTTTGCCTGAGGTTACACAGCTAGTCTGTCAAAAAACAATGGTTTCAACACAGCAACCTGTTTCTTGGGTCCACCCTGTTTGTTTATTTATTTATTTTTAAATTTTTGTTGGAGTATAGTTGATTTACTATAGTGTTGGGTTACTTTCTGCTGTACAGCAAAGTGAATCAGTTATACATATACATATATCCACTCTTTTTTAGATTCTTTTCCCATATAGGTCATTACAGAGTATTGAGTAGAGGTCCCTGTGCTAAAGAGTAGGTTCTTATTAGTTATCTATTTTATATATAGTAGTGTGTATATGTCCATCACAGTCTCCCAATTTATCCCTCCTCCCCCTTTCCCCTCTGGTAACCATAAGATTGTTTTCTACATCTGTAACTCTATTTCTGTTTTGTAAATAAGTTCACTTGTACCATTTTTTTTAGAATCCACGTATAAGCGATATCATACGATCTTTGTCTTTCTCTGTCTGACTTACTTCACTCAGTATGACAATCTCTAGGTCCATCCATGTTGCTGCAAATGGCGTTACTTCATTCTTTTTACGGCTGAGTAATATTCCACTGTATATATGTACCACATCTTCTTGATCCATTCCTCTGCTGATGGATGTTTAGGTTGCTTCCATGACCTGGCTATTGTAAATAGTGCTGCAATGAACATTCGGGTGCATGTGTCTTTTTGAATTATAGTTTTCTCTGGGTATATGCCCAGGAGTGGGATTGCTGGATCATATGGTAGCTCTAGTTTTAGTATTTTAAGGAACGTCCGGGTCCACCCTGTTTAGAGGTGCATTCAGTTATCTATTAGAAGACACACCACTGCAGGCCACTGAAACCCCACAACCCTTCGGAAATCCTAAATACCAACCACTGTTCCTGTCACCAATACCAATGTGGCTTTCGGAACCTCTGAAAAATGAATGTAGCTGTTGCCAATAAGAGTGGATTCTAAGGAGTGCCTGTTTCCTGTTAAGTCACTGGGTTTCCATTCATGGTCTGGTGTGAGTGAGTCTGATTGGCAGTCTAGGGAGGGTGGGAAGGAGAGGGTTGATGTCTATAGTGGGAAGTGGAGACTCATAATTGGAGATTCTCCAAATGTAGGAGGATGTTCAGGGTGCTGGATAGCCAAAAAGAATGACAAATGTTCCCTACACTGACACTCCATATCCTGGAGAGGATGCAGAAGAACAGGAACACTGGGGTGGAGCTGTAGTTGGTACAACTGATGTGGAGAGTGTTTTGGTAATAGCACCCACATAACAGTATGTATTTCTGGAGAAACTCCAGCACACGTGCACAAGAAGGCATGTAAAAGATGTCAACAGCAGCATGTTTAAACTAGCAAACTATTAGAAACGACCAAACTTTCCATTAGTGAAAAAGTAACTTGTGTTATGATATGAAATGTAGACAGCAATTCAAGTGAAGGACCTAGATCTATACTAATCAACGTTGATGGTTCTGAATAACAGGATGGTGAAGAAAAAGTTTCAGAAATGATAGATACCATATGAAAGCATTTATGTAAATTAAAAACAAATAAAAAGAACACATAGATGTAGTGAGTATTGTAGACAAAGAATGTCACCTGCCATATAAATAAACAAAGGATGTTGTGGCCCTCAAGCCAACAGCCACTGCACCCTCCTCCCCCAACTATGCACCATGAGGGGTTCAGGATAAAAAACAAAAACAGGCTACTGGCCTTAGATAGTTAAGGTGCAACTCAAAGGAATGATTTCAATGAGCTCAGACTCTTGCATCTTCCCATACATAGAAAAGCGCTAAATTCATTAACTTGAGATGTCTGGTTTTTCTTTAATAAACAGTAATCTTTTGATCAGTTTTTGTTGCAAAAACTCCTTTATATCCTGGCTTCTCCCTTACCTCTCCAGAATATGTCCCTCAGAGCTGAGAGGCTGCCTGCCAGACGTGAGTCCTCAGTATGTCCACCAAACAAAACGTAAGTCTCAACTTTTAGGTTGTGCATTTTTTTTCAGTTGACAGTATAAAAGCGTGAACTAAAGGATACACATCACATTCATGATCAGTGAAGTAGAAATTGCCTCTGAGAAGGAAAAGAGGAGATTAGAACCGAGGTGGGGGAGACAAAGGGAATTTTAACTTCATTTAAATATTTTATTTCCTTTATTAAATTTTAAAAATTGAAGCAAAAATGTTTAAGTGTTAGCAGCACTTGTTAATTTTTGGTGATGAATAATATATAGGAATTGGTTAATTATTTCCTCTATTTTAATAATTTTCAGAAAAAGGGAAATCACGGTTATTCAACTATATTATTTGCATTTTGTGGTTCTGCTAATTTAATCCATTATTTCCAGAAATTGTTTATTCTGTTTCATAGGCTTCTCTTTTGGACAAATAAAGGGTAAACTTTGTTACTAATACTGAAGCTATATAATTCATTTGATTAGCATTCTACTCTGATGACTACAGAGGTTTGTACATTTTCCAGGTTATTTAATATTAAAGGTTCAGATACAGTCTTTCTCACAGGTATAAACTATATTTAATGCCTTTCTCTTTGTATAAAATCTGCCAGAAGTGATTTGTCTTTGCCTTCTGGCTAATGAAGATAGAATCCATTTGGTAACAGAGACTAAAACCATTTTTCTTTAATATGGAAAAAAACACTTTCAGAATTAGTTTTATTTCAATTGCAACAGCATCTAAATCAAACATCATTTCACTGAAGGGTCTATTTAAAACAGCAGAAAATTGAAAATATTCTGAAATATATATTCATAATATTCTTGAAGTTACAGTGTTAAAAATAGATCTTAAGCTGCCTATCACCTCCCTACGTATTCTATTTTATTGATCAAGTCCTTTTGAAGAATTTGAGATTTCAGCAGAATCAACAGTCCCTAAGTATGGCAAAATGTAGTCAATTCCTACTAACTTTGGAGCAGAAAATATGTTAGATGTGAAATTACTTAAGGCTCTTCAGGAAAGCTCACATAGATATCTGTTAGATCCAGCTTGAAGATTAACCTATTAATAGACTTCCAGGACCACAGAGATATGGAGGAAAATTTAATCTTCCTGAGAGAGGCTCACAAAACCAAACTAATATCACTTCTAATAATGGGAAGAGATTACAGTTTTCAAGGCTCAAACTTCCTGAAGAGAAAACACAAAGTGATCATCTTAGTACCTAGATTGGTGAAGATATATTTGCATAAAAAATTTAAAACATGCCTTCAAATTATACGAAAGGATTACATCAGAAGATGGGAAACAAGTGTCCTCTTCTTCACTGTCGTCAATTCTAGATTTAATTGTCTTAATTAATACAGTAAGAATTTAAGTTAAACATTTAAAAAAATCATTGAGAGGAATAATAATGAAAAGCTGGAAACAAAGATTAAGAGCTATTACTTACACTAACTCTCTTCCGGAAGGTTTATAGAAACAAGATCGATAGTTACCGGCTTGAGATGGCATGGACAGCATATAAGATAATGTAAAATGTTCTTTGGCGGCATAAAAAATATACATTGGAATAGAAAACAGTGATTATCATTCTGTTGGTTATGATATCCTCCAGTGATTACCTCTGGAGGATAAGAAGAGGAGGCTGAAGGGGAGAATATTTAGGAGTTTTCATCTGTTTGATATTATTCTGTTTAAACTTGGTGATAGGTAAATTCTGGAATATTTCATAATCGCTTTTAAAAGGAAGATGTGTTTTGAAGTCCTAGAAGTTCATGTGCTATTCTAGATGCTGTACTTAGGAGAAATTTAGACTAATGAGAGCATTTAGAAGGTGACTCTGATATAAGGATGAGACTGAAGACCCTGGTATGAGAAAAGGTGAACGGACTGCGGAGGTTTAGCCGGGTAGAGGAGACATGGGGGTTGGAGGGGTGTGACTTCATAGCAAGGAGCATGGCAGATGATAAAAATATTTGACTAAGTGCTGTGCAGAAAGGAATAGGTTTGTTCTACGTGACCGCAAAGGGTTAGACAACACAAAACAAAACACAGGACAGATTTAGTAGAATCAGTATAATTGAGAGTTTTCCAGAGATGGAATAGGCCACAATTCCACATATGTAAAAGTTTGTCTTGGAGGATGATTTAATATGATTGTGATCATGTAAATTCAAACAAAGTTGAACTATTCCAGAGTTTTCCAGTACAATTAGGTTTTTTAAAATGTTTTATTAATTTTAATGATTTTTAAAATTATATAATTTTTTATCTGATCAGTGCTTTCCCTGGTGGGGAGGTTGATCAAAGTGTTGGCCAGACTAGTCATTCCCACAGTACTAAGGGTCTGGAAATGTGACTTAGTCACTGGCAAGATGCTAAGTGCCTGAGGACAAATGCCAAGATCTGGGGGAAAATTCTGGTCTAGCCAAGTTAGATTATTCAAAGGTGTTGTCGGATGTTATGGAATGAAACAGAAGCTGGAGAACAAAATTAGTTGAGTTGTTGATCCAAACAGATGACATAAGACTAAGTCTAAAAAATTCCATCCATATAAGCCAATGGGCTCTTCTCGCTCAAATAATGCTTGGTTACACAGCTAACTTCAACTCATCTAAAGGGCTCATGATAGGATGGAGTCACTATTTTGGAGAGAAGGGGAATGAATTGTCACTAAGAAGTAGAATGGTTTTGTAAGAGCAGCCAACACAGTATTTTATGACATTCCTGAGTGTTGACCTCAGTTTGAATCCAAAGCCTTCCAATTACCGGCTATATGACCTTGGTCAAATTACTTACCTGACCCTTAATTGCCTTATTTGTAAAATAAAGATATTAATTTTACATGCCTCATATGTTAAAGAAAGAAATGTATGTGCATTTGACCCTTGAATAATGCAGGGGTTAGGGGGCCAACCCTCCGCACACTTGAAAATCCAGGTATAACTTAGAGTCAGCCCTCCGTATCCTCGGTTCCTCCTATCCATCATTTGGCATCTGAAGATTCAACCAGCCATGGATTGTGTTCTGTAGTATTTACTATTGAAAAAAATTCTGGTATAAGTGGATCCATGTAGTTCAAACCCAAGTTATTCAAAGGTCAACTGTACACGTATATAAATGTGTCATCCTAGTGCCTGGCACAAAATAAGTGCTCAGTCAATAGGCTCAAAACTAGGGTGGGGGGGCTTCCCTGGTGGCGCAGTGGTTGAGAGTCCGCCTGCCGATGCAGGGGACACGGGTTCGTGTCCCGGTCCGGGAAGATCCCTCATGCCGCGGAGCGGCTGGGCCCATGAGCCATGGCCGCTGAGCCTGCGCGTCTGGAGCCTGTGCTCCACAACGGGAGAGGCCACAACAGTGGGAGGCCTGCGTACAGCAAAAAAAAAAAACAACAGAAAACAACAACAACAACAACAAAAAACTAGGGTGGGGCAGGAAGTGTATTCTCAATGCTGGGGGTGGGGGTATACTAGGCGTTCAACCAATATTTGTAAAATAAATTAGCACTGAGAAGACAGACAAAGGACCGTAAATGTGACCCATATAACTGAGCACCAAGAGATAGAAAATGAACAAAATAGCAATAGTGCTGTGCAGGGCCAGGGGTATTGGGGTGGGGTGGGGTATGTAGAAAAGGAAATGTGTCATTTTCACAGAGAAGGCGCCCCACCTATAGGATGGAGCTGTGACTAGGGAAAAAAAGTGAGGTTGGAAGTGAAGGTGATGATATTGCAGGGATATTTGAGTTTGTGAGCAAGTCCAATAGTCCCTTGACTCATGATAGATATGGCAGGGAAGGATGAATAGAGAGTTTCAAATCAAGTTAGGGACCACCAAAAATCCTGGTGGATTGCATTATACATTTAAAATGGTTTCTATGCATTAGACATATTTGGTGTGGTAGAGGTTCACCAGTACTCCATGGCTGAAGGGCCATCTGAGTGTAGAACTGGATTTCAGCCTGGCACTGCTGCCCGGACATATTATCTTCACTAATTACTCTGGTGTCAGAGGATTTCCTGGGTTTGAGTCTTCTGTCCCCTGTTATTCTGGCTTTCTTAGTAAAATCAGGCAGATCTGTTTGCCTAGCATGTGATGCAGATATCACACGAATGGGTCCACTTCAGTTAACATAAACTGAGTGTACGTTTGCCTCTGTTTTTCATGGTTGTCTAGGAGCATCATTCAGGGTCCCTTAGGGGAATGCCCACACATTTCAAAGGTGGCTGTGGCCCCTAATACCACTTGTCCCCAGATAGAGTAATCAGCCTAGCCTGAGATCAACTTCTAGGAGAATCACAGAGCAGAGGCCACCAGAGCTTAGATCTGCTTCTGAAACAATATGCTTTCCTCTAATGATGTATCATCGGGCTAATGAAGGACCAGAGTAGGTAAGGTTTAGAGAGGAGAGGATGAGATTTTCAATGTCTGTGAGGTCACAGTCATATCTAATACCAAGAAAACCCTTTTCGCCATGTAAAGAATTCCAAAGTATAGTCAGGTTAGTGGTTCTCAAACTTAAGCAAGTATCAGAATTATCTGGAGGGCTTGTTAAACACAGATTGCTGGGCCCTGCCCACCAGAGTTTCAGATTAAGTAGGACTGAGATGGGGTCTGAGATTGTGAATTTCTAACAGGTTCCAAAATGATGGTGCTAGTGTGGGAAATACAGTTGGAGAACCATTGGATTAGAGACATGAGAGAGAAATCACCAGAAAACTCTAGAAACCTATTGTAACCACAAAAACTTGCAGTAACCTGGCATTCTTGATTCTGTAGAACACCCCTCTATTAAAATAGCAGTCACTTTTTTTTTTTTTTCGGTACGCGGGTCTCTCACTGTTGCGGCCTCTCCCGTTGCGGAGCACAGGCTCCAGACGCGCAGGTTCAGCGGCCGTGGCTCACGGGCCCAGCCGCTTCGCGGCATGTGGGATCTTCCCGGACTGGGGCACGAACCCGTGTCCCCTGCATCGGCAGGCGGACTCTCAACCACTGCGCCACCAGGGAAGTCCAGCAGTCACTTTTTATGATATCATTGGATCATCTATTTTAGACAGAATAGAATGACTCAGCTATAACACTGAACCAAGAATTCATTAAAATTCATTCATGTGCATAAAGAAACCTTCCATTCCAGAAAGTCACAGAGTATCCCCTTTGAGGATACTTCCCCATTGGAAGGCAGGGATGTTGGACCAGCTGAACAGTGTCATCAAATACATGAATTGGTTGAGATGTTTCTGCAAAGCTGTCATCACTTATTATTCTCTGTTTTGCCCAAAGCTGTAGATATCATGAAAGTCTTACTTTGTCAAGCCCAAGTTTTCATAGAGCTGGTCCATAATAGGGATTAGTAAGAATAATTGTCTCAAATGGTGTTGTTAAGCATTAGTAATCCTAACAGGACCCCAATGTGCTTGTGAGAGTTGGCCTGAGGGACCACCACCAAAATTAGTGCCTTTGAACTTGCAGAAAGCCTTGTCTTTGAGCAATGAAAGTAAATATGTCTGCTTTGCTGGAACCAGTTACTAGATCGAATGTTTAGTTGCGTATTCGAACTAACTATGCAAGCACAGGTCCCCTGCCTCCTCGTTTGTTGCCAACTTAAATAACTTTTAGTGAATGGGGAGGAAGTGAAGTGGAGACTTAATGAAGGTATAAGTAGTGCTGGTGACCGAATTTCCAGGTGAAGAAAAGGATATGGGGTGCAAGGGTCTGTAGTCACTTACTTAACAAATGTTTATGTGCTAAGCGGTTTTCTGGGACTGAGAATACATCAACAAACAAGCCAAAGTCCCTGCCTTCAAGTGGCTAACATTTTTAAGCTGGAGAGGGTGGAGATAAAGGGGAATTTTGGTAATGGATAAAGGACCCCATTTGTTTTTCGATATCTAGATAGGCTTTCCAACATGCAGCTCGCGAGGGGGGTGGGGTGAAAGTTATTTGTTTACACAGTAAAGGCATTTAGTCAAGTTTCTTAGTTTCCTGGATAAGGGCATGATCCACGAAGCTACACAATGTCCTTGAATCTATTGGACCTATCAGTCTTCTACTAAACGTAGGAGGGAGCCACTTTTAAATCCATGGAGCACAAAAATCTTTTTTTCCGGAGTGGTTCTGGATATGGATATGAGGAGTGGGAATGGAGTGGTGGACAGAGCCCAGAAGTGGAGGTGCATAGTGCAGGAGGACAGATATCATCACTGTGTTGAACAGGCGTAATGCATATTCAGTATGAAAGATCAGAATTGGAAGTAAAAGTCGGGAGCAGGGCAGTGGAGGGCCCAGTGGAGGTTGTCAAGTGATGGAAGATGACAATAAAGATTTACGCATGGGGGGACTTCCCTGGTGGCGCAGCGGTTAAGAATCTGCCTGCCAATGCAGGGGACACAGGCTCGAGCCCTGCTCTGGGAAGATCCCACATGCCGCAGAGCAACTAAACCCTTGTGCCACAACTACTGAGCCTGTGCTCTAGAGCCTGCAAGCCAAAACTACTGAGCCTGCGTGCCACACCTACTGAAGCCTGCACGCCTAGAGCCCATGCTCTGCAACAACAGAAGCCACCTCAATAAGAAGACTGCGCACTGCAACAAAGAGTAGCCCCCGCTCGCCACAACTAGAGAAAGCCCACATGCAGCAATGAAGACCCAACTCAACAAAAAATAAATAAAATAACTAAAATTGATTCTTAAAAAAAAGAAAGAGATTTATGAATGGGAATGAATACACCAGAATATGTTCTGGATGAATTACAGAGACCAGAGCTAATATCCAAGGCCAGCTTTTAGTATAAGCTTTTAGTGCATTCTTACCTGGGCAAGGAAGATCCCTTTAAGGAGGCCAGAATAAAGCACATATTCTCTGCTACATAAACTAGGAATAAAAGCAGGCAGAAGTGCAGTGGTGGAAAAGAAAATAGGATTTAATTGCTGCACTGAGAAATAGAATGAATATATATTTATTAAACAATTAATATATGTGTATTAGTCAAGGTTCTCTGGAGAAACAGAACCAACAGGATATATATGTATAGAAAGAGATTTATTGCAAGGAATTGGCTTATATGATTATGGAGACTGGGAAGTCCCAAGATCGAAAGTCAGCAAGCTGGACATCCAAAACAGCCAATGGCATAGTTCCAGTCTGAGCCTGAGGGCCTGAGACAAGGAGAGCTGGTGGTATAAATTCCAGTCTGAAAGCTGGCAGGATTGAGATCCAAGAAACTTAGTGTTTTAGTTTAAGTCCAAAGGCAGGAAAAAAAACCAATGTCCCAGCTTATGCAGTCAGGCAGGAGGTGTTCCCTGTTACTCATGAGACAGTCTGCCTTTTTCTTCTATTCAGGCCTTCAACTGATTTGATGAGGCCCACCCACATTAGCAAGGGCAATCTGCTTTACTCAGCCTACTGATTCAAATGTGAATTGCATCCAAGAACACCCTCATAGACCTAATGAAACGTAAAAGCTTTTGCACAGCAAAGGAAACCATAAACAAAATGAAAAGACAACTGTCAGAATGGGAGAAAATATTTGCAAATGAAGCAACTGACAAAGGATTAATCTCCAAAATATACAAGCAGCTCATGCAGCTCAATATAAAAAAAAAACCCAATCCAAAAATGGGCAGAAGACCTAAACAGACATTTCTCCAAAGAAGATATACAGATTGCCAACAAATACATGAAAGAATGCTCAACACCACTAATCATTAGAGAAATGCAAATCAAAACTACAATGAGGTATCACCTCACACCAGTCTGAATAGCCATCATCAAAAAATCTACAAACAATAAATGCTGGAGAGGGTGTGGAGAAAAGGGTGCCCTCTTGCACTGTTGCTGGGAATGTAAATTGGTACAGCCTCTATGGAGAACAGTATGGAGGTTCCTTAAAAAACTACAAATAGAACTACCATATGACCCAGCAATCCCACTACTGGGCATATACCCTGAGAAAACCATAATTCAAAAAGAGTCATGTACCAAAATGTTCATTGCAGCACTATTTACAATAGCCAGGACATGGAAGCAACCTAAGTGTCCATTGACAGATGAATGGATAAAGAAGATGTGGTGCATATATACAATGGAATATTACTCAGCCATAAAAAGAAACGAAATTGAGTTATTTGTAGTGAGGTAGATGGACCTAGAGTCTGTCATCCAGAGTGAAGTAAGTCAGAAAGAGAAAAAGAAATACCGTATGCTAACACATATATATGGAATCTAAAAAAAAAAAAAAGGTTCTGAAGAACCTAGGGGCAGGACAGGAATAAAGACACAGACGTAGAAAATGGACTTGAGGACACGGGGAGGGGGAAGGGTAAGCTGGGACGAAGTGAGAGAGTGGCATGGACTTATATACACTACCAAATGTAAAATAGATAGCTAGTGGGAAGCAGCCGCATAGCACAGGGAGATCAGCTCGGTGCTTTGTGTCCACCCAGAGGGGTGGGATAGGGAGGGTGGGAGGGAGACGCAGAGGGAGGGGATATGGGGATATATGTATACATATAGCTGATTCACTTCGTTATACAGCAGAAACTAACGCACCATTGTAAAGCAATTATACTCCAATAAAGATGTTAAAAAAAAAAGACTTTCCAAACCTTAAAAACGCCCTCACAGACTCGCCCAGAATAACATTTGACCAAATATCTATGCACTCTATGGCCCAGTCAAGTTGGCATATAAGATTAACCATCGCAATATGCCAGGACAGTATTAAACACTTTACCTCCTTTAATCCTCCCAGTATTAAAGAATCTAAGAATTATTATTATCTCTGTATTAGTTAAAGTAACACCAGATACCATAAGAAATAGACTTAAAAATTAAAAATGGCTTAAATACCATAAAAGTTAATTTTTCACTCATGTATCAATGCAAGGCAGGGTTCCTGATCAGCAGGCAGCTCTTCTATCCTGTGGTTCCATCATTCTCTAAATCCTCATTGTTATTATCTGCATCTAGCCAACAGAGGGGAAAATAAGGCACATCTACTTCTTAACAAACCCTGGCCCAGAAATGACACATATCATTTTCACAAACATTCCTTTGATAAGAAGTAGTCACCTACCCACACTATCATGTAAGAGCAACAGGGAAATTTTGTCCCTTCCTAGGGACAACTCCATGCCCTGAGAGGGGAACTCAAACTTGTGTTTATCTAGTTCTCTGCACAGTCTGCCCCTGTAGTGTGAAGTATCTGTGGTCACCCTTCTTCACACCCACGGGACATGCTTACTCCTCCCCAAGAAAATTAAGCCTCAGTACCATCCACTTTCTGAAACCAAGAACTCCATGATCTCTTGGTGATACATATTCCTCTTCACCAGGTCTTATGGCCTTTTTTTGGTCTGGCAACCTATAAACTGAAAAAGAAAATGTTCAGTGGTAGAGCAGGGCAAGGATATATGCCACTGAAGCTGTCATTTGGATAAAGAAAGAATGGGAAACACACATCACTCATAGGCTCATAGATCCAATGGAATCCTACTGGGGAGGCATTGTGAAGAACCCCTGTCTTGGGAATGGGGCAAGTTCTTTAACTAAACCTTGTATCTGCTTTCCAGGAGGAACCTTCTTGTTCACTTTTGACTCTCTCAGAGGTTCTTCCCTGTGTGTCATCCTCCCTGGCCACATCTGAAGTAAATGGTGGAGAGTGTGCCATTCTTGGTGGTTGTCCAGATTTCATAGCCATCTTCCTTTCCATGTGATTTTGGGACCTGGTGTTCTTTTTTAAGCTCAAATGGCCACAGGTTTTGGTCCAAGGTTATCATTTTTTACATGATAGTCAGATATTGCTGAGTTTTGTTTTGGTAGTAACAGTAGCTTACAACAATAAAGACTTATTTTTTGCTCACATTAAACATCACCTGTAGTTTGGCAAAAATTTTTTCTATGTGACTTCTTTATTCTAAGATCCAGACTGAAGGATCAGCTTCTATCTGGAATTAGCAAAAGTCATGGAATGGCTCATAAGGTATATGATAGGACATGATGGCATTCATTACTTTTCACATTCCAGTGGCCAAAGTCTGATACCCATGAGGTAGGGAAGTATATTCCTTCCTCAGGGAGGCATTGCAGGTCTTAAGACAGTGGACAGAGCTGTATAATCTTTTATAAGGAGGGGACAATAACACAGTCTTTTAAGAAGGAGGGGACAATAACACAGTCTATCAGGTCCCTCAGAAACTTAGTAGGCTTCAATCTATTTGTTCCTAGTCAGTTCCATTTGTAACCACTTCCAAATGTAACCACATTCAGTAGTTGTGGCACATGGGCTCTGTAGTTGTGGCTCACGGGCTCTAGAGTGCAAGCTCAGTAGTTGTGGCACACGGACTTAGTTGCTCCGTGGCATGTGGAATCTTCCCGGACCAGGGATCGAACCCGAAAATCACTGATTCTAAATGATACATGCCCCCTATGTTCATTGCAGCATTATTTACAATAGCCAAGATATGGAAACAACCTAAATGTCCATTGATGCATAAATGGGTAAAGAAGATTTGGTGTGTATGTATACACACACACACACACACACAATGGAATAATACTCAGCTGTTAAAACAAAATGAAATCCTGTCATTTGTGATGGACCTTGGATGGACCTTGAGGGTATTATGCTAAGTGTAATAAGTCAGATGGAGAAAGACACATACTGTATGATTTCACTCATATGTGGAATCTTAAAGAACCCAATGAACAAGCAAAATAAAACATAATCAAACTCATAAATACAGAGAACAGACTAGTGGTTACCAGAGGGGAAGGGGGTTGAAGGTGAGGGAAATGAGTGAAGGGGGTCAACTATATGGTGGTGGATGGTAACTAGACTTGTGGTGGTGATCATTGCAGTATACACAGATGTTGAACTATAATGCTGTATGCCTGAAACTTACATAACAGAAAGAAAGAAAGGAAGGAAGGGAGGGAGGGAGAAAGGAGAAAAGGAAGAAAGATTTTCGTGCTTAGTAAAAGATAAAAGACGTTTTTCAGTTCTTCTTTCCTTTTGTTTAAGGTCCAGAAACATTCTTTCACACTGGGAAGCCTCACATTTCATCCCTTTTACCTTCTGCTCTCTAGTCAATCTTCACCTGAGCTCATAACTTTCTTGCAATATCTTACCAAAGGCAGCAGTCGAGCAACTAATGTCACAGCCAATACATATTAAGATTCTGGCTTTTTCCAATCCTCTCCCCTCCCCACCACCTTCATATACATTGAGAGCTTTAGAGTCAGTAGGCACTTCGTTTTCTTTCCAAGCTATGCGGGTGATGGTTTTACCAAATGTGCCATTGCATATCTCTGTTATTCTAGCATTAGGCCTCTGTTTCCTCAGTGCCTACCACCAGCCCTCTAAGCTGGTACCACATATTTTTAGGTTTATTTATTATAGTAACATTGTACTTCAATTTACCAATTTTGTTCTATAGGGTGACACTAGGGGTTGCTATAAATAGATTCCCCTAAAATCATGTATTAACTCAAACTAAATAGAAATTTATTTCTCACTCAAGTAGCTATCCAAAGTGTATTTCCTGTTAGTCAGGAGACTCTCATCCATGCAGTAATGCAGGGATTAAATTCTTTCAGTATTGTGTTTCCACCATACTCTAGGGTGGGAGTTAGCAAACTCTAGCCAGTGGGCCAAATCTGGACAACTGCCTGGTTTTGTAAATAAAATGTTATTGAAGCACAGCTATGTCCAGTCATTTACATATTGTCTGTGGCTACTTTCACGTTACAATGGTGGAGCTGAATGGTTGTAACAGAGATATTATGCCC
This sequence comes from Monodon monoceros, assembly GCF_005190385.1. Taxonomy (NCBI): domain Eukaryota; kingdom Metazoa; phylum Chordata; class Mammalia; order Artiodactyla; family Monodontidae; genus Monodon; species Monodon monoceros. Next base: position 51,566,226 of record NW_021703783.1, read on the forward strand.
TGCAAAGCCTACATTACTAACTAACTGGACTTTTACAGAAAATTGTTTGCTGACCGCTGCCCTAGGATCTAACAATTGTCACCTGAATCCAGCTGCGAGAAGGGGAAAGAGTGTGGAGAAGGTACGATACTTAAAGCCCTGGCCTAGAATTGCCATGCAGAACTTTCATTCACATTCCGTCTTTACCTGGCCTTGTCTAGATGTAGGTGGGGTGGAGAAATGTAGTCTGTGGCTGGGCAGCCACTTTGCCACTTTCCAACAACTCTATATTATACAAAGGAGAGTAAGACTGTTGGTGGACAGCTGGTCAATCCCACCATAATGCCCATCTTGTGGGTTTTTTTTTAAATTAGGCTTTTAAAAGTTAGTAACTTGACTAATGACTTCAAACCTGTTTGGAGGTATTATATCAAAATTGTTAACAAATCAGTCTCTAGAATCAGAAGGACCTGGGTTTGAAGAATAAATGCTCAATAAATGTTATGAATAGAATCTTGCCTTCATGAAACAGTAGGAGCTCTTGCTAGAGGTTAAAATTTACCTCCTAATCTGTAGCTTGGAATTTGTGAAAACTTGGTCTAGAGGGTCTTTACGTTTCCTTCCAGTGCAGAAATTCTTTCATTCCGTATATTTTACTTGAGCTCTACTCTGTACCTGAGACTGTGTGAGGTGGTGGAGGGACAGAGATGAATAAGGCAATGCTCCAGCTCTTGAGAAGTTTACAGCCTAAAGAGGAAAACTAACATGGTATCAGTGCCTATTCTTAATACCTGGGGGTAGAAACACTGAACAAGAAATGTCCGCAGAAAGCTGAGAGCCATGTGATTCCTCCCTGTCTGACAACATTTGGGCTGAATTCCTAGGCACCTAGGCCTTGCTGGGCTTACCTGTCAAATTCCCCCATCAGTTGGGTCTTTCCTTTGGAATACATTCTTTTATTTTTTTAAGAAGATGTTGGGGGTAGGAGTTTATGAATTAATTAATTTATTTTTGCTGTGTTGGGTCTTCGTTTCTGTGCATGGGCTTTCTCTAGTTGTGGCAAGCGGGGGCCACTCTTCATCGCGGTGCGCGGGCCTCTCACTATTGTGGCCTCTCCTGTTGCGGAGCACAGGCTCCAGACGCGCAGGCTCAGTAGTTGTGGCTCACGGGCCCAGTTGCTCTGCGGCATGTGGGATCCTCCCAGACCAGGGCTCGAACCCGTGTCCCCTGCATTAGCAGGCAGATTCTCAACCACTGTGCCACCAGGGAAACCCTGGAATAAATTCTTGGCCATTAGCTCTTGACTTCCTCTTTGTTTATAGTATTTGCCCCAGGAACCTGTCTTTCCCCTTATGTTTATTTTCCATGCTTATCACCCCAACTTTGTTCTTTTGTTTTTAAATTCAAAAGTGATTGACACTTCATGCTTTATTCTAGAAAGTTGGTGAATACCCCCAATCCTTTTTATTTCATTGGTCTTCTTCCCTTCACTATGCCTTGAACCAGAATTTTAAAAACAAGTCTTTGTGCCATTTATATGAAATTTTATAAAAGGCAAAATTATAGTGATAGAAAGCAGATCAGTTGTTGCCAGGGTCCAGCGAGTGGGAATTGCAAAGAGGCAGAAGGCAACTGTTTGGAGATAATGCAAATATTCTATGCCCTGATGTGGTATTATATTTACTTGGCTGCATGCGTTTCTCAAAAGTTATCTGATTATACATTTAAAATTGGTGGATTTTACTGTATGTAATTATACCTCAGTGCAGCTAACCAAAAAATAAAAATAGAAGAGATCACAAAAGAGAGAAAAATCAAAACCAAATATTATTTAAAAAAACAAAACAAAACTAATCTTTGGAAACCTGAGAGGACCATAAGTTCTGTGGAATCTCTCAAAAACACTCTCAGTTTTCGGCAAAAGCTGTTTAACTTTATGTTTTTATTTCACTGTTAAATTTAAGAATTAATGTAAACATATTCTTTTTTTTTTTTAGCTTTAACCTGGACTATCTCTTTGCCTATTATATTATTATTATTCAGTGTCTAGTTCTACCCTGTTGATATTCCTATAATTAGTCATTATTACTATTGCTATTTTATTCAATCAATGCTTGTCTTACAGATATACCAATTTATTTTCTTAACATTCCTTCTTGCAATTTAATCCTTCTGTTAGGGATTTTATTTTCTTCTTCTTCATTTTTTTATTTTCTTCTTCTTCTTCATTTTTTAATTTTTTTTTTACATCTTTATTGGAGTACAACTGCTCCACAATAGTGTGTCAGCCTCTGCCCTACAACAAAGTGAATCAGCTACACACACACATACGCCCCCACATCTCCTCCCTCCCACGTCTCCCTCCCTCCCACGCCCCCCATCCCACCCCTCTAGGTGGTCACAAAGCACCGAGTTGATCTCCCTGTGCTATGCGGCTGCTTCCCACTAGCTATCTACCTTACATTTGGTAGTGTATATATGTCCATGCCACTCTCTTACTTTGTCACAGCTTACCCTTCCCCCTCCCCATATCCTCAAGTCCATTCTCTAGTAGGTCTGTGTCTTTATTCCCGTCTTACCCCTAGGTTCTTCATGACATTTTTTTTTCTTAAATTCCATATATATGTGTTAGCATATGGTATTTGTCTCTCTCTTTCTGACTTACTTCACTCTGTATGACAGACTCTAGGTCCATCCACCTCATTACAAATAGCTCAATTTCGTTTCTTTTTATGGCTGAGTAATATTCCATTGTATATATGTGCCACATCTTCTTTATCCATTCATCCGATGATGGACACTTAGGTTGTTTCCACCTCCTGTAAACATATTCTGATTTATCAAAATGATGACATTCTAACTGAATAATGCTTTGTAATCCAAGTGCCTGAGTTTATGTTTGTATTTATGATGGTGTTTGTATCAATGGCATCATGGAGTGCTGCCTGGCTGAAGGTATCAAAGTCATAAGAATAGAGGAAAGCGGTGGCAGAATTGGGTCACATGGAATATGAGAGAATAGATGTAGAGAATTTAAAAAGAAGAAAACCTGTACTGTAGCATCTGGTATCATGTTTATTTTATAAGTGGATATATTGTTCAGATACTAACTAGGAAAAATTCATTAACAATAAATATGCTATGAAGTATTCATTATTTCAATAATTGGATTAAATACCCATGCAGAGATCCATTTTTAGTGACACAATGTTAAAATTATCTTAAACAATTTACAGAGCTGACACTCCATGAAAATTATTCTTGGACCATTATTCACTGGAAGCGTTTTGATTCTACAGGAAGACTGTTTATCCTGAATTAGGAAACAAAATCATACTAAGAGAAAACGTGTTTTTTCTTGCATTAGTATGGTTGAAGTCAAAATATAAAAGTTGATTATATATAGAACTTGACCTGAGGCTGCATCCCTATATATTAAAGGCTACGTCAGCAATGTAGTTCCAGAAAAACAACACCATGCATCATATTAAATTAGGGCTCTTAATTTGACTTTCAATGATTTTATGGTTTTGTTAGTATTTAATTTGTAAACTTGCTTTTGTTTTTTAGTTGGATAGGAGGTGTGAGCATGTATTTATTTTATATTCACATAAAATATATGCATTTTTTAATATTATAATAAAATAATGTATGGCAACATGGGGAGGGGAGTGTCTGTGGACATGCCTTTTCATTTAAAATGAGAATACACATTTTTCAAGTTTAGGAACATTGCATTAACCAACCAACACTCTCAGGGGCTCAAAAGTTCCAGTCTTTGAATCAGCACAGATGGTAAATGAAGGTTTTGACGTAGTCGAGGCAAAATGGGCAAAATAAGGACAATGTCATAAGTTTTGAGTCATACTAAATAATATTACATTTAAAGGAATGTCCATTAGCTGATGTTCTTACTCTTGGAGGATTAAACTTGTCCTATAAAATATTGGTGATAATGCATGGTAGGTTTATTTAAAACTTTTACTTGACAAAATTTTACTGTAAAATTGTACCAGTTCAAGATGTTCCAATGTTATGAACCCCTCCTTGTTTTGGTCCTTTGCAGCCCACTGGAATCTCTGATCTTGTCGCCAGTGCTCTGGCTCTGGGACCACTCACTCAATTCAGAACTTTTGACCTTAGGTGGCTGCCTCAGCCACACAGGAGCTTGTAAACCAATCATTATAGGATAGTAGATTCCCTATTTGTAATTGGGACTAGTAGTTGGTCAGTTAATAGAAACAAAATAGATTAAAACAGGGATACTTGGAGTATGATACATATTATAATGATTTTTTCTCACTTAATACAAATGAATGTATGTTAATACACCAATATTTGGGGTTCTTTCTTTTTTTTAATTGAAGTATAGCTAGTTTGCAATATTGTGTTTGTTTTTGGTGTACAGCAATGTGATTCAGCTATATATATATTCTTTTCAATTATAGGTTATTACATGATATCGAATACACTTTCCTGTGCAATAGAGTAGGACCTTGTTGTTCATCTATTTTATACATAGTGGTGTGTATCTGCTAATCCCATGCTCCTAATTTATCCCTCCCTCCCCTCTTTCCCCTTTGGTAACCATCAGTTTGTTTTCTATGTCTGTGAATCTATTTCTGTTTTGTAAATAAGTTCATTTGTATCATTTTTTCTTTTTCTTTTTTTTTTAAATTGAAGTACAGTTGATTTATGTTGTTGTGTTAGTTTCAGGTATACAGCAAAATGATTCAGTTTTATATATATGTATGTGTATATCTATATATATACACACACACACACATATATATATTCTTTTTCAGATTCTTTTCCCTTATAGGTTATTACAAAATATTGAGTATAGTTCACTGTGGTCCTTGTTGTTTATCTATTTTATATATAGTGTATCATATTTTGGATTCCACATATAAGTGATATTGTATGATATTTGTCTTTCTCTGACTTACTTCATCTAGTATGATAATCTCTAGGTCCATCCATGTTGCTGCAAAGGGCATTAATTCACCAATATTTTGATGTTGAGTCCCCAAAGTATAGGCCTATCACTTGGTATATAAATTACATCCAATTTCAAATTCTTTAAAGTGGAGCAGGAATTTAAAGCCATTTGCCATCAATCTGAGCACAGAATAATGTCTGATTCCTTTACCCAGTTTGTTTTTTTTTTTAAATAATTGTGTCACATCTATTTCAACAGGGTTTTTTAGTGGCTTGGCTTTATTAATGGTTCCTAAATCATTCATTTTTCCCCCCATAGAAATGGCTCTTTTGTGTCTATATTTTTATTAATGTGCACAATATGCACAAATAATAAATTTAAAATATGTTATTGGGATAAAAAGTACAGTTGGACTTGTTAACCTAAAACAATAAAACAGCAAGTTATTTTTACCAGCAAAACAGGTTTATTCAAAAACAGCAATTTCAGAATTTCAATTAGAGACATGCAACTATGGTGAACCACAAGCAAGTCCAGTAAAACGAAAGAGAGGAAACTCCATTTTATAGAGGAGAAGGGGAAGTTGGGAGGGGCTGTTCTAAACAGCCCGTTGGAGGAAACTGGGAGTTGGAAGTATAGTGGCTTTTCATTGGCTGAGCTGTTGCCAGGCAAGGAGAAAAATTTTTTCTTCCTCCAGCTGGGTCCTCCGGGATGTGCAAAGTATGTCTCTTCCTGTTGGGATCTGTATTGGTATTGAGTGGTCCCCCTTCTGGCCTTCCAACTCCATTTTAGTGAGGTTTCCCTTTATTAATTTTCACATATGGAAGGGCTTTGTGAATTAGCCCAGCTGACTCTTGATAAGCAAACAGCTCAACTGATGTATTATGAAGGCAAATTGAAGAGTAGAATCTTTAAGCAGTAAGTGTCATAAGCATCAGTCATCATGTTTCACAGACAGAATAGAGAGCATCATCTACTTCGGGAACCCGGTTAAATGGAAGTCAGTTTAAAACATACAAACAATATAATTAGTGTGAAGAAAGATTTAAGTACAAAATGCTATGGAGACCCAAAGGAGGGAGCAACTAAGTACCTGTGATTCTAGATCTTTTCAACCCCTTATAAAACAATAGCAGAAATTTAAAAAATAACTTTTAAAAACTTTATTTCAATATCTTCACTAATTCAAATATTAGTGAGTTATTCTAACACAAAAGGTGAATCTGGATTTACATTTTTTTCTTAAATTTGGGGGACACTGCATACTATATTGTTTTGAATGATCAATAATTAATACATCAATTGTTTTAAATTATCTGATGTCCTGTGTAGCGAAGAGTTAGAATTCCCAGCAAAGGTTTTTCATCCTGGCAGAAAGGGCAAATTCTGTGCTCTAACCACATAGATCTCATTGTGAATGGTTTCTTCTGCTGGAGTATCCAGCTACCTCTCCTCCTTTTACCCATCCCTGGCACTGATCAAGTCTGTTCATCTTATTCTCCCCTCCTGGCTCCTGTCAGGACTGGTGTCTCCCTTATCAGAACTCCTAGAGCCCTGCACCATTTAATGATGCCCTGTCTTGGATCATTCACTGCCCATTCCATGTGTTTATGTATTTTTATATCATCTTTACAGCATCTTTACATCACAGGTACAAATAATTGCTTGTTGAGTCGAATGGAAACAACCAGCAGGCTGCCAAAAGAAGAGTACAGGTATATTTAATAAAGTGACTAGACTTTTCGGAGCAATTATTAAATCTTTATTCTGTAGCAAATGCTGTGAAGGGTAGGTCAGAAGCACAGGTAACAACTGGCATCTGATGTGGGCGTAGGGGGCGGTCTCATAGGACTGAACCCTCACCCTGTGGAATCTGATGTTATCTCCAAGTAGATGGTGTCAGAATTGAGACCAATTCTCAGACACTCTACTGGTGTCTGAGAATTGCTTGGTGTTGTGTGGGAGACCCTCCACTTCCACCCCACACACGTTGGAATTGGTGTCAGAACTTATTTACTCACTCCTTTCCATCTGGTCATCTAGTTTTGAGTCTGTAATTCCACCTCCTCTGAAGTTCTCTAAGACCATCATCCCTCCTCACCCTCAACACACCCAAGCACCCACCATACTCTCCTCTCTTTCCCTGCCAAAGAAACTCTCATTTGAGCTTTTCAGAGACAGTGTCATCTACCTCTCCTCTCTATTTTCTTTCTGTTTTATCATGGCTGCAGGTTGGGTACTGAAACTGAGACAGTGTTTATTAAGTGTGTCCTTTTGGGCTCCATACTTGTGGCAAGGAGGGAGGGAGGTGGGATTTGGCTAGAAAGTGAAGGAGAGCTGCTCTGTAACCTGACAGCCTTGGTTCTTGCCACGGGGTTGGGGGGGTGGGGGGGTGGAAGCTCTGAACCTAAAATGGCTGGTCTAGCGGTCTTGCGTTGGGACAAGAGAGCCAGGCCTTCTTACTCCCGTCTTTATCAGCCATTGGATGTGGGCTGTCTCACAAAGGTTGTGACCTAAGGTGAGGCAGCTTTCTGCAGCTGGGCAATTCCTGAAGGAGTCGAAAGCTGAAGGCTTTCTGCCCACAGCACTCCCAGCTGCAGGGGCAACAAGTCCTTCCTTGGAGGAAGATCTAAGGCACATCCCATGTCTACCACAGTGGTTAACGTTTAAATGCTATGTCCTTAGGAATTTCTCTTTTGATTCTCAAAGGTCTTTTTAAAAAAATTTTATTGGAGTATAGTCGATTTACAATGTTTCAGGTGTACAGTAAAGTGATTCAGTTATACATACACATATATTCATCCTTTTTCAGATTCTTTTCTCATACAGGTTATCATAGAATATTGAGTGGAGTTTTGGTTATCTGTCTTATATATAGTAGTGTGTGTATGTTAATCCCAAGTTCCTGATTTATCCCTCCCCTCCACGTTTCCCCTTTGGTAACCATAAGTTTGTTGTCCATATCTGTAAGTCTGTTTCTGTTTTGTAAATAAGTTCACTTGTATCATTTTTAAAAATTAGATTCCATATATCACAGGTCTTTTTTTTTAGTTAAAAAAGAAAAACTGAACATTTGTAATTCCTTTCTCTTTATATGTATGCCATAAAAATTTGTTTGTCAAGGCAGTATGAACATCTCTTAATGACCAGAAGAAAGGTCTATATAAGGAAGTGCTTAAAAAGGCAAAAATTTTCCCGAGAACAGTATTTCAAGATAATGTGGAGAAACATTCTCTTTTCTAGTCAAAATAATTTAATTTGAGTCCAAGTTTCTTTTATTTTGTTTACTTGCTGGTTTGCTATTCCCAAGGCTTTGCTTTGGCTTAATTTTCGTTCTAACCTATGATAGAGTCCAGGGTTTTGTGAATTTGCCCTACAGTTTATGACAGAGCTGAGAGTCTTGTTAAAATGGTCTCCATCCTAGATAAAAATCGAATCTCCTCAAATAAGAACTTCATATCTTCCATTTAAAAGAGTCATCTAATCCCAATGCCAGATCTGACCTGATTCGTGAGCAGACTCAATGTAGGTTTCAATTCCAGATGTCTTGCTTGGTAGCAAAAAGAAGATCTCAGCCAGTTAAATTACATTTTAATGTTTTCTATTCATATGGAATACTTTGGGTTTAATAGCAGAGCATAAAAGCCCAACTCAGCTGAAATATGAACTACAATTTGTTATTATCAATGCCGTGTATCATCATTACCAGCCTCATATTTCAAGAGGACAGCTGGTACTTGCAAGGTCAATGACAGTTTTACATAAAAACCCCAAATGAAAGTACTACAGAGATCAAAGATTTGGGACAATCATATAGAGAAAAATTGCCATATGATAACTCATCCATTCCAAAAATTAGGTTTTTATTTTTAGTATCTATGATGGAGAGATGGGAGGGGATTGAAAAGGAGGATTCAGTAAAAGCTATTAACACAAGATAAGTCAAACATTCCATAAGAGAAGTTGCTAGGGAGAAATACACCCAGATAATTGTTACTACTGAATGTCCACTCCCTGTTGGTAAATGCATTTTGAGAAAGCTTGATGCTAATACAGAATGATTCAATTATACAGCAGGATAGTAATGATCTCACAGACTGATGAAAACAAATCAAAATCAGCTCAGTGGTACCAAGGAATAGATGTGGGCATGCTGTGGTAGGTTTTCAATGACCTTGGTGTATTTACATTAATGGAAGAGGGATACCAAAGCTTTTTGATTTTTCAGAACTAAACAGCAATCGGAATTATCATAGCTGTGACTCATAAACCTCACTTTTTCTTGCTTTAGGGGAATAGTGGAGTTATTATGAGAAATTAGCCAAATCCAGGATATTCAACCCAGATGATGCCAACATGTACTTCAAAGACCTTGATTCTGTCCATGAATGAAGTCAAACGATGCAGGCATTTGGGAGCAGTGGGAGGAGACACAGGATGTTCCCAATTATTTCAACTTTCCATGCTGCCCACCCTACACATTTACCTTCATTTTGAAGTCATGAGTTGAAGCTGTTTGGAGAATATTATGGAAGGGAAAGAGTGACTAGGCTAGCAAAATGCAGAACATTGCCAGGACCCAGGAAAAATATGTAGTAAGCAAAGCTTTATTTCAAGCCCCCAAACTTTCTCTACTAGACATTTTCTTGCCTTGATAATATCTGATCCCTCCTTTCAGGCTTCATGGGTATTTGTGCTCATTCTTTGGACCTCTCCTTCATTTTCTTGTCAAACCGTATGTTCTGGTTTGCTAGGAACTTGGAGGGACACACATACGCACATAAAACAGGGTCCGTTTTATGGATGAAAACGTTATTTTGCTAAAAAAAATGAATAAAAGGGTTGAAAGTTGAGTTTTACCAACTCATGTCAGAGATTCAGCAGTCCCAACCCAGCTGAGCCTGCTCTGGATTACAGCTACTTTATCATTAAGATTATGATTAACATGGTCCCAAATCATCACACCTAGGATATGGGAGCTCATGATGGAAGGTAGTCAGGAGTTCTCAGTTACGCACTAATGGGCAGAATACCTCAGTTACTGCAGATGACTCCTCCCATCCTGAAATTTCTTCCCCGCAGCTCCTTCTTACACCCTCATTTCGAATTAATTTAGAATAAACTTGGATGCCCCCCTTCAGCATCCAACTCAACCCCAGCCCCATCATGTACACCATACATTCCCAACAACGGGTTACACACTTATTTGCTGAGTATCCAGGAACTGTAAGATACATTGCATGATCATTGTTTTCTACAGCCCACCTATTCATCCCCCTCCACTGCCGATGGCAACCCAAGAAATTAGTTCTCCCTTGTCTCTCTCTATATGTTCTCAGGGAAAATAGTCTAAGATGGATAATTTGAAATTAAATACAAATTCGATACAGAGTTACCTCTCTGAGATGTCTTTGCATTTTAAAAGTACACACAGACATCTGTTGAGATTTTTACCAGAATGACATTGAATCCATAAATCAATTCAGGGAGGATTGAAATCTTAATAATATTGAGTCCTTTCAGTCTATGACCATGGCAGAGTTTTCATTTTATTTAGGTCTTTAATGTCCTTCATTCAAACTTTATAATTTTCCATTTAGAGGTATGTACATCTTTTAGTTGAGTTTATTCTTAGGTAATTAATATTTTTAATGTTTTGAAAATTTTATTTTTGCTCTTAATGTCAATTATAATTATTATTGCTTATTTGTGAAACTACAGTTTTGTGTGTAGTGTATTAGCAATGTGTTAAATCTAGTGTTAATCCTAATAATTGATGAGTAGACTATTTGGTATTTTATATGTAAACATTCATAACTGTGAAAATTACCATTTTGTATTTTCTTTCCTGATCTCTTCACCATTTGTATAATTTTCTTCTTTACTCTGATATTAAAGACTTTCATTACAATGTGGGATAGAAGCAGTGATAGCAAGCTTCTCTATGACTCATTTAAGCTCTACTCTGCTAGTAATTTCAAAGGGTATATTACAGTATCATTAACTAGAGTCATCCTGCTGTACAGTAGATCTTCAAAATTTATTCATCTTATAACTGAAAGTTTGCTCCTTTTGACCAACATCTCCCCAATTTCCCTACCTCCAACCCCTAACATCACCATTAATTCTGTTTTTATGAGTTCAACTTTTTTAGATTCCACATATAAGCGAGATCATACAGTATTTGTTTTTCTCTGACTTATTTCACTTAGCATCATACCCTAAAAGTCCATCTATGTTGTCACAAATGATTGGATTCCTTCTTTTTTATGGCTGAATAATATTCTATTGTGTTTGTTTATATGTATGTATGTGTACATATATATACACATGTATATATTTGTATATATATACACATATAAAACACATACAATATTTTCTTTATTCATCTGTTGATGGGCACTTAGGTTATTTCCATGTTGTGGCCCTTGTGAATAATGCTGCAATGAACATGGGAGTGCAGATATCTCTTCAAGATCCTCTTTTTATTTCGTTTGGTTATATACCTAGAAGAGGGATTGCTGGATTGTATGGCAGGTCTATTTTTAATTTTTTGAGGAACCCCCTGCATTGTTTTCCATAGTGGCTGTACAATATACATACCCACCAACAGTGTATAAGGGTTCTCTTTTCTCTCCATATTCTTGCCAACGCTTGTTATCTCCTGTCTTTTTTGTTTTAAACTGATTCTTTTTCTTTTTCTTTTTTTTTGCCCCACCATGTGGCTGTGGGGTCTTAGTTCCCCGGCCAGGAATTGAACCCTGGCCCGTGGCAGTGAAAGCAGGGAGTGCTAACCACTGGACCACCAGGGAATTCCCTCGTCTGTCTTTTTTCTTTTTTTTTAAGAGGTTCTTTTTTTAAAAATTAATTAATTAATTTTGGGGGGGCTGCATTGGGTCTTCATTGCTGTGTGAGGGCTTTCTCTAGTAGCGGCGAGCGGGGGCTACTCTTCATTGCGGTGCACCAGTTTTGCATTGCGGTGGATTCTTTTGTTGCGGAGCACGGGCTCTAGACACGCGGGCTTCAGTAGTTTGGCACACAGGCTCAGCAGTTGTGGCTCGCAGGCTCTAGAGCACAGGCTCAGTAGTTGTGGTGCACGGGCTTAGTTGTTCCACAGCATGTGGGATCTTCCTGGACCAGGGATCGAATCTGTGTCCCCTGCATTGGCAGGTGGATTCTTAACAACTGCACCACCAGGGAAGCCCCTTGCCTGGCTTTTTGATGTTAGACATTCTAATAGGTGTGAGGTGATAGCTCATTGTGGTTTTGATTTGCATTTCCCTGATGACTTGTGATGTTGAGCACCTTTTCATGTACCTATTGACCATTTGTATGTTTTATTTGGGAAAATACCTATTTAGGTCCTCTGCCCATTTTAAAATCAGATTATTTGTTTTCTTGCTATTGAGTTGAATGAGTTTCATATATATTTTGAATATTAATCCCATATCAGATAGAAGATTTGCAAATATATTCTCCCATTTAGTAGGTTGCCTTTTCATTTTGTTGATGGTTTCCTATTATGTGCAGAAACTTTTTGGTTTGATGTAGTCCCACTTGTCTATTTTTGGTTTTGTTGCTTGTGCTTTGGTTGTCACATCAAAAAAAATCATCACCAAGGCCAATCTCAAGGAGCTTTTTACCTATTTTCTTCTAAAAGTTTTGAGGTTTCACATTTAAGTCTTCAGTCCATTTTGAGTTCATTTTTGTGAGTGGTGTAAGATAGGAGTCCAATTTCTTCTTTTTTTTTGCTTATGAATATCCAGTTTTCTTAATACCATTTATTGAAAAGATCATCCTTTCCCCATTGTGTAGTATTGGCTCCCTTGTGAAATATTAGTTGACCAAACGTGTGTGTTTATTTCTGGACTCTTGATTCTGTTCCATTGATCTATGTTTGTATGGCAGTACCAAACTCTTTTTTATTACTATAGCCTTGTAATATAATTTGAAATTGGAAGTGTGATGTATCCAGATTTTTTCTTCTTAGAATTTTTTGGCTATTCAGTGTGTTTTGTGGTTCCATATGAACTTTAAGATTGTTTTTTCTATTTCTGTGAAAGATGTCTTTGGAATTTTGATAGAGATTGCATTGAATCTATACATGACTTTGTGTTGCATGAGCATTTTTTTTTTTTTTTTTTTTTGCGGTAGGTACGCGGGCCTCTCACTGCTGTGGCCTCTCCCGTTGCGGAGCACAGGCTCCGGACGCGCAGGCTCAGCGCCCATGGCTCACGGGCCCAGCCGCTCCGCGGCATGTGGGATCTTCCCGGACCGGGGCACGAACCCGTGTCCCCTGCATCAGCAGGCGGACTCTCAACCACTGCGCCACCAGGGAAGCCCTGCATGAGCATTTTAACAATATTAAATCCTCCGATCTATGAACACCAGATATTTTTCCATTTATTTGTGTTTTTTAAAAAATTACTCTCAGCAGTGTCTTATAATTTTCAGGGTGCAGATCTTTCACCTCCTTCATTAAATTTATTCCTAAATATTTTATTATTTTTGATGTTATTGTAAATGGGATTTTCTTTATTTCTTTTTCAGGTAGTTCATTATTAATGTATAGAATTGCAACTGATTATCTATGTCTTCTTGAATGATTCCTATGACATCTATGTCTTCTTTAATCTGTTTTGATAAGTTCTATTTTTATCTGGAAATTTATCAATCTTGTTATAAAATTATTTGTTAAATCAGATTTGTTATCTTTTTATTTTACTTTATTATTATTTTTTAGATTCTTTTCCCATATAGGCCATTACAGAGTATTGAGTAGAATTTCCTGTTCTACACAGCAGGTTCTTATTAGTTATTTATCTTATATATAGTAGTGCATATATGTCAGTCCCAGTCTCCCAATTTATCCCTCCTGTCACATTATCCCCTGGTAACCAGAAGTTTGTTTTCTACATCTGTGACTCTACTTCTGTTTTGTAAATAAGTTCATGTGTACCCTTTTTTTTAAGATTCCACATATAAGCGATATCATACATTTGTCTTTCTGTGTCTGACTTAACTTCACTCAGTATGACAATCTCTAGGTCCATCCATGTTGCTGCAGATGGCATTATTTTGTTCTTTTTTATGGCCGAATAATATTCCACTGTATATATATATCACATCTTCTTTATCCATTCTTCTGTTGATGGACATTTAGGTTGCTTCCATGTCCTGGCTATTGTAAATAGTGCTGCAATGAACATTGGGGTGCATGTGTCTTTTTGAATTATGGTTTTCTTTGGGTATATGCCCAGGAGTGGGATTGCTGGGTCATATGGTAGTTCTATTTTTAGTTTTTAAGGAAACTCTATACTGTTTTCCATAGTGGCTGTACCAAAATTTATCTTTTAAATGTCTGAGGCATCTGTAGCGATATTCACCTTTTCAGTCCTGATATTGGTTAATAGCACCTTCTCTCTTAATTTCTTGATCATTTTCACCACAGTTTATAATTTAATAATATTCTTTTCAGAAAATCAATTTTGGCTTTGTTGATTCTTTCTCCTGTATGTTTAGTTTCATTATCTTAAATTTCTGCTCTTTATTCTACTCCTGCTTTCTTCTTTCTGTGGGTTTATTTTGGTCTTTATTTTTTAACTTCTTCAGATATAGGCCTAGCTCATTATCAGCCTATTTTCTTTTCTAATATTTACATGTAGGAGTATAAATTTCCTTCTTGTTTTGGTTATATCCCACAATTTTTGATATATGGTGTTTTTATCATCATTTAGTTCAAAATATTTTCTAATTTCCATTATGATTTCCTTTAAGTAATATGGTTGTTTAGAAACATATTTTTTAAATTTCCAAACATATGGGGATTTTCTAGTTCTCTTCTTTGCTTTCATTTCTAGCTGAATTTCATTGTGGTCGGAGATTTCAGTCCTTTAAAATTTGATGGGTCAGTAATCAATTCCATAAACTTTCCTGTGCCCTTCAAAAGAATATATATTCAGCAGGTGTTGGTGCTGTTTTCTATATATGCCCATTAGGTCAAGTGTGTTAATTATACTGATTATATTTTCTATTTCTATGCTAAACTCTTGTCTCTTTGTGGAACAGATAACTGAAGGAAGTATGTCTAAAAGCTCCTACTATAATCATGAATTTATTAATTTTTTCTTATAGGTATATTAATTTTTGATTCATGAATTTAGCCATGATATTATACATTTCATACAAATTTGAAAAAGCAATATTTCTGATATATTATTATCTTCCTCTCTGGTAATGATTTTTGTTTTGAAATCCATTCTTTGTAATATTAATTCATTACACCAACTTTTTTGGGGGGAGGAGTTGTAGTCTTTACATGGTATATATTTTTTAATCCTTTTATTTTTAAACTTTCTGTGTCATTGTATTTCAGATATATCCCTATATATAGCTACAGCATATAATTGAAATTTTTTCAGGCCATCTTTGTCCTTTATTTAGAGCATTTACTGATAAATTTAGTTTTTTATCTATTATTTAAAAAAATTTATTCTGCATATTTATTTTTATCTCTGTATTGCCTTATTTGGACTTGCTTCTCTCCCCTATAAATTGTAATGTTGTTTATTTCTATTCACTTAGTTGTTACTTTAGACTTGCCAATGCATACTTTAACTTATAAATATGTAAAGTTAACAAATAACTTTACTTTAGTCATTGACTTACTTTAACTCCATTTAACCCCATATGATTTTATTTTTTAAAAAATATGTTTTAATGCCATCATTAAGCACATTATCACTGTTGCTTATAACACTTAATGGACATTTAGTTTTAGGTCCTATTTAACACTTGCTTTGCTCTTCATTTCTTCTTGCAACTCAGAGCTTTCCTCTGGGATTATTTCCTTCCTGCCTGAAGTATTCCTAAGAATTTTCTTTGGAGAGGGTCTAATGGTCACACACTCCTTTAGCGTTTGTTGAACTGAAAATGTCTTTATTTTTCCTTAGTTCTTGAAAGATCATTTTGCTGTGTGTAGAATCTGTTGACAGTCATTTTCCCCCCAATACATTCAATAGATCATTCCTGTCTTCTGGGTTCCAGTATTACTCTTAAGAGTTGATGCTGTTACGAAGGTAATTTCACTTAAAAATTTTTTTGGTCTGTTTTAAGCTTTACTTTGCTTGGTTTTCTGAAGTTTTACTCTGGCATATTTAGGTGTGAATTTCCTCTTATATATTCCACTTGGGAATCACTGGACTTCCAGAATGGGTTGACTGCTGACTTCCATCTGTAGAAAAATCTCTGCCATAATCTATCCAAATATGCCTCTGTCTCATTCTCTCTCTTCCAGGACTCCAGTTAAATATATAGTCAACCTTCTCAGTTTATTTTTTACGACTCTTAACTTCTCTTCCATATTTTTCATCTTTTGCTCTCTCTGCTCTGCCTTTTGGATAACTACTTCTTACCTATCTTCTTGTTCACTAATTCTCTCCTCTGTATCTGTATCTGATCTGCTGTTAAACACACCCACTTAAAAAAAATCTTCTAATAAACAAAAACGAAACAAATCTTCTAGATCACTTTTCATAATTATCTGTTTCTTGCATATAGTTTCAAGTTTATTTTTCACTTCCTTAAATGGGGTAGACACAGTTGTTTGATAGTCTCTTATGATTTATCTCTACACTGGGTGTGTAGCAGTTTGAGATTCAAGTTTTACAAGCTATAGACAGGCTCTGAGTCCTCACCTGCTTCCCTGTGCCATCCAGGCTATGAAAGCTACAGCTCACTTGCTTCTGCTGAAGCAAATGCCCTCAAGGCTAAAGGGGACTTTGTCCTTGACTTGCCATTCTGGGTTGTTTCTTGTACTTAAATTTTAATCTGATAATTATTTGTATCTTTTCTATACTCTTAAGGTTTATTTTTTAAAAAGACTTAAAAAAACTTATCTATCATTTTTAGTTCTTTTCAACAGGAGAGTTCAACAGAGAGTCCTACATATTATCAGAATACACACACACACACACACACAGGCGCACACACTCCCCAGGCTTATTGAGAATTTGCAACTCATTAAGACAAAAATGTGTGTCTGGTTGCTCCTTCAGTGAAGTGTTGGCTAGATCCCATAAATTTTCAGTCACTGGAAAAATCTTATTTTTGAGCTTAAGATGTAGTCCTTAATTCTTTTTTTTTCTTTTTTTCCTTGTGGTACACGGGCCTCTCACTGTTGTGGCCTCTCCCGTTGTGGAGCACAGGCTCCGGACGCGCAGGCTCAGCGGCCATGGCTCACAGGCCCAGCCGCTCCGCGGCATGTGGGATCCTCCCGGACCGGGGCACGAACCCGTGTCCCCTGCAGTGACAGGTGGACTCTCAACCACTGCACCACCAGGGAAGCCCAAAGATGTAGTCCTTAATTCCTGATTCAAAGCTTGGCCTCTCCTCTTTTCCCTGCTTGCTTAGAGTAGGGAGTGGAAGCGTGGCAGCATGGTTACGGTCTAAGATGTCTCCTTCCTCTTTCTCTCCAGGCACTAATTCTTCCAGTGTTGGTGATCCAGAGGAAAGATGGGCAGAGGCCTCCACACATACATTTTAACTAGACCCTACCTTTGCTCTGGTTCAGTCTGGTTTTATCTCGTATTGGGAGTCTCAACTGATGTGGGGAGGTCCTCACAGGCTGGGAGTCTGATTTTCTTAGGGTGGTGATTGGCTTCATCTGGACACTTTCCACTGCTCAAGAGCCTCCTCCCGAGAGCAGGAGTGTCTCCTCTTGGCCCACCTGCTGTGTGTATTCCCAGTGCCCTCTCAAAGTTGAATACCTCATTACTTGACCTTCAAAATACACATCTGGGCAGCCTCAAGCTTCCTGTCTTAGAATGCCCATACTCCTTTATGTGGAGTCAGGAAAATTACCAGGGTCTTTGTACCCTATACGGCACCTAGGAAAAAGGGGAGGAGTTGGACAATTCTTCTTTCTAAGTACTTTACACTCAAGCACGGCTGATAGTGCCTTCCAAAGAGGGTCTCCCACTTCCAGAGCTCTCCAACCCAAGAGCATCTCCAAACCTCAAGGAACATATGGCAAGCAAATCCTCTTTCCCCATAGGTGGAAAGAATTGTTAAAATCCCACTACCATATTCCTAGGTTCTGAGCCCCAAATGCCTTCCCAAGAACTCCCTCACCATCTTCTGCTCCTAGATAGGATGCACATGCAAGGGTCTGGCCCTGAGCCAGCATGCAGCTAGAGAATGAGGTGCTGGTGCCCCACCTTACAAGCGCCTCTAATATTTCGGGATGATTCTTTTGGAGTTCCCCTCACTGGGCTTAAGGGGGAGAAAACAACCTCCTCTTCTCCATATGAGAGAGGAAGAAGGATCCTCCTGACTTTCCCCTTCATCTTCTATAAATTGTGTGAGGGGAGGGAGTGACATTGGCACTAGGTGCTGTACCGGTACTTCCCAGCAAGGCTGCAGAAGGAAGGTTGTTCCCAGAGGCTGGAGGTAAGAGTGCAAAGTATTGATTGCTGTTCATCCTCAACTGAATTTACTGTCAAGTGTGGGAGAACAGTAAGGATCTAACTCATCATCTTGTTAACGGTGTACACATTCCTAATGGGTCTACCCCCAGATGTCCACAGTTTCTCTTCCCTTCTTTGGTGGTAGGCTCTTGGATGATTTAAAATATTTCTTCTCTTTCTTTTCCTTCATCTACATTTTCTAATCTTCCCCTAATGACCATACATTCACTGTATAATAAAAATAAATTTCTCTGCATGTTCCATTTTATTAGCAAACAGTAGATAGACCCCCTTAAAAATATTCATTGAATTTTTACAAGTCACATTTTAGCTTATAGGCACCTTGCTTTAATTCTCAGATGTGGAAATGAAGTCCTTACCTTTTGACTCTCTTTTTTTGTACACTTGAATTTCAAACTCTGCCACCATATTTTGTTTTGACTTTTCAATTCATACTTTAATAAAAGTAATTTCTGTTTCAAAGCTGTAAAGGAAATGGAAAACTGAAGATTAAATTAAATGTTATGCTTAATCTCTGACTTAGCATGAAAATACCTCCTCTAAACAAGAGATAGGTGGAAATGATAATTGTTCCGTGCCAGACATTCTAAGAGAAAATTTTAAATATGCACGTGTAGGTTTCTTCTAAGATGACAAGCTCAGCCTTTGCCTCCCCAGGTAGAAAGAAACTCACTGGCATTTTGAAGTACTTTTTTGATTGGATAGAATAAATTCTTTGGTCAGTGAAGGACATAGAGAACTTGGAAATGCTTCTTGATGAGCCTGGTATTTTTCCATTCTGTCTCTGACTAGCTAAGAGTTCTTTCCAATTGTACTTGTTTGTCCCAGTACATCAAGTTCACTGGGCAGGCACATTGAATTTTTAGATGAAAATTCTTGATTGAATATCATTTGAATGTTTTCCACTCTTGCATCATGACCTAAACACAGCAAAGAGTTTTCAGTTTCATTAAGCATGTATTTATTAGGCATTGTCTCTGTGCCAAGTTCTGTGCTGGACACTATGAGAGGTCGGGGGATGGGAGGAGCAACCCAAGTTGTGCGGAGTCTAAAGCAACAAAAATGATATCCTTGTGTGTCTCATGTGCATTGATCTCATTTGGACATTCCTTGAAGGATGTGGTTCTTCTCTCAAGGAAGTAACAGTTTACTGCAGAACGTAAGTCCACATCTTAAACAATTACAAGGCAAGATAAGAAGGACATTATTCAGTGCTAAATAGTTTGGTGTAGTTAATCGATAGAGGAGTTCAGGTATGGAAGGATCTGTGAGCAGCATTGATGGAGTGTGGTTACCATAGACTGGAAACCAGATGAATTTGAAGAATGAACAGAAACTGGGAAGGCAGTTGGGCAGGGACTTTCTGTGTGTGGAAAGCAACAGGGGAAAATGGACAGCGTAGAGAAAGAGTGAGCCCACAGCCTGATCAGAACAGAGAGGGCAGTAAATGGAATTAAGTACAGTGACCCTATGTACCAAACCACAAATGCCAAAAAAAAAAAAAAAAAAAAAAGAACAGAGGAGCAGTTTAAAAGTAGAAGTGGAGAGCTTGCAATTATTCATGTGTGTATATGTGAAGTAATAATATTTTAAGATTTGGGCCTCACATGCAGGCCCAAAAAACCCCTAAAATGACTGTTTTAATCAAAATTGAGGTCCTAAACATTATTTACTCCAAAATTAAGTCTTTTATGAATGGTATAAAGAAAAAACTATATATCTTTATATGTACAGTGCCATTTAATTTATATATCAATTCTGTGAAGTAGGAATTGCATTTGGTTACTGGGAAAAGAGACAAGAAAAATAGCAACCGAAACAAGAAAGAGGTTATTTCTCTCTCACATTAAAAACCTCTAATCGTCCTGGTCCACCTCCGTGACCATCAGAGACCTAGGCTTCTTTCATCTCCCTCTTCATCAGACTTAGTGAATGGCTTCTAGTCTCACAATTGCCTCGTGATTGCAAAGATGGCCAATATTGCTCCCACCATCACATCCATGTTCCAGGTGGGAGGAGGAAGAAAGGAAGCTGAAATGCAGGTAGACACACCTCTCAGCTCTCTTTAAAGAAGATTCCAAGTTTTCTTTAAAGAGATTTCCAAAAAGCCCAGTTCAGTGATTTCTGAACCAAGATATCACCCCTATCTGCAAGGAAGGATGGGAAATGTACTTTTTTAGCTGAGCATATTCTGGCCCCAATAATATAGAGTTCCTACTAGTAAGAAGAGGGAGGAGCATGTCTATTAGTTAAGTTGATAGCAGTCTCTGTCACAGTAATGTTACATTTTGCAGCTGAGGGAACTGAACCTCCAAAGTGTTAAGTTTGTGACCTCAGTCACACAACCAGGTCCTAAGCTCTTTCCACCCTCTGTGCAGTGCATGTGCTTGAAAGTCTAGGCTTGGTTTCCCTAACACTGGTCTCACACTTTCTCATGTACATATTGGACTATTATTCTCAGGATTTATCGCTTTCCAGCTGCAAAGAGATGCTTCAGCATCGTTAGGAGGATGGGGAAATTGGACTGAACAATTTCCTATGTGTATATATCAGGATCAATCTTGTTAGACTTGAAGTTTGTGGGTCTTTGTACGACACTTCTACACGGACACCTTGTCTGCTGTCTTATGTATTTCATTTCAGCTGACCCAGTCTCTCCCTTCAACCCCTCGCACTTATCATTTGTCATTCCTTCCCAAACATCCGCAATTCTGCCTCTTCCAAAGTTGACACCCAGTTACCAACTCCCTTGTCAAGAGAGATTGTGAGTAAAAACGTACACAGGGAAGCATTTTACTCAGCCTCGATCCTCAATCTACCAATTATTATTATTACTAACTATTATTATTTTTAATGTTAAGCACTAAGGCATCTTCTCTAAAGGAATAGGCAGGGATTGTAAAGTTGTTTACTTTTTAGTATTGTTATTTTTTCCACAAGCCAGAAAAACAAAAGACGCTACCTGTTCAGATGACCTCTTGAGCTTCTCTAAATTACAAATAGCCTAGAAATAGTCCTAATTTGTATTACAATCCTAATGATCAGTTGAAGCTTAATTCTATTTATAAGATTCCCTACTTTCCCCTTAATGTTTTTATATCTTCTTACTTCTTCAGAATTTCTAGTCTATGGCATATTAACTTAATTTGCTTGAGTATTTTGGAAGAGACTACTAGATGCTCCCTAGTATCTATCATTCCCCCTCTCTCTCTCTTTCTCTCTCTCTCTCTTTTAAGAAACAGAACTTCATGAATTTCAGATGGGCTAATGGCCTGTATTAGCAAAGGACTGTATTCCCAAGCTCCCTTGCAGCAAGGTACGGTTATGTGACTATTTTTAGGCCATTGGGAAATGGGTAGCAATGATGATTACAACTTCCAGATCACATTCTTATTAGGAATTCCCACTTCTCTCTTTCCCACTCCTATAGCCTTAAATGCAGCTACGGTGCTGATAAGATAGCTTTGTCCATAAAGACAAGGGGAACATCCTGAAAAATGGTGGAATAATAAAAGAAAAGGAGAAAAATCCATGAACACCCTCTTGGATCATAACCATGTAATGCCTTGGATGGTTTCTTGGCTGTTATATGAGAGAGAAATAAGTTTCTACCTTGTTTGAGTCACTCTTCTGGCTTTCTTAGATATAGCAACTCAGCTTATGCCCTATTATTGCAATTGTTTTTTTTTCTAAAATGCTTGTTTTTTACTATTCTTTTTCTTAATTGAAGTGTAGCTGACTTGCAATATTATATTAGTTTTGAGGGTACAACATAGTAATTTGATATTTTTATAGATTACACTCCATACAAAGTTATTATGAAATATTGACTGTATTCCCTGTAACATATTATTTTTTGAACACTTACTGTGTACAATCAGTATGCCAGGTACTACTGGGCTTACTATGAAACATAAGATACAATCATGATTGACCTCAAGGAGCGAACAACCTAGTTGGGGAAATGAAATGCATACACATTAAATGACAACTCATAGAGCCTGGCAGTATATAAGTGCAGGTCAAATGAGAGAAGATGAAAGCTCTAACTGTTGAGAGGAAAGAAAAATCTCTTTTGGCTGAAGAGGTCAGGGAAAGCTTCATGAGACAAGAGGACATTGATTTGATCCCTATGGAAATTAGGACAGTTAAAAGGAGATGAGAAGTTTCTTTAAGTGGAGAGATGAAAGTCACAGCAATAGGAGACCACTGACGTATTTAAGAGATGGGAGTGGTTGGGTCTGGCTAAGATAGTTGGTTAGTATGGAAAAGGAGGGAGAAGAGAGGCTAGAGAACCAGTCTGGGGGCAGAATAGAGAGTCTTAAATGCTGGCTAAGGAATGTGGATTAGATATACCTTTGGATTTTATCTAAATTACATATAGGATTTAGAGCAGCACTTAATGAAAGTCCTGATTTAAAAGGAGTAACTCTGGGAATGTCAACTGGGGTAGCCACTGTGGAAAACAGTATGGAGTTTCCTTTAAAAACTAAAAATAGAGTTATCATATGATCCAGCAATCCCACTCCTGGGTATGTAACCAGAAAAGATGAAAACTCTAATTAGAAAAGATACATGCACCCCAATGTTCCTAGCAACACTATTTACAACAGCCAAGACATGGAAGCAACCCAAGTGCCCATCAACAGAGGATTAATTTAAGAAGATGTGATATATATATACAATGTAATGTTACTCAGCCATAAAAAAAAATGAGTCAAATATTGCCATTTGCAGCAACATGGATGGACTTAGAGAATATAATACTTAGAGAAGTAAGTCAGACAGAGAACAACAAATATTATATCACTTATATGTGGAATCTAAAAAATTATACAAATGAATCTATGTATAAAACAGAAACAGACTCACAGACATAGAAAACAAACTTATGATTACCAAAGGGGAAAGGGGGAGGGAGGAACAAATTAAGAGTATGGGATTATTAGTTACAAACTACTATACATAAAATAGATAAGCAACAAGGATTTACTGCATAACACGGGGAACTATATTCAATATCTTGTAATAACCTAAAATGGATAAGCAACAAGGATTTACTGTATAACACGGGGAACTATATTCAATATCTTGTAATAACCTAAAATGGAAAATAATCTGAAAAAAATATATAAAACTGAATCACTTTGCTGTATGCCTGAAACTAACACAATATTGTAAATCAACTAAACTTCAATTAAAAAAATAAAAGTAGTAACTCCAAGTCTATGTGAACTGTACTCTGTGTGAACCATTTCTCCCACATCTGTGTTCTTTTTCTCATTTGTACTGAGCTGGTGCAGGTCCTGTGGCTTCTCCTTCTCCTGCAGGCTGCTTTCATCTGCACTGGCCCCTTCATCAGTGCTTTTACCAAGATGAGAGAAAATGGAACTGACGCCAATCCATTTTATGAGTTGAGTTTTACCAGTTTTACTAAAAGGTTTAGAGAAAAAAGAACTGGAAGAAATATGGCCTTTGATTATGAAATGGCCTTTGATTATGAAATGATCGTGTCTAGGAAGACAAAGGAGTGATGACTCTAGGAGTGATGTAGTACAGGTTTTCCACACATTGGAACCAGGGGAGGTGCTGTGGCTTTTCTCTTCTGTGGCTCTTCAGAACCCCACCTGACTTCCTGACATTGATACTTGCAAATGAATCTTGCAAAATGATAGTGGTAGTCCTGGTTCTGTCCAGTCATAGGAAGAGAATTAGGTGAGAAAATTAGTAGTAGTTTCTCTTTCCAGTAGGCAAATTCCTTCAAGCAGTCTATTAACTATTTTATTTGGAGTTATTGAGGATATTTTTGGGTCTCAGGTAACAGACAACCTAGCCTAAATAAGCTTAAGCAAGAAAGGAACTTATTAGTTCACAGGGGTTACAATGGACTGAATGTTTGTGTCCCTCCCAAAATTCATATGTTGAAATCCTAACCCCCAAAGTGATGGTATTAGGAGGTGGGACCTTTGGGAGGGAAGTAATTAGGTCATAAGGATGGAGCCCCCATGATGGGATTAGTGCCCTCATAAAAGAGACCCCAGAGAGCTCTCTCACCCTCTTTCTGCCATGTGAGGATACAATGAGAAGTCTGTTATAAGCAAGAATCCTTGTCAGAACCTTACCATGCTGGCACTCTGATCTCAAACTTCTAGCCTACAGTACTGTAAGAAATAAATTTATGTTGTTTATAAGCTACTCAGTCTGTGGTACTTTGTTCTAGCAGCCTGAACTAAGACAGGGGTCATACATAGCTTCAGAGTGGCTGGATCCATGGTATAAAGTGATGCCATCAAGGCACTGTGTGTCTCCATCTCTCAGCTCTGTCCTCAACTGCATTGTGTTATTTCTTACACTACCATGCTAGCAGCTTCAAGTTTCAAGGTTCAAGTCCAGTGGAAAAGAGCACATGCTTTCTCTCAATAGTTGTGGAAAAATTTTCCAGATCATATCTCTTCAGATCTGATGAGACATTTGATTTTCCAAGTCTGAGTCTCATGCTTCTCCATGGATTTAGGAGTTCAGTCAACTCCATTCATAGCACATGGATTGGGGGACTTCCCTGGTGGTCCAGTGGTTAAGACTCCACGCTCCCAATGCAGGAGGCCCGGCTTGGGTTTGATCCCTGGTCAGGGAACTAGATCCCGCATGCTACAACTGAAAGATCCACATGCCGCAACTAAAGTTCCTGAATGCCAAAACTAAGACCCAGCACAGCCAAAATAAATAAATAAGTATATTTTTTAAAAAAGCACATGGATTGAGAATGGAAAAGAGAGTTGTTCCCATGGCATTATCACCAGAAGAAGGGGAAACAGATACTCTGGGTGGGATAGAATAACAAATGTCTACAACTGTTATTTTTCAAAATATCTGTCTTCTAGTAATACACTACACAGTTTCCTCCATACTTTTCAACTTTCCAGTACCATTGTCCTATGACATTTGTAAGAAGAGAATACATATAGCCCCAAAATAGCCTGTGACAGAGCCTAGACTATACTTTTATTTTAGACAACTTTTTTGAGAGTATTGGGAGCTAAACTTTTTGGAGTAAATGTCCCATGTCAAGGGATTCACTTTCACTATAATAGTTCATCTTCACAACAGCCCTTTGAAGCAGGCATATTCTTATATTTTAGATGAAGAAACTTCAGTTCAGAGAGGTTAAGCATCTCGCCCTGTGTCACGTAGCTAAAGGAGAACTTGCATTGGTACTAGAAGTCAGGTCTTCCTGGCACAAAAGCCGTTGCTGCTTCCAGTATGCTATGCTTCCCCAAAGTCTGATTTCTTTCCAAGGACATATTCTCATTTCCATGGTCATGAAATTATGCTGTGCATGGTCATTTTTTTCTCTCATTAAATTCCAAACCACTGCTTGTTTGTAAAGATAAAGATCCAAGATGTGAGAGCTGAACAGGATCTTAGAAATAATCTAGTTCAAAACTAAAAATCTTGCTTCAAAGGAGGCTGTTTGATCAGAAGAGGTGTTGATCATTCAAGATCACATAAATAGTGGTCCTGGTCTAGCACCTGATGTCCAGATTCGTACCCTGGCTCCTCCACTTTCTTTCCTTGCTTGAATATGACCTTGGGAAACTTACCTTAACCTCTCTGGCTTTAGTTTGTTCTTTTGTAAAACAAAGACCAGAGTATTGAATTTCATTGATTCTCAAGTGCACATTATTTCGCATTTTTAAATCTAAATGAGGCTTAAATGGAAAGCAAATCATAGTTTGTTTTCACTCTCTTAACAGTGCGCATATAAAACAATGGCATGTCTCACAGTCAGTGATGTCTTAGATTCTATGAATGTGGAAATACAACCTTCATGGTGTTGTTGCAGAGATGTAATAAAATAATAAAGATGTGTCATTTAGAATAGTGCCTGATGCAGAGTACATACATGCTGAGAATATGTTAGTTGGTATGGCGGTGGTAGTGATGGTTACACTGCATATAAATAAGAATGTGTCTATGCCTTAGCTCATGTACTGTTATTGGGAGATAAAACTGTCCCTGGACTTTGTCACCATTTATAGTTTTGTCTCTTTGGTCTGTGGGCCACATACTGGTTTTCCTTTCTTATTCCTCATTCCTGAGTGTTGTACCCAAATCCATTTGGATTGAATTATCCAGATTAAATTTTTCCTTTGTTCAAATCATGTAGCAAGGTGACAAGTTGTCACTCATGTTTGTGTTATATTGATACAGGGTACAGCTTGTACTATATTTCCTTGTTTTTTACAGTCAACTGATTAAAGCGGTTTTTACAAATAGTTTCACTTAACACTCTCAGCCTCATCGTTTTATGACACAGAAATGCATCACAGCAGGTAAACTGGCATGAGATTTTTTGAGGTAGAGATTTATCTTTGCTTAGACTAGTAACCGTGGCTGATAGAATTCAGATGTAAGTTTAAATTGGTGCAATATCAAACCAGGTCAACTTTTATTGATTTCCTAGACAAATTTCTGTGTATTTTGTTCATTGTATTTCAAGGCATAACTTTGAAAGGCAGGCTATTCTTTATAAGATAGGGCATACACAAAAATACATTGTGTTTCCTTCCTCTAGTTCCCAAAATTTTACTGCCCGTAGATTTGATGTTGTTATTTAAAATTCACAGCCCTTCATCTTATTCTTCTATTTATCATTTTCCCTGTTGTCTTTCAGAATGTCTATAAAATGATGGGTTATCATTTCTGCTACTTCAGTTAGTGTTTATGCCAGCAGGGGAAACATTATTATTTTTAGAGAATAAGAGTTATTTTTTGAACCAGGAAATTGAGCTTGCTATTTTAGAGAAATAAAGCAAAGACATCTTTCTCATCAATCTCTACTTGATTTTCTCTCAGGAGTCTTCCCCATTCCCTAAAACTACCCCCCACATGAGTGAGAAGCCTTTCCCATCATATAAAGTACAAACCTCTATTTATTGACATGCTACACTATAGTATCTATTTCTGTTACTATCTTCTCTCTAGACAGGGCACCCCTCAAGGACAGGGACTGTGGCCATTTCCTTGCTGTATGCACATATCCTAGAGCACTAAATTAAAAAGTATGTTAGGACTTCCCTGGCGGTCCAGTGGTTGAGATTTCTTGCTCCCAGTGCAGGGGCACGGGTTCCATCCCTGGTCGGGGAACTAGGATCCCACATGCCGTGTGGTGTGGCCAAAAAAAAAAAAAGTATGTTAAATGAAGAAATGTCTAACTTGGAATCATTCTTAGAGCTCTGAGGGTAACTGTGTATTGTTTCAATATTAACGTTTATCCGTTGGGTAGTAAGACTCATCACCAAAGTAGATTTTAGTTTCTCAGAGCTGCACCTGCAAAGTTGCACGCACCACTTTAGGTAATAATCTGCTAGAGACACTTATAGACATATATTTACTTAATATTAGCCTGGGCTAGAAAAGAAACCAGTTTGACATTGCTTCCTCAGCTGAAAGCTCTGTGCTAACAATAAAGTTTAATTTCAGCAGCTGTAGTTCTCAAATCAATAGTCTGCAAAGAGGGTGGCAGAATTTCAGTTTTTGGTTTTGAATACTAAGCAGGTCAGAAGTTGCATTATTTAAGAATAAATTTACTGGATTTTAAAAGCAGCTTTCGGAAAATTAGCCATGTGGATTTATATTATTTTCAGTAATGATCTAAATCTCCAGAGTAAAAGAAAATAGTGTCCAACCATAAACTATCATACTAATTACATGAATATGAGGGGTTTTAAACATTTACGGCTTCAAGAGAAAGACTTATAAATTTGTAAATATTAAATCACATTAAACAATTGGATATTCTTACCTGACAAAGTTTCAGGACATTTTCTTTGGTCTCTCCTATCCTTTCTTTAGGCAGAAAATACTGCAGTAATATCTCCTGGTAACTAGACTGTGTTATGCTAATATCTGACTTTTTCCCCTTAGCAGTATTTGCTCTAGCATGGGAACATATGTGTGATGAATAGTGACCATGGTTGTATTGGCCTTTTAATCTTGACCTTGTTTACATGAGTGTGTTGTCTTACTTTATCTCTTAATAACTAATTATGCTGGTAGCCCCTGGGACCCAAGAATATCAAATCATGGATATTTTCATAACCAAGAAGTCCGACTTGGGAAATAACTTTTAAATATAAATAAATTACTTTGTCCTTAGAAATAAATGAATGGTCTTAAGTCTCTCCAGGGTCATCAAAGCATGCACTTAATCCAGAGGGTTCCATGCTCCCTATCCTAGATGTCCACAGGTTGAGGGAAAGAGAAAGCCACATCTACTAAGATTTTCTACGGTCAGGTTGTACAGGAAAGTACCGAAGTGCTCTGGAGTAGTAGGCAAGAGCTGTCAGCATTTCTGAAGGAATGTTGACGGTCAAGATGATTAGTGTTTAAAACACAGAGACAGGGAAGGAGACAAAGGGCCACAGATGGTGCTGAATGGGGGTCAGGACCCTGGACAGCTCTACTAATCTGGATTTACTGCTGGATTTTTCTTGTCAGCTTTTGGAAACATGGAGGCATATCATTCATGGGCTTTTCTTGGACTGAGCTGTGGAATTTTAATGTCATGGTCTTAATATTTTAGGCCCTTCCCTTATTTGAGGTGGGGGAATAGAAAATGAATTTCATCTACCTTTCGTATCCACTGTGGGTTTCTGGCTTGAGGCTTCAGCAACAAGGAGTCATATTGGGTTAACTATGGGATGGAATGGTGATGGGGTTGTAGGCTGTCCTTATACACTATTGTATTTTCCCACCATGCATTTTCTCTCCTCAAAGGTAGAGACTGATATGAGTAGAGCCCAAGACTATAAAAGAAAAGATGTTCCCAATTCAGTTTGTGAAAGAGCCTGAAGGTATCCAGTTAAGCACTTAACTGTTTTGCTCTCTCACTGAAAGAAAGAGAAACACAAGTTTTCTCTTTTTAATAATTTTGTATAATTAAACTTCAGCCTTTTAGATGTGATGCATACTAATAAATTGTCCATGAAATCTTTTAGAAGTAAAGCACAGCTGTTCAATTCATGAATTTATCTTGCAGTGTCTTAATAGAAACTTTTCCTCAAAAAGAATTTTATTCTTTAGATGGCCCAAATGACCTTCTGTAGTTTATCTTCTCTCTCATCTCTCTTAGTTTTGGCCTTATTCTTGATTGAAGATACTTGTTAGCCCTAATACGTTATACTTCTGGTGCCAGGTCAGTTTGTATTCCTGTGAGCTGCACGCCCATGTTCAAGAGTCACCATTTCATTTCACCCTCCTCTGTGCCAGATGTTGTACCTGCTGCGGGAGACTTTAAATTCAATTGGGATTTTATTAAAGTATGATCCTTGATTCCTTTCTTAACTTAGATGTTTTATGTCGTAAGTTATAACTGGGTTCATGAAGTATTCAACACAATGATTTCTGATTTAAAAATATGGCTGAAAACAGAGAAAGAAAAAAATCAGGTATTATATTTAATCTGAATCCACAAGGAGAAATTTTCACACCCTCATTCAATATTTGACTGACTTAAACTAGGTCATATTGACAATAAGTTGGCCATTGAAAAATTGTTAGAGACTCCCTCCTCCTCTAGGATGTACCAAACAACATTGGGTTGAGTTGAAATCCTTAAGCGTTTGAAGACTTTCTCTCACATCTCACTTACACAGCCTTAAACTGTTCACTCATCTCATTCTCCATCAAGTGTTCCTCCTGACCACTTGCAATACCGGATCTCCTGTACCAACTTGAGAGAGGACATAGGAAAGGAAAATGGGAGGAGTGAAAGGATGGTGAGGAACGGAAATGGAAAAGGGAGACTGCCAGTATGCTTTAAAACAGGACCACCATGTGGTCTTCATTATACTCTATGTATTCTATGTGAAATTCCTTTCGCAGTCCTATTTGGGATCATTACCAAAAAAATGTGCTTGGGCAAACTTAGAGCATAAAAAAAGAATTACTAACAAGACAGCATCTTGCTTTATTGCTCTTTCAAATAAATCTCTTCTTTCCTATGGCTGATCAACACTGGTAGTTGAGTTCATCTGACCAAGACACATGGAGATAGATCCAATACTTTGTCAGAAACCTAAGAATGTTCTTAGGTGTTCCTAGGCTTTAAAAAATATAAAAACACTTTTTTTTTTCTTCAGTACGCGGGCCTCTCACCGTTGTGGCCTCTTCCGTTGCGGAGCACAGGCTCCGGACGCGCAGGCTCAGCGGCCATGGCTCACGGGCCCAGCTGCTCCGCGGCACTCGGGATCCTCCCGGACCGGGGCACAAACCTGTGTCCCCTGCATCGGCAGGCGGACTCTCAACCACTGCGCCACCAGGGAAGCCCTAAAAACACTTTTTGATATGTTCTGATCAAAAATCCTTCCTTGCAATATTCGGGTGACTTTCATTCAGGGGTATTTCAAATGAAACTTTTTGAGTTAATCACTAAGAAAGGGAATGTCCAAAGGATAAATAAAAGTGTTCATATTCAGAAGGTAATACGCAAAAGTGTGAACATCAAAGATTCAATAAATTAAAAAATATTTAAATAGGCAAAGTCTACACCTTTGTCAATTCAAGAGATTAAAATTTAAAAAAAAATTATATCACCTTCTTAGGAACAATTTGGGTCACAACAGCACTTGTCTCAACCATCTGGGCTCTTCCCTGACCTATTCACTCTGTTGTTTGTTTCACTTTTCCTTAGATTTAGATGGTGCCCTTTGCAGAAGCCTAAAATGGTACAATACATTCCCCACCTATGAAGCATCTAATCAAAGGACAAATACTCCTAATTTTCACATACCAAACCTAGTGATATTTGCTATTTGTTTAGCAGACATGTACCAATAGTATTCTGCTATGGTAAGCAAGGTAGTTAGATCCTGGCCCAAGGCATTCATAATTTAAAACTATCAATAAGGATAAACATACCTAAGCACATGTCAACAAGCCAAGAACTGCATAATAAATCTAGAGGTAGAAAGCTGAGACAAGATTCTAAAGAAAGCCGTATCTATAGTTCAGAACTTAAAAGAAACATTTTGCAACTTTTTTACAAAATGTGGGGAGAAGGAATTAAAGGCATGTTAGCCTTCTAGGGGTGCTTTTAAGCAAAAACATGATGCTGCACATTTTGGTCATCTCAGCCTGTCATTCCTCCCTCCCCCCTTTGTGGCACCCTCTAACTTCTGACACTTCGGTCATAAAGTGACTTCTGTACTCCACCTATTCTCTACCATTCAGATCTAATTAGAACAGTAATTTACATCTTGGAGTCCATTCTATTCATCCAGTTTCCCTCTTTCAAAAGGTATGTTTCTTTAAGTCTCATTTCCCTTGTGCAATGAAAGTCTTTACTCCCTGTTCATAGAGTTTTAAACATTAAAGTTAATAGAAATTTAAACATCAGCAAATATACATGTGGGTGAGGGGGTGATATTTGAGAAATAAACATGCCTTCTTGGACCACTGAGATTACAACACATTAACTGTAAGCCTCTTAAATCCTTTGTGATTTTTAAGCCACCTTGTAAGGTCTTTTAAAAAGTTTTATTGGTGTCTGAGTAAACGGCCAGTGCAATAGTAACAATGATGATGGAGGTAACAATTATGATTCTCCTAATTGCTTAGAGTGTTATCAGGTAAAGAGCTCTGAAGTTCATTTTCTTTCAGAGCAGTATTTACCTGCAAAGATTTCTAATCTAGGCATATAAGACAGCATTTGAATGAAGAAATATTATCAGAAACCTATTAGGAGGAGAGGATGGGAATCTTGCCATTATTTTAGTGACCAGCTTTTCAAAATATGAAGAATGACAAGGGAAGAGGGAGCATAATAACATCTGTTAGAAAGAATTTGGCTTCACTGTAAGCAAGTTACTGAACCCCTCTAAGGCTCAACTTCTTCACCTGTAAAATGGGAATAATAACGCCTACCACGCTGGGACTTAGCCTTCTAGCTCAGTAAATCTTATTTCTTTATTCTTCCTTGTGAAAAAAAAAAAAGGGGGAAAAACCTTAAGCCTGAAAACAATATATGAAATGAAACCCGACAGTGACCATAGGGAGAAAACTCTTACACTATATGTCAGTGAATCCAAGTGTCACAAATATGATATATTGCTACTGTAAAACAGTCACAGTTTTGAAATTTACCTTGAACACATGAAATATGAGAAGAGAATTCAGAGCAATCCCATAAAACTTTGTAGAAATGGAATCAATTTTCCATTTCTCCTATGGGAGGGTCCTCTATCAAGCCAAATTTCTCCCTCTTATAGAACTTCATTTAAATTCTATTTTTAAGCCTTTCTGTAATAATTGTATGGAATGTGACTCAGACCATTTAAATTCTTATGTTTATACATGCTTACAACATAATTTACATGTTCTTATGCTTCCATTGTGTCTTCCCATGTATTTGTTATGCCAGTTCCCTGCCAATCCCATGTAAATTGTAAGAAACTTGAGGACCAGGTCATTGCTGTATTTTAATGGTTGCTAGAGACAATGTACTACTTTTAGCCCTTATCTTACTTGACCGCTCAGACGTGTCTATCATCGGTTCCCACATCTTCTTTCTTGAACATTGTCCTTGGTTTCTATGATCCTGTACTCATCTAGTTCTCCTATCTCAGGCTGCACCTTCTCATACTCCTTCATGGGTTCCTTTTTCTGACAACCTCTTAGAAGCTGATGTTCCTCAGGGATCAATCCTCTTACTTTCTTCTCTCTTCATTCTATAGGTGCTTCCAATATGATTTCATCTGCTCCGCTGGCTCCAACTAACATTCATATATACCGATAACTCCCATATCTGGAGCTCCAGCATGTTCTCCCTTCAGACCTCCAGATTCATGCATTCCAGTGCTACTAGACATTTCCACTTACCTGTCTCATAGGCACTTCAAACTCAGCATCTCCAAAACGAAACGTAATATCTTTGTCTTTCCCTCCCGAGGCTTGCCCTCCCTTCCTGTGTTCTCCTCTCTCTGAAAGCGCCTCCATCTGCGTCACAAGACAGACCCCAGGGAGTCATCCTTAACCTGTCTCTCCCCCACCCCCAAATCAAACTAGACTAATTCCTATGAGTTCTGCCTCCCAAAGATCTCCTTGATTCTCTTTACTTCTTTGTGTCCTCACTACTACTAACTTGGTCAACATCCACCAAATTCTTGTTGAATTATTGGAACGACTTTCTATTCTTTCCTGGTCTCCTTACAAGATGCTGGGTTTGCCCGGTACTGCTCCACATTGTAGCGAAAGTGGTCTTTCTAAATTGTGTATCTGATTCAAGACACTTACATATGCTTAAAACACACAAATAGTCTTCATAACCCTCAGGATAAAAATTCACTTTCTTTAGTGACGCCAACAAGCTCTTCATGGCAACCCCTTTCCTGTCCAGCCTCATCTCTTGTCACTTACTTTCTCATCACTCCCATTCTGAACTATCTGAAATTCTCCAAATGTGACATTTACTCTTCTGTCTTCAGCCTCTGTGACTCCATTTTCTCTGCTTAAACCTCCCTGTTGAGATTGGAATTGACATATATACACTATTGATACTAATGAGAACCTACTGTACAGCACAGGGAACTCTACTCAATGCTCTGTGGTGACCTAAATGGGAAGGAAATCCAAAAAAGAAGGGATATATGTACACGTATAGCTGATTCACTTTACTGTACAGCAGAAACTAACACAACATTGTAAAGCAACTCTACTCCAAAAAAAAAAAGGATTCCTATATTCAGCAAGCATTTCTTTACTTCTGAAACTCCCAAAGAAATGATTCTGCTTTCTATTAACAATTTTGGCTGCTTCAGCCTTTCAAAAGCAGTTGGAAGTCTCTCAGTTAATATGTAAATTAATATTGTCCAATAGTATTGTCTGGATTTGGAGTAATGACAATCACTCATAACGGGGGATTTTTTTTTTTTTCTTTTAGATGTCACGGGTAGGAGTTTATTAATTAATTAATTTATTTTTGGCTGTGTTGGGTCTTCGTTTCTGTGCGAGGGCTTTCTCTAGTTGTGGCAAGCGGGGGCCACTCTTCATCGCGGTGCACGGACCTCTCACTATCGCGGCCTCTCTTGTTGCGGAGCACAAGCTCCAGGCGCGCAGGCTCAGTAGTTGTGGCTCATGGGCCTAGCTGCTCCGCGGCATGTGGGATCCTCCCGGACCAGGGCTCGAACCCGTGTCCCCTGCATTAGCAGGCAGATTCTCAACCACTGCGCCACCAGGGAAGCCCAACGGGGGATATTTTGAAATATATTTAATATATTGTTCCCTTGTGATCTAATCATGTTCTCTGGTAGAAGTTAACTCTGTAGAAGGCTATTAACTGAGTTTATTTAGATCACTGGCTCTGGATACAGATACCATCTATTTATTTATTTCCTTTTGCAGCTTAATTGAGGTAATGTGATAATTTGATATATGTATACATTGGGAAAGGATTGCCTGCATCAAGTTAATCAACACAACCGCTACCTCACATATATTACCCCTCTTTTTGGGTGAGAACATTTAAATTCTACTCTCTCAGCAATTTAAGTTGTACAATAACTGTGGTATCAACTATAGCCACCATATTACACATTAGATCCTCAGGCCTTATTCGTCTTATACCTGAGTTTGTACCTTTAACCAATCTCTCTCTATTTCCTCCACCCCAAACCCTGTTCCTGGCAACCACTTTTCTACTATCTGTTTCTTTGAGTTCCACTTTTTTTTTTGATTCTACATAGAAATGATACCATGCAGTATTTGTCTTTCTCTGTCTGGTTCATCTCACTTAGCATAATGCCCTCCTGGTTCCTCCACATTTCCCAGGTCTCCAGGGAGAATGGCAGGCAGCCTCCAGATGTGTGCTAGAGTACAAGCCTGACCCTCAGGCAGCAGCTTTCAAAATGTGCAGATGGACCCCTTTCCAGGAAAGATTGGGAGACTGGTGATTTCGCTTGCCTCCTTTGTGCTGAGCCCTGGGGGGATAATCATGCACCATTAACAACTGCTCCTTTGTTTGCTATGGTCTGTGGGAGTTGTCTGTACTGCTACTGGTAGTGACCAAGTCGGCTTGTCCTTCTACACCTACTCAAAAGATGGTGATGTAACCCTGAATCCCTTTCCTGACGCTGCCAAGTCACCTTAACTTATTCTCAGTTTTCTTCCTGGAGGACCTTGATCATACAAAGCAAGCAACAGGCACACATGAGGCAAATAACTCTTAACCACTGCCGTGGGATGACTTAACCTCTCTCCCAAGCTAAATGTTCAGGTCTAGCAATTATTAATCAAGCTTATCACCTTTTAATAGAACAAATGCGGTGGTTTTGACAAACATTTGGATATAACCATTCATTTAGCACAATACAAACATGGTCGGAATTCCCACAAACACTGAAAGAGATCAGTTTTCTAGTCAATAGGTTCTGCGTCTGTGATACATTGCTTTGATACTCCCATTTGGTTCCCATCATAATAAGCAAATGAATATTGCTTATTTTGCATCCATGAGATCTGAAGTTCTAAGCAGAACACTGAAGGATAACTTCATCCCCATCAGAATCTTACTTAATGTTACTTGAAGAAGGTATTTGATTGTGAGGCAATAGTCCCTGTGTAATTCGCAACTGGGTATTCATAGGCCCACTCTCTGTCACTAGATTCTTCTTCGTATGTTATTTGACATTTTTCCCATGAGTGTTCAGTACTACTAATTCTCAGTAGATGGGTTCAAGACACAGACACACATTATGAAAATTAAATGTGACATGGAAGTGACCAAAAACACCAGGCAGAAACATGAAAATCTGGCTACCAGAACTATAGGTGATGATCCAGGTGCCATAGGATTATTGCAAGGTGGAATTAAATCTTTTGCACACATCTCTTGGACACTATACTTCTCATAAAGCAGCAAAAGTTTGCAACACTGCTTCTCTGTCTCCTACCGAACTTTCAGTCAATAAAATCTCACAGCCTTTCTTTCATGATGGTTGTTAAATCAGTTCCACATCCTGCACTTTTACCACTGATTTTTTTAAACATACACCTTACAGTTTTTCCCAAATACGTTATGTCTTACTAGTTTTAAGCACTTTTTCTGGCCCACTTGTCTTTGACGGCTTCACTAAGAAAAAGAATCACCACTCATGGATTCAGCTGTCCTGAATATTTCACCTCAGGATGTTTACATCAGGCTAAATTAGGGCATTCTGAACTGATGTTATACGAAATGCTTTTAACGACTTTGCAATCAATTCCTAGGAATGGAGTGGGCATGGGGGAAAGGGAAGAGGTGGAGGGTAGGAGGTAAGAATAAAATTTGGAAGATGAGTGAATTTTTTTTAAGATTGGAATCAAGAAATTCATTATAAATATGAAAAACACAGCTGTAACTGGCATAGGGAGTGACTCAGCTTTCCACCCTGGCAGTCTTTTAACTCTGGCAGCATGAATTGGACCTGAAAGACTTCTACTGCTTTGGGTTCTGATTTTCGTTTAGTCTTACCAGCGAGAAAAATCACCCTGGAGTCATGTGCCTGCTAATTTTGTTAATTTCCTCAAATATGTCCCTTGTTTAAATCACTGCTGATTAAACATTCCTGACATCTTTCCTTCCTCAACGTGCCATGACTCATCAGGCGATCCCAGTGGAAGGTAAAAGTTAAATCTGTTTCTTTAAAATGTTTACTGAAAGTGAGCAGCGGAAAAAGCAATAGTAGCTGAGATCATAAATGCCTCTGATGGGCTATGCGTCTTTTAACTGTTGATAGTCTTCAAAAAATGGCATATTAGCCGTCAGGAAACATCACCAGGAGCTGAGTTAGAGCAAAGGCCTGAACTAC
Organism: Monodon monoceros; assembly: GCF_005190385.1. NCBI lineage: Eukaryota > Metazoa > Chordata > Mammalia > Artiodactyla > Monodontidae > Monodon > Monodon monoceros. The sequence continues at coordinate 51,603,479 of NW_021703783.1, forward strand.
AGCAAGACTGAGCTGCTGCTGCCAAACAAGCATCTCCCAAGTGGGGCCGATTGCCCTACTGCTATGGAAGGTCACTTAGAGGCAGCAATTTTGGCAGTGATCATGGATTTTCTCTTTGCCTTATCAGAAACGGTGTTCAAATTTACTCTAATATTTGATCCTCTGTCTCCCGAACAGTTTGAATTTTAAGGTAGTAAAATTGTTTGCCACAAAGAAACCAGGAATGTGTAGAATGTTAACTGAAAGTTCGTTTATACTGTGCAATGCTACTTGTAGCACAACAAAAGTTAGACTTTCTGTTCCACCTGTGACAGTAACAGGAAAAGGACGACTACCACAGCAAATTACTCACTCCCACCTGCCTAATCGTCCGTCAGACTCTGTCAGTTGTGTGAAGGGAGGAACTCATCATACTCAGTATAATACAATAGAAAAAGCACCACTCTGGAAGTTAAGAAAACAAGTTTTCTCTTCTTGGTTCTGCCCACAAACTGTGCAATCTCGGATAAGCTGTTTACACTCTCAGATCTTTAATTTCTCATCTGTGTAGGCATTAGGATAGAATAGGAACTTGCATTTTATATTTCATCCCATGACTCCCCCAACCCTAACAAGAATTATCTTTCTGAAATGTTCCTAGGATTTTATATGTGTACCTCACTCAGTGCAGTCTGGGATGTTAATTTAATTATCACTTGGAAGATAATCTGCAGAAAAGATCAGATAAAAAATCATATATTTTTCTTCTGCCAAGAAAGATCCTATTTTAGGGATTTGCCTTTACTGACTTCAGTAAATATAAATATATATATATATTTATATATATAAATAAGTGTATATGTATTTTTTAAGGTAGATGATACATTAGTGTCATGTATCAGAACTGCTATCTTGGGATCTGGGGATGGGGAAGACTTAAGTGCTATGAGCCATAGAGTCAATACATTCATGCATCTGAGATCTGTCACTGACTCTTCTCTGGGAATCAGGCCAGTCATCTCTGATCTTTGTTTCTGAACATCTTTGTTTCTATCTGGGAGTTATTCATTTATTTAAGTTTGCTTCAGGAAACTGTGGAGCATAATCATTTGGGAGCATGTGCTTATGGGACAATGTCAGAGGAATGTTAAAAATTTAAAAGTAAGTAAAAAAACTAAAAGTTGCTTCCTTTAGGCTTTGGTGTTGACGATATAAGTGCCTTGTGAATTGGAGAACTCTAACATCATCTGTAGGTTGTCATGGTAACAGCTACTGCTATTACCAGCCTACCTGGAAGGATCCAAATGTAATAATTCAAAAGTCTTTCTCCTGACTCTTACTTATAAAGTGGCAAATGTTTTCCTCCTCTGGCCTATGTATCTTTCCCATTTCTCACTTTCTGCTGCATCAAAGGCCATTTCTTGCTCTGGGTTTCTTTTCTGCAGAGCTACATGGCTCCATCGGCCAATTGTTTAGGATAACGGTCTTTCTCTTCCTTGGAGATCTAGAAGGGATATGAACCGCAGGGCAAATAGGGTTTGAGCCATGGCAACTATTTGCTTGTGGAGAATTAGAAAGTTATCTTTTTCTTCAATTAGGAGTAGATAACAGAGGCCTATGGAATTACGTTCATGTAACTCAATCATAACTGCTAGAGTGACTCAGCTAAAACTTAGTCTTATTTTATGGCAGAGAAAGAAATATTGATTGGGGTTAAGTAAGTGGTTACATAAGTTTAGCATCCTGCATTTACATGTATCCACAGTATACTGTTTATTTGCTTTTCTCTTTTTAACAGGTTCTGGTGATTTCCATCTTCAGCTCAAAATAGAATAGCTTGGGAAACTAGATCTTGTAAACTGAAAAGCACATGGCCAGACTTAAAAGCAAGAAGGGGAAATATGTGGTCCAGAAACCAAGATATTACCATCAGAAATGGCAAAACAAAACAAAATCAGACAGAAGCATATAGCTGCAGGCAGTTGAAGCTGAGAGCCTGACGTAATCTAACAGGAGCTGCAAAAGGAAGAACAGAGAAAATGGGCTCAAAGCAATATGACAAGAGAGAATGCTCAGAATTTCTCAGAGTGAAAGAAAGACAAGGGTCATCGGACTGATGAATTCCACCATGTGTCAAACGGGTAAATATGCTTTGAAAATTAACATCTAGAGGTCCCAGAGGCTGGGCTACGCCAAGCCCTGAGCATGAACAGCTGCGGCGGTGGCAGCATCCAGCGGCGGTGCCAGCAGTTCCAGCCCATTGCTTTACTTTTTAGCTGCACAAACATAGTCATTATGCCGAAGAGAAAGTCTCCAGAGAATCCAGAGGGCAAGGATAGATCCAAAGTAAGTAGACAGGAGCCCACCAGAAGGTCTGCCAGGTTGTCAGCGGGACCAGCAATATAATACCTTTCACTGACATCATTGCCCGTGGTGCTGACGCAGAGCCTCCTTGGAAGCCAGTGGGATTACAGACTACAAAACCTCATCGATTTTTTATCAAGCCGCCTGTGATTGCTCATCACAAGTTTTTATGCATTTTAACCACTATAATAGAAGCTGTGACCCAGAATTGCATCTTTCAGTTGCGACGTGGGCATGTTCCTAAAGAGAGTGCTTGACGTCAGGTGCAACTTCTTCATCCTTGTATCCCCTAGGGCAGGCTATGCTGCCTCTCCAGGTGAGAGGACTGGGGAATCTGTAGAGAAAGGAGCCTTTGCAGGACTAGTGCTGAAGAACCATTCACCAGCCGTGTGGCTGACAGGGTCTTAGTGCGCCGGCCAGCTGTCAGGCCTGAGACTCGGAGGTGGGAGAGCTGAGTTCAGGACACTGGTCCACCAGTGACCTCCCGGCCCCACGTAATATCAGTCAGCGAGAGCTCTCCCAGAGACCTCTGTCTCAACGCTAAGACCCGGCTCCACTCAACAACCAGCAAGCTCCAGTACTTGACACCCTATGCCAAACAACTAGCAAGACAGGGACACAACCCCACCCATTCGCAGAGAGGCTGCCTAAAATCATACTTAGGTCACAGACACCCCAAAACACACCACTGGACGCATTCCTGCCCACCAGGAAGATAAGATCCAGCCTCATCCACCAGAACACAGGCACTAGTCCCCTCCACCAGGAAGCCTGCACAACCCACTGAATCAACTTACCTACTGGGGGCAGACACCAAAAACAATGGGAACTATGAACCTGCAGCCTGAGAAAAGGAGACCCCAAACACAGTAAGTTAAGCAAAATGAGAAGACAGAGAAACACACAGCAGATGAAGGAGCAAGGTAAAAACCCACCAGACCAAACAAATGAAGAGGAAATAGGCAGTCTACCTGAAAAAGAATTCAGAATAATGATAGTAAAGATGATCCAAAATCTTGGAAACAGAATAGAGAAAACACAAGAGATGTTTAACAAGGACCTAGAATAACTAAAGAGCAAACAAACAATGATGAACAACACAATAAATGAAAATATAAGTTCTTTAGAAGGAATCAGTAGGAGAATAACTGAGGCAGAAGAACGGATAAGTGACCTGGAAGATAAAATAGTGGAAATGACTATCGCAGAGCAGAATAAAGAAAAAAGAAAGAAAAGAATTGAAGACAGTCTCAGAGAGCTCTGGGACAACATTAAACACACTGACATTCGAATTATAGGGGTTCCAGAAGAAGAAGAGAAAAAGAAAGGGACGGAGAGAATATTTGAAGAGATTATAGTTGAAAACTTCCCTAATATGGGAAAGAAAGTAGTCAGTCAAGTCCAGGAAGCACAGAGAGTTCCATACAGGATAAATCCAAGGAGGAACACGCCAAGACACATATTAATCAAACTATCAAAAATTAAATACAAAGAAAAAATATTGAAAGCAGCAAGGGAAAAGCAACAAATAACACACAGGGGAATCCCCAGAAGTTTAACAGCTGATCTTTTAGCAGAAACTCTGCAAGTCAGAGGGAGTGGCAGGACATATTTAAAGTGATGAAAGGGAAAAACCTACAACCAAAATTACTCTACCCAGCAAGGATCTCATTCAGATTCGATGGAGAAATTAAAACCCTTACAGAGAAGCAAAAGCTAAGAGAATTCAGCACCACCAAACCAGCTTTACAAAAAATGCTAAAGGAACTTCTCTAGGCAGGAAGCACAAGAGAAGGAAAAGACCTACAATAACAAACCCAAAACAATTAAGAAAATGGTAATAGGAACATACATATTGATAATTACCTTAAGTGTAAATAGATTAAATGCTCGAACCAAAAGACATAGACTGGCTGAATGGATACAAGAACAAGACCCATACATATGCTGTCTACAAGAGACCCACTTCAGACCTAGGGACACATACAGACTGAAAGTGAGGGGATAGAAAAAGATATTCCATGCAAAGGGAAATCAAAAGAAACCTGGAGTAGCAGTTCTCATATCAGACAAATAGATTTTAAAATAAAGACTATTACAAGAGACAAAGAAAGACACTACATAATGATCAAGGGATCAATCCAAGAAGAAGATATAACAGTTGTAAATATTTATGCACCCAGCATAGGAGCACCTCAATACATAAGGCAAATGCTAACAGCCATAAAAGGGGAAAACAACAGTAACACAACCGTAGTAGGGGACTTTAACACCTCACTTTCACCAATGGACAGATCATCCAAAATGAAAACAAATAAGGAAGTACAAGCCTTAAATGACACATTGAACAAGATGGATTTAATTGATATTTATAGGACATTCCATCCAAAAACAACAGAATACACTTTCTTCTCAGGTGCTCATGGAACATTCTCCAGGATAGATCATATCTTGGGTCACAAATCAAGCCTTGGTATATTTAAGAAAATTGAAATCATATCAAGTATCTTTTCCAACCACAATGCTGTGAGACTAGATATCAATTACAGGAAAAAATCTGTAAAAAATACAAACACATGGAGGCTAAACAATACACTACTAAATAACAAAGAGATCATTGAAGAAATCAAAGTGGAAATCAAAAAATACCTAGCAACAAATGACAATGAAAACACAACGACCCAAAACCAATGGGATGCAGCAAAAGCAGTTCTAAGAGGGAAGTTTATAGCAATACACTCCTACCACAAGAAACAAGAAACATCTCAAATAAACAACCTAACCTTACACCTAAAGCAATAAGAGAAAGAAGAACAAAATTACCCCAAAGTTAGCAGAAGGAAAGAAATCATAAAAATCAGATGAGAAATGATGGAAACAATAGGAAATAAAACTAAAAGCTGGTTCTTTGAAAAGATAAATGAAATGGATAACCCATTAGCCAGACTCATCAAGAAAAAAAGGGAAAAGACTCAAATCAACAGAATTAGAAATGAAAAAGGAGAAGTAACAACTGACACTGCAGAAATACAAAGGATCATGAGAGATTACTACAGGCAACTCTATGCCAATACAATGGACAACCTGGAGGAAATGGACAAATTCTTAGAAAAACACAAACTTCTGAGACAGAACCAGGAAGAAATAGAAAATATAAACAGACCAATCACAAGCACTGAAATTGAAACTCTGATTAAAAATCTTCCAACAAACAAAAGCCCGGGACCAGATGGCTTCACAGGTGAATTCTACCAAACATTTAGAGAAGAGCTAACACCTATCCTTCTCAAACTCTTCCAAAATATCTATAGAGAAGAACTCTCCCAAACACATTCTACGAGGCCACCATCACCCTGATAAAAAAAACCAGACAAGGGTGTCACAAAAAAGAACTACAGGCCACTATCACTGATGAACATAGATGCAAAAGTCCTCAACAAAATACTAACAAACAGAATCCAACAGCACGTTAAAAGGATCATACACCTTGATCAAGTGGGATTTACCCCAGGAATGCAAGGATTCTTCAATATACGCAAATCAATCAATGTGATACACCATATTAACAAATTGAAGGATAAAAACCATCTGATCATCTCAATAGATGCAGCAAAAGCTTTCAACAAAATTCAACACCCATTGATGATAGAAAGTCTCCAAAAAGTAGGCATATAGAGGGATCCTACTTCAACATAATAAAGACCATATATGACAAACCCACAGCCAACATCATTCTCAATGGTGAAAAACTGAAGCCATTCCCTCTAAGATCAGGAACAAGACAAGGTTGCCCACTCTCACCACTGTTATTCAACCTAGTTTGGGAAGTTTTAGTCACAGCAATCAGAGAAGAGAAAGAAATAAAGGAATCCAAACAGGAAAAGAAGAAGTAAAATTGTCACTGTTTGCAGATGACATGATACTATACATAGAGAATCCTAAAGATGCTACCAGAAAACTACTAGAGCTAATCAATGACTTTGGTAGAGTAGCAGGATACAAAATTAATGCACAGAAATCCCTAGCATTCCTATACACTAATGATGAAAAATCTCAAAGAGAAATTAAGGAAATACTCCCATTTACCACTGCAACAGAAAGAATAAAATACCTAGGAATACACCTACCTAAGGAGGAAAAAGAACTGTATGCAGAAAACTCTAAGACACTGATGATAGAAATTAAAGCCGATACAAACAGATGGAGAGATATACCATGTTCTTGAATTGGAAGAATCGATATTGTGAAAATGACTATACTACCCAAAGCAATCTACAGATTCAGTGCAATCCCTATCAAACTGCCAGTGGCATTTTTCAGAGAACTAGAACAAAAAATTCACAATTTGAATAGAAACACAAAAGACCCCAAATAGCCAAAGCAATCTTGAGAAAGAAAAACGGAGCTGGAGGAATCAGGCTTCCTGACTTCAGGCTGTACTACAAAGTAACAGTAATCAAGACAGTATGGTATTGGCACAAAAACAGAAATATAGATCAATGGAGCAGGATAGAAAGCCCAGAGATAAACCCACGCACATATGTTCACCTTATCTTTCATAAGGCAGGCAAGAATATACAATGGAGAAAGGACAGCCTCTTCAATAAGTGGTGCTGGGAAAACTGGACAGCTACATGTAAAAGAATGAAATTAGAACACTCCCTAATACCATACACAAAAATAAACTCAAAATGGATTAAAGACCGAAATGTAAGGCCAGACACTATAAAACTCTTAGAGGAAAACATAGGCAGAACACTCTATGACATAAATCACAGCAAGATCCTTTTTGACCCACCTCTTAGAGAAATGGAAATAAAAATAAACAAATAGAGCCTAATGAAACTTAAAATCTTTTGCACAGCAAAGGAAACCATAAACAAGACGAAAAGACAACACTCAGAATGGGAGAAAATATTTGCAAACGAAGCAACTGACAAAGGATTAATCTTCAAAATATACAAGAAGCTCATGCAGCTCAATATCAAAAAACAAACAACCCAATCCAAAGATGGGCAGAAGACCTAAATAGACATTTCTCCAAAGAAGATATACAGATTGCCAACAAACACATGAAAGGATGCTCAACATCACTAATCATTAGAGAAATGCAAATCAAAACTACAATGAGATATCATCTCACACCAGTCAGAATGGCCATCAACAAAAAATCTACAAACAATAAATGCTGGAGAGGGTGTGGAGCAAATGGAACCCTCTTGCACTGTTGGTGGGAATGTAAATTGATACAGCCACTCTGGAGAACAGTATGGAGGTTCCTTAAAAAACTACAAATAGAACTACCATATGACCCAGCAATCCCACTACTGGGCATATACCCTGAGAAAACCATAATTCAAAAGGAGTCATGTGCCACAATGTTCGTTGCAGCTCTATTTACAATAGCTAGGACATGGAAGCAACCTAAGTGTCCATCGACAGATGAATGGATAAAGAAGATGTGGCACATATATACAGTGGAATATTACTCAGCCATAAAATGAAACGAAATTGAGTTATTTGTAGTGAGGTGGATGGACCTAGAGTCTGTCATACATAGTGGAGTAAGTCAGAAAGAGAAAAATAAATACCGTATGCTAACACATATATATGGAATCTTTAAAAAAAAAAAAACTGGTCTGAAGAACCTAGGGGCAGGACAGGAGTAAAGATGTAGACATAGAGAATGGACTTGAGGACACGGGGAGGGGGAAGGGTAAGCTGGGACGAAGTGAGAGGGTGGCATGGACATATATACACTACCAAATGTAAAGTAGATAGCTAGTGGGAAGTAGCCACATAGCACAGGAAGATCAGCTCAGTGCTTTGTGACCACCTAGAGGAGTGGGATAGGGAGGGTGGGAGGGAGATGCAAGAGGGACGGGATATGGGGATATATGTATACATATAGCTGATTCACTTTGTTTTTTTTTTGTTTGTTTTTTGGGCTGCGTTGGGACTTTGTTGCTGCACGCGGGCTTTCTCTAGTTGCGGCAAGCTGGGGCTACTCTTCGTTGCAGTGCACGGGCTTCTCATTGCGGTGGCTTCTGTTGTTGTGGAGCACAAGGTCTAGGCACATGGGCTTCAGTAGTTGTGGCTCATAGGCTCTAGAGAACAGGCTCAGTAGTTGTGGTGCCCAGGTTTAGTTTCTCTGCGGCATGTGGGATCTTCCCAGACCAGGGCTTGCACCCGTTTCCCCTGCATTGGCAGGCGTATTCTTAACCACTGCGCCACCAGGGAAGCCCTATTCATTTTGTTATACAGCAGAAAGTAACACAACATTGTAAATCACTTATACTCCATTAAAGATGTTAAAAAAAAATTAGTGTCTGTTTTTTTTCCTTTTATTCATAGCTGAGCATTTTGGGCTTCCGGTTCTTGAAAATTACTTATATTGCAAGTGAAAGTTCTAATTGATGTACTTATTAAAGAGGCACACCAACTGAGTGTTACCTAGAAATATATCAATTTTAACACATTAAAAAAAAAAGTAACCTAATGGCATTTCTTTTGCCTTCAAGTTCCTAAAGGTTTGAAATATGCAAATTTTTCAATACTAAAAACATGAGCAAAATATTCTATTAAAATATACATTCCCAATCAAAAACAAAAAAATTAACACCTAGACACGATTGCAGAATATTAAGATAAAGAGAAAACCCTACGAAAGAAAAATAAAAATCAGATTAACTCTATAGACTTTTCTTAGTAAAAATAGTTGCCTAAGGAAATAGATTGTCTGTAAGCTTTCTGAAGAAAAAATAACTGTACTATAATTCTACAGCCAATCAAGCTATAGTTTATGAACATATTGTAAAGCATACATATACCTCTTAGACAAAGGCCATCATTAGAAAAATTTTGAAGGTCTGTTTTTCAGCTAACTAAATTTTAGGGATGTACAAGAATCAGAAATGGGCAAAGAATCAGGAAAGCATAATGGCAAAAGAAAATGAATGTTGTTTGTAAACAAAAACAAAATCATATTTTCATTTTTAGTAAAAATATGTATCTAAAATTTTAGGTAAAAATCATATGGTAGTTGGAGAAAAGTGAAGTGTCTAAGATTATTGTCTTCTTCAGAAGGAGGAGAAAGATGCTGATTAACTTTGGATTTTAAGAAAATGTAAACATATGTATGAATGTTAGAAAAAAATTTTTTTTTTTTCCTTTGGCCACGCCACTCAGCATGTGGGATCTTAGTTCCCTGACCAGGGATTGAACCCATGCCCCCTGCAGTGGAAGTGTGGAGTCTTAACCACTGGACTGCCAGGGAAGTTCCTGAATGTTAAAAAAGTTTAATGGTCAACAGTAAAAAAGAAAGGAAGGAAGACAAAAAGGAAAGAAGGGAGGAAGAGAGGAAGGGAAAGAATATGTAATATGCGAATAAGTAGATGGGAAAGTAGATGGAGCAAAATCTTAATCAGTTGAAGAGACAGAAAAAAATAAGAAAAAACAAGCAAAGGAAAAGGATCATAGATAAAAACACAAAATAGTATGGCAGACACAAGAACAAATATATCAGGAATCATACAATATGTAAGGCATCCAACTTCTAAAAGATAGAGACTCACAGAGTTAATAAATCCACCTGTGTGCTGTTCCCAGAATTACTCAGAAATAGATAAAATGGATAAAAATGGATAAGAGGGGGCTTCCCTGGTGGTGCAGTGGTTGAGAGTCCTCCTGCCGATGCAGGTGACACGGGTTCGTGCCCTGGTCCAGGAAGCTCTCACATGCCACGGAGCGGCTGGGCCCGTGAGCCATGGCCGCTGAGCCTGTGCATCCGGAGCCTGTGCTCCACAACGGGAGAGGCCACAACAGTGAGAGGCCTGCGGACCACAAAAAAAAAAAAAAAAATGGATAAGAAAAAATATATTTTGATAAATATCAACATCAAGAAGCTGACATACCAATAGCCAAATCATAAAAATAGAATAGCTTGGTGAACAACTTTGAAAGGGCCAAGGAAAAAATAGTAATACTAGTAAAAGGAATAATTCCCCCAGACAACAAAAAAATATTGGGTTGGCCAAAAAGTTTTTCTGTAAGAAATAATACGAAAACCTGAACGAATTTTTTGGCCAACCCAATATGTTCCAGAATGTATTCTCCAAACTCTCTACCCTGTAATCTCAAACTTAATTGTATGATTTAATTTGTTAGATCTTTGGTATTCCATTTTTAAAACCATTTTAAGAATGATATAGTTTTTTTTAATGGTGACAATGAAAATATATAACTCATTTCTTAACACAATGCCAATACTTTTCAATGAAATCAAACAGAAACAGTATTACCTGAGAAACCCTTCACACTTTGATCACATTCTCTTGAGTTCACATTCCTGATTCTCTATTATCCCATTGAGTTATATGTGTTATAAATAAATTTTAAGAATATTCTTGCCTGCATAATTCTGAAGTATAAGTATTTAAATAATATTTCAGTGCATTTGTTCAAAAGTACTCTATTTTTATAGGTAGATTTCTCCTGCCCTTTCATCTGTTTCCTCCCCACAGTAGGACGACATTAGAGTCAGCTTTAATTATGATTTTGTTGAAATTTTATATTTTGTTTATTAATGCTTACATGTAATTAACAAATTATTTCTCAATTCTTATGTTTAAAAACTAGATAAAACATTCAACGTAGTTCTCCCAGTACTTATCTGTAATTAAATTCCCCTGTAATTAAAATACAGAGGGACTTCCCTGGCAGTCCAGTGGATAAGACTCTGCGCTTCCAACGCAGGGGGTGTGGGTTCGATCCCTGGTCAGGGGCATGGCCAAAAAAAAAAAAAAAAAAAAGAGTGAACATTTAAAAAATTAAAATACAGAAAAAAAAATCAAGATGATATATAATTACAAATAGAAGGAAACCCAAATGTGAAGACAAATTAAACTGTTTACATAATTTGAATAATTTAAAAAGGACACCTGATGTAAGAGGAATTATTGATTGAAATGTTAATTTTTGTGTTATTTGTCTTTTTTGATGAAAATGACATAGGAATCCTAGCTGGGATTGGAAAGAAAAATACATATGTATCTTCCGAGGAACATATCTGTAATAAGAGGTCTGTAATTGCTTGGAGTCAGCATACGGTTTTGGATCAAATATTGTTTTTTGACTATTATGGTTCTAGGTAGTTTACTGGGCTAAGAGAATGATTTTCTCTTGATCTTATGTCCTCCGGTATTTTTTAAAATTTATTTTATTGAAGTATAGTTGATTTACAATGTTATGTTATTTTCTGCTTACAGCAAAGTGATTCAGATATACATATACATACATTTTTCATATTCTCTTCCATTATGGTTTCTCACAAGGTATTGAATATAGTTCCCTGTGCTATACAGTAGGACCCTGTTGTTTATCCATTCTCTATATAATAGTTGGCATCTAATCCCAAATTCCCAGTCTATCCCTCCCCCCTCTTCCCTCCCCCTTGGCAACCATGAGTTTGTTCTCTGTGTCTGTGAGTCTGTTTCTGTTTTGTAGATAGGTTCATTTGTGTCATATTTTAGATTCCACATATAAGTCACATCATATGGTATTTGTCTTCTCTGACTTCCTTCACTTAGTATGATAATCTGTAGGTCCATTCATGTTGCTGCCAATGGTTATGCCCTCCTGTATTAATCAAGGCATCCTCTCTCCTGAGATTAATGTTGTACAGCAAAACATTTACTCTATAGCGTAATACAAAGCAGGAGAATGCTGATTTATTGTCATTCCCTTAACATCTCATGTAAAGAAAACATGCCTTTTTAACAACAAATATGTTTCCCCAATGGCTATTTCTTGTTAACAGCTACAGTTTAATCTTTGAGAGGCAGATGGACACATCTTTTGACTGAAGATACAGAGAGCAATTTTATACCAAACACATGAAGAGGGAAATTGGGAATGGTTGCAAAGACTCTAGCACTTAATTTCAGAAACGCTTTTATAGCACTGGATAAAAACTGGCCTCATGCCGGCTCCCAAAATGCCTCCTTTGCAGTGTAATCTCTTGAGAGATTTTTCATTATCGTCTTTACTGCTTAGATCAACACCAGGCAGATTGAGTGAAAACAGCCCATTTTTAATCTTTCAAACAAGCAAATAAGTTGTGAAATATTTATCAAGAACATCCAGGTGGGACTAATACACTGAAACCAGCTTTCTGCATTCCTTTAACCTAGAGGTTTTTTTTTTTTTGCGGTACGCGGGCCTCTCACTGTTGTGGCCTCTCCCGTTGCAGAGCACAGGCTCCGGACGCACAGGCTCAGTGGCCACGGCTCACGGGCCCAGCCGCTCCGCGGCATGTGGGATCTTCCCCGACCGGGGCACGAACCCGTGTCCCCTGCATCGGCAGGCGGACTCTCAACCACTGTGCCACCAGGGAAGTCCCAACAAAGACAACTTTTAAAAGATAGACATACACTTCAAGTTTTTAAAATGAGTTCCATGAGTTTTAAAGAGTGGCAAATGTTAACTTATTTTCCGTTTAAAAAAAAATTATTTTATTGAAGTATAGTTGATTTACAATGTTGTGTTAATTTCTGGTGTACAGCAAAGTGATTCAGTTATATATTCTTTTTCATATTCTTTTCCATTATGGTTTATCACAGGATATTGAATATAGTTCCCTGCGCTATACAGTAGGACTGTGTTGTTTATCCATTCTATACATAGTAGTTTGCATCTGCTAACCCCAAACTCCCAATCCATCCCTCCCCTACCCCTCCTCCCCGTTGACAACCACAAGTCTTTATGTCTGTGAGTCTGTTTCTGTTTCATAGGTAAGGTCATTTGTGTCATATTTTAGATTCCACATGTAAGTGATATCATATGGTATTTGTCTTTCTCTTTCTGACTTACTGCACTTAGTATGATCATCTCTAGGTCCATTCATGTTGCTGCAAATGGCAATATTTCTTTCCTTGTATGGCTGAGTAGTATTCCATTGTATATATGTACCACATCTTCTTTATCCATTCACCTGTTGATGGACATTTACATTGTTTCCTTGTCTTGGCTATTGTAAATAGTGCTGTTATGAATATAGAGATGCGTGTATCTTTATGAATTACAGTTTTGTCTGGGTATATGCCCAGGAGTAGGTTTGATGGATCATATGGCAACTCTATTTTTATTTTATTTTTTAAATTTTTATTTATTTATTTTTTGGTTGCGTTGGGTCTTCGTTGCTGTGCACGGCCTTCCTCTAGTTGAGGCAAGCAGGGGCTACTCTTCGTTGCCATGCGCAGTCTTCTCATTGCGGTGGCTTCTCTTGTTGTGGAGCACGGGCTCTAGGCATGCAACTTCAGTAGTTGCAGCACGTGGGCTCGGTAGTTGCGGCACAGGGGCTTAGTTGCTCCGTTGCATGTGGGATCTTCCCAGAACAGAGATCGAACCTGTGTCCCCTGCATTGGCAGGAGGATTCTTAACCACTGTGCCACCAGGGAAGTCTGGCAACTCTATTTTTAGTTTTTTGAAGAATCCCCATACTGTTCTCCATAGTGGCTTCACCAATTTACATTCCCAGCAACAGTGTAGGAGGGTTCCCTTTTCTCCACGCCCTCTCTAGCATTTATTATTTGTAGACTTATTGATAATGGCCATTCTGACCAGTGTGAGGTGATACCTCGTTGTGGTTTTGACTTGCATTTCTCTAATAATTAGTGATGTTGTGCATCTTTTCATGTGCCTATTGGCCATCTGTATATCTTCTTTGGAGAAATGTCTATTTAGGTTGCAAAAACTAATTGTTAATGAGCACTTATTATATACTACAATTAATTCTCTTAAAAATCAAAAGGGTTAAGAGCTAGTAATATCTCTACTAATTGAGGAGGAAACCAAAATACAGAGATACTGAGTAGCTTGTTCAAAGTTCCATAGCTAACAAGAAGGGCCAGAGAAGGACTTGACCACAGACCTTCTGCTTTCAGAGCCCACCCTTTTAACTACCAGACATTTGGCCTCTCTTCCCTTCACTATAACTAATATTACTAAAACTGTTATTATAAAGCATTGGGATGACCCTTTATCAAAATAACAAAAATGTCTTTATAATGTCTTGTATAAAATTGACACAAAACACCTGAACTATTGGCAACTCCGATGGAAATAGCAAAACTGATGACTGTGTTCTTCTTATAGTATTCCTTTTTGCCATGTGCACTGTCTGCTCAATTTGGTGTTAAGTAATATTATTTTGGGGTAGGGAGGATGCCAAAAAGTAGAAGAGAATAAGTCAAGGATACACATCAAAACTATAGTGCATTTTTTAGTCTATTAGAGAAAAACAACCTTAAACTTAAAATAGATAAAAGAGTTTAAAAAAAAAGTTTAGCACTAATGATGTGTTGCATAATTTCTTATGTAAAATTCAATTCTCCTAATATCTCTGTGATATAAGTATTTTTACCCTTTTTAAATGTGAGGGACCTGAAGTGAACTAATGCAGAAATAGAATTCAAACCCAAGCCTCCTCTTGCCAAGGCCTTTGCTCTATCTTCTACTCTTCAGCTACTCTATGGCTATGAAATGCAGAGGTAAATACCAGTTCTGGAGTCAATCCAAATCCTTGATTTCCAAATTTTGAAATTTTGAAATTTCACCCCTGCTTATTCGCTGTGTAATCTTGAGCAAATGAGTGAACCTCTCTGCAGCCTGATTTCTTTATTTGTAAGATGGGAATGATCATGACACATAAGGAGTTGTTGTGAGAACTAATTACAAAAGTGCACAGAAGAATGTCTGCTGGGCACATTGTAAAGGCTCAATAAAATGTTAAAAAATATCATTGCACGTGTTTTTATTATTATGAGCCTTTGCGATAGTAGTGCCTTTGGAACTAGGCAAGTATGTTCACTTCCACATTTGTATTCAACATTGCACTGGAGGTCTTAGTCAGAGCCAAAAAGCAAGAGGAAGAAAAAAGCAAGTTGTGCAGTTTGGAAAGGAAGAAGTATAGTGATGTTTACTCACAGATGATATGATAGTGAATGTTTAAAATCCTAGGGAATTGACAGAAACGTAACTAGAGGTAATAAATGAATATAGCTTAATCACAGATGCAAGGTCAATATGTAAAACTCCATTGTATTTTTTTATACCAGCAGCAAAACTAGAAAATATCAGTTATAAGAGCTTCAAAAAACATGAAATAGTTGAATAAACTGAGCAGTATCTGGGAAGACCTTGTGCACTGAAAACTACAAAACATTGGAAGGAAAAATTGAATAGAACAAAATAAATGGAGAGGTAGGCTATGTATTTGAATAAGAAGACTCAATATTGTTAAGAAATCAATTCCCCTCAAATTGATCAATGCAATCTCAATAAAAATCCAAGGAGACTTTGACATAGAAGTTGACAAGCTGATGTTAAAATTTATATGGAAATGCAAAGAACCTGAGACAGCCAAGACAATTTTGAAAAAAGAAAAAGAAGGAAAGAATGGCTTACATTACATGATCTCAAGACTTGTAAAGCTATATTATTCAAGACAGTGTGATACAGGCATGAGAATAGACTTATAGATCCATACAAAAGGATTAAGAATGCAGAAATAGGCTGACACATATATGGTCAATTGATTTTCAGCTATTATGTTCAGGTAACTCGCTGAGGAAAAGGGTAGTTTTTTCCCAAGAAATGTTGGTAGAATAATTAGATATCCTTGCAAAAAAAATAAACTTTGATCTTTACTTCACACCATACCGAAAAGTTAACTCAAAATGAACCATATGAGAAAACTTTTGTGATTTTAGGGCAGAAAAGATTTCTTAGAAAAAGTCATAACCATTTAAAAATTGATAAATTGGACTTTCTAAAAATGTAAAACTTGTGTGTTTCAAAGCCAGCATTTAAAAAATGAAAAGATAAGCTATATACTGGGAGAAACTATTCACAATCAATGTATCTGATAAAGAACTTGTATAGAGAACATATAAAGAACTCTGACAACACAGTAATAAGAAGACAAAGAACTTAGTGAAAATAAGGTAAAAAAATTTTTTGAGCACTTCACCAAAGAATATATAGAAATGGCTATGAAACACATGACAAGATTTTCAGCATAATTAGTTATCAAAGAACTGAAAATAAAGAAGACAACAAGATACTCCTACAAATTAAAAATGACAATTTGATGACTATAATTAAAAAGACTGACTACTTCAAGTGTTGGCAAGGAGGTAGAACAACTAGGACTCTCACATATTCATGGTGGAAATGGAAAATGGTACGACCATCTGGAAAAATGCTCTGCAGTTTGTTATAGAGTTAAACATACACTTATCATATGACTCAGCAATTCTACTCTTAGATATTTTCCCAAGATAAATGAATACATATGTTCAAAAAAATGTGTTCACAAGTGTTCATAGCAACTATTCACAATAGTTCCATATTGGAAGCAATACAAATGTGCGTCAATTGATGAATGGATTAACAAGATCATGTATTATACAATATAGTCTTTCTCAACAATTAAAAGGAATTAATTACTGTTATTCTCAATGACATGGAAGAATCTCTTAGATGAAGCTAGGCATGAAAGTATGCATAATTTATTATTTCATTTATATGAAATTCTAGAAAAAGTAAATCTAGTCTATAGTGATAGAAAGCAGTTCAGGAATTGTCTAGGATCAGGGGTGCAGGCTGGAAATTGAGTGGGAAGGGGCACAAGAGTCTTTTAGGATGATAGAATGTTATATATCTCGATTGTGGTAGTGGGTACATGAGCGTATACATGTGTCAAAATTCTTTGATCTGTACATTCCAAATGGTTGCATTTTGTTGTATGTAAATTATACCACAATACAGTTAATTTAGAAATAAAACATATAAAGCTTCATTGATTCTCATCAAAGTACTGTTTCTCATTTGTAATATTAGTTACAAGTGTGTGTACAAACTTATTCTGTTACAAAACAAGGCAACACAAATTAGTAGGGAGGAAAGGTGATGCAACAAAAATGCCATGGACAATTGGCTGGCTATCTGGAAGAATATCAAAATTTAGCCTGATCTTATACAATACACCAAAACAAATTCCAGAAGTATCAGAGTGAAATGTATATATAACATAATTTTTAAAAACAGAAGAAGATACAGATAAATACCTATCTGATCCTCTAGATGCAGAGGAATTTTAAGCTCGAAATAAATGGAAAAAATCATAAACAAGAAGATCAAAATACTTAAGTATCTTAAAATTGACAATTGTCTTTCAAAAATATCATAAACCAAATTAAGTGTTATGTAACAACTTTTTAAAAACCAGCAGTATATGACAGAGTGTTTAACATATAACATAGAAAGAATTTAACACATAAAGTACTCTTTGAAATAGCTGAGGAAAACGCAAGATTCCTTTACACCCATAGACAAAGGACAGTAATATGCAAAGCAAGTGAATTAACAAAAATGTGAAAGTGAACAAAAATGAGACACTTTCTGTCTATCAAATTGGCAAACATTTTAAAGGTTATAATAATAATATTTAGAGAGGTTGCAGCAAAATCTGTAATTTTATACACCACAGTTAATATAGCAAGTTGTTATAAACTCTTGCAATAGAGCAAGAATTGAAAACACCTAAATATCTAATATTAATGGACTAGTAATATCAATTATGTTATAATCACAGTATGGAATATTATATAGTTATAATGTTCATTATGTGTTATTAAATATATATTATATATAAAAATATAGTTATTATTAAAATAATTTACATGAAGTTTTTTCAAATTACAGAAGAAGAATGTTAGGCCAAAATTATATTACACGATATTGGATATATGTGATCTCATCTATGGAAAGGGAAAATTACAGAGCTAAATGAAGTGAAAGAAACGTGTCAATCTGTTAAAATGATGGTTAGCCCGAGAGTTAACCAGGTAGGATTACAGATTTTTTTTTTTTTTTTGCTTCAAATTTTCTATTATGGGCAGACAAACAAGAAAACACACTTCCTTCAAATATTTACCATATGGATTGAGTTGGGTCAGGCGTTGTCAATTTAGGGCAATATTGCTCCCAGGGGACATTTGGCAATATCTGGAGACATTTTTAGTTGCTACAACTCAGGGGAGGGGTGCTATAGGCATCTAGTGTGTAGAAGCCATGAATGCTGCCAAACATCTAACAATGCACAGGACAGCCCCCTGTAACAAAGAGTTATCTGGTCCAAAGTGTCAGTGGGACTAAGGTTGAGAAACCTTGAGTTAGGTGATCCATCTATATGCTCTCAAAACATCCTGCATGTACCCCAAACTTATCACATTGTTGATATTTACTATTTACAAGCCTTTTTTACCTATAAGACTGTGTAAATCAAGGGCATTTGGCTAGGTGAAGCTTGGCACATAGTAGGAAGCTCACTCTATGTTTCATTCCTACAACTTATCCAACTATATTTTACTGAGACCATCCCAGTTTCCAGACTCTATGCTATACTACAGATTATGAGATGAACAAGATTTTAAAAAATTCCCTATCCTTATAAAGCTCAATTGTTCTCAGGAAGACAGACATTAAATAAGTAAAAATGTAAATAAATAAGATCGTTATAGAGTGTGATACATTTTAGTTGGAAATAAAACAAATAAGGAGATAAAGAGTAACCAGGGGATGCAACTTGAGATAGGATGGCAAGGGGATGGCAACTTTCTAAGTAGGTGGACTGCAAGCTGACAACTGAAGGATGAGAATGAATTAGCCATACAAAGAGCTTGGAGAAGAGTATTCTGGACAGAAAGAAGAGCAAGTGCCTTTGACAAATGCATGAGTTATAGATGAGTTAATAGTATACATTGGTTAACAGTATTTCAACGATAATTTGCTTTGCAATCTATATTACAATTACAATTTTGGGGGTATTTCCCTTTCAGATGCTTTTCCCCACTTACCAAGCAAATAAAAATATAAAATTCAAAGTGCATTTTCCTTCTTTAAAAAACTATGTCATGCACCTATCATTTGTACATATAAATTCATAACCAGGCAAGCAGTCCTTGGCAGTCCTATTAAATTGTATACATATAAGTTATGAATGAGTTTGTGTACTAGGTCCAAGAATTACACGTATCCCCAGGGCTAAGAAATTCTCAGAGTGTCTGCCAAGTCCACAAAATTATAGTCTTATATAAATCCCATAAGGAGGGGAAAGGGATTATCTTATCATCCCTCTACTTTCCCCCTAGCATATAGTAAGCAATTGCTTCTAGAGCAGAGAAGAAAATTGATCAAAATAATATCCACACCTCACAGATCTTTTTTTTCTCCCTCAAAAGCTCAGAGACTATATTCAAAATGAAAATGTTTAGCTCATATTGAGAATTTGAATAAATTAAAAAATTGAGCGACTTGTAAATGTGAGACATACTAGGTAACACCAGTTTCTATCTCTACCTGCTGTGATTGGTCACGTGTAAATGGTTCAACTGGACGTGGATGTCAACTGAGTCTAGAGTCTATTCTGTATAACATATCAGCTTCCCAGAGCAGACTAGAGAGAAAGAGAAACACTATGGTCACGATATATGCCAAAATTATATAGTATAGTTTCAGAGAAAAGCTTGAAGGAAAAATTGGAGTAATAGGATCTCCCCTAGACATTACCCTCTGGTTTTGAATTCAAGCTGCAGGCAGGTTTATGAGTTATATATTTGCATATTGACTATCTAAAGCATATCTTAAAAAATCTACTCATTAGGTGAATCCATCTTTCCCACTTGAGTGCAGGATCCTATACAGACAGAATTACAGGAGGGTCTCCCACCCCCACCCCAAAAAATCTAGTAATTTTTTAAGTTACCCTGCTTATTGTAAAATCTACTATTAGAATGTAATTTCTTTAGATGAGAGCACTGATCCTTGTTAACGTGAAAATAACCTTAGTAAATGAGTTTTGGATCTTGAA
Organism: Monodon monoceros; assembly: GCF_005190385.1. Taxonomy (NCBI): domain Eukaryota; kingdom Metazoa; phylum Chordata; class Mammalia; order Artiodactyla; family Monodontidae; genus Monodon; species Monodon monoceros. The sequence continues at coordinate 51,623,754 of NW_021703783.1, forward strand.
AGCAATTTTTGATGACAGGGAGATAGTATGAAAGCACTGAGCATATAAGATAGTAGAAAAGTGGAGACAAACACCAAATGATGAATTTTAATCACCACAAATAAATTTACCTCAAAATTTTCTTTGTGGCAAGTCTTGTCTCTAGGTGTTTGTTAGGTTTTGGGCAATTTGGCAAACTCGATATATGGGATACAATGATTCAGAGCAAACACAGAAAACTTCCAAGTGATAGTGGCTTAAAAAAGAAAGAAGGTAACTGTCTCTTATACAAAAAGAGTTTCAAACTCAAGCTACAATCATGAAGAATCAACCATTTATAGTTTTCTGATCAGTCGTTAAAGGTATACACATTTTCTTTATGGACCAAGGTGGTTACAAGAGCTCCAGTCATTCCATTTGCCTCCTAAGCAGAAGGATGGGGGAAAGGAATCCCAGAAGTCCAACACATCACTGTTGACAACTTTATGAGCAGCACTTGGTCCACTGTGCACACCTAGAATCCAGGGAGAATGAGAGCTGTGTGTTTTAGCTAGGTGCATCTTTAATCAGTGTTGTGTTACTGGGAAGAAAAGGGAATTTGGATATTGGAAAAGGCTACTGGCAGATGTCGCCACTTTAGAGAACATGAAAATCCTTAAGCTACAAAATGCCTATGAATTTCAGATAAAACATAATACATTTACTCAGAGTTTACTTCTGAGACTTCCATTTCCATCCAAGATGGAGGAATAGAAACCAGATTTATCCTCCCACCCAAAACAACCAAAAATATAATACAGACAAAATATATGAACCGATGTTTTTTGAGGACATTAAATGGTGGGAGACAGCAAAGCCTGAGACAGAAAACAACTGACATGAGCCCTATTGTTGCCCCAACTTAGCACCCTGAGTTTCCAGGCCACAGCACCGGGGCAGAGGGAACCCAGGAAAATCCTGGTGGAAACCCTGAGTTGAGAAGATACAGCTGAGAGTCTGAGGAGACCAAGACCACAAATACTAGAAACTAGAAACGAGAGAGCTTCACAGAGAGAGAACTCTGAACACCTGCTGAAGCATTCAGCTGAGTACTCATTAGTTCATCAATGTGAAGAAGTCATCCCAGGTTAGGATAAAAATCAAATCAAAGCGTTAGAAAACTGTGCCTGGTGCTCAAAAGGGCTGGCAGTCGTGCCTGTTCCCACCAGACAGACTAGACAAAAAAACCCATAATTCACAGGGCAATGGGTAATAAGCTCAGGAAGTTGCCTCAGTAGTTGAGAATAATTCCATGGAGAACTACTCTGGACCTGGGAAATAAATCATAAAAGGATCAAATTGTTTGTATCCTTGTATCTAAATTCACTGGATCCCGGAACAAATCTCAAAACTATTTACAGGAATAAAAAAACATATACCTAACAAGGTAAAGTTTCAATATCTGGCAACCAGTCAGCTAATGAGTGAGTTTAGCAAGGTTGCAGAGCATAATATAATATGTGAAAATAAATTATATTTCTATGTACCATCAGGGTACAACCAGAAACTGAAATAAAAACATTTTAAATAGCATCAGAAATATGAAATATTTAGGGATAAATCTGTAAAAAGATGTGAAAGACTTGCAAACTGAAAACTGTAAATGACTGGATTGCCTGGCCTGAGTGGCAGAGAAGCTTCTGGCATCTTATCCTGGACCTATTGCAGAGCCCCTCTTGCTCTGGGTGTCTTAGGAAATGGAACCTTTCTGCATCATCCAATAAATAGTTCAAAGCAGTATTCTCCTTCCTCCAGACTCCAGGGGCCCACAAAGCACAGTGCTTATTTTCTTGTGGCACGAGGTGTGAGGTGCAAAAATATATTCATCTTGGAAAGAGATATCCCGGTAAGGCCCAGTCCATTGGTATATAGAAAACTATACCAACATGGCAAGCTTTGGACTCCCCATAGGGCTTTTCTTCCACTTTCTAGTACTAGGCCATCATCCAGGGTACTTGCCACTTCTTGTTCACCAGATTCAATCCGCATGATGTCATCAGTATAGTGGACCAGTGATGTTCCGTGAAATATCAAGATGACTAATAACATGCAGACACATTATGACAGAGAGCAAGAAACTTAACATAGGTCTGGGTCAAGACAATAAGTATACTATACAAAAGCAAACTACTCTTGATCCTTTCTACTGATTGAAATGGAGCAAATCAATAGCTGGATATTGAATACCATTGGCTATGTTGATGTGCTCCAATAAAGTTACCATATTTGACATGGCTTTTGCAGTAGGGGCTACCACCTGTTTATATTTATGATATTCCAATAATATCCCCCGTTATCCATGTGTGTTTTTTTGTTGTTGTTTTTTTTTTTGCGGTACGCGGTCCTCCGACTGCAGCGGCCTCTTCCGCCGCGGAGCACAGGCTCCGGACGCGCAGGCTCAGCGGCCATGGCTCACGGGCCCAGCCGCTCCGCGGCATGTGGGATCTTCCCGGACCGGGGCACGAACCCGTGTCCCCTGCATCGGCAGGCGGACTCTCAACCATTGCGCCACCAGGGAAGCCCTATCCATGTGTTTTTCACAGGAGCAAGAATTAAACCTTGAGATGATAGGGAGCACCATTCCTGCATCCTTTCAGTCTTGTAGTGGTACTCATCTCTGCAATTCCTCTTGGATGGTATTGCTTCTGACTTACTATCTTTGCCAAGGAGGTCGAGGTGACAGTTTCAGGAACTCTCACTTGGCTCTTACTAGCATTATGGGCCTTACTTTGCAAGTCTATGGTCAAATGTAAAAGTTTCATTTGTGCCAAGGATATTTATTCCAATTATACATTCAGTACAGGGAAAATTACCACAAGATGGTTCTGTGGACTCACGAGATAAACTGTACGATGCACTTGGGCCAGTTGGCTCTGGGTCTGTGAATTGTCTTAGCTCTGGAAAGTGAATGAGAAATTGCAATTTCCTATTATAATAGCTGATATCAACTCACTAGTCACCAACTCTCACTTTTAAAAATTGTTTTGTTGTTTTACAAATCAGGTGGATTTTTAGTCCACTGTCCTTGTATTTTGACCCTAGAAACATCATGATCTAATAGCCATCACCCTAGATTCCTGTGGATCAAGGCATCCTGATTGCCATTCCATTCTTTCTGTCCATTACTAGGATGACCAAAGACTTATTGTCTAAACCAGAGTGTCGAGGGTGAAAGCTGGCACTCTTAATAATTATACTGGGACAACACACAGAAACTCTCCTGAGCAAACCATGACGTGTGTTGTTCTTACTCAGTTTTGTAATTGGATCCATCTTGCCTCCGATGATTCAGTGCTGCCACCTGGCTTATGACATTTCTTAATGCCTTCATTCTCCTGAATTTCAAGGATTACAATTCCCACGCAGCATCTCACACTGTCAGCTCCAGTCTATATAAGACAGAAGCCATCAAACTTCTCAAAGATATTGGTGACTCCTGCACAGGTGCATTTTTTTACCTTTAGAAAAGGAGCATCCTTTAGGACCTCTCATGAACTGTTATGTGGTGGGTCCTTCAAACATTCCCATATTCTTGAGCCCTCTGAATGCTTCCTGAATCTCATGCCAAGGAAATTCTGGCATCTCCTCTTCACTTATTAGAAGGTATTGCTGTATCCAAACTTCAGAGAGCCATCTCAGCAGACTGGGAAGACTAGGTCCTGGTGTCTTTGCCAAAACATTGAATCCCAAGTCATATATGAGTGTCCTCATATCAGTAAATTACCCCCATCTATCCTTATATTTCAAATTCCTCCCCAGTCCAACACTCTAAAGATCTGGTCCCTCACATGTTCCGCTAGTTAATGCCTGTACATATGATCCACATTACTCAATTCCCTTGACATGTAAGCTATTCCTTCCTGGAGCAGACTACTTCTTCATTCAACTTGTGCTAAAATCTGACCCTACTTTTCTGCCTGGGGTAATGGGGTGCGGGTGTGTGTGCTAATAATTAGCTCGATCTTATGAGATACCTGCTATAGCTGAGGTCATTGCTTGGTCTTCAGGTACAAGAAGCTCTCTCTCCCTAGCAAGTGGAAGGGTCTGCTTTTGTCAGCTTAGAGGGTTTAGAGGAATTTAGGCATCACGGACTCTCAAGCTCACCTATCTAAATGTCCCAATTCCAGATCTCAGGACCGCATCCTTTTTCTATCAAGGCCCTGTCATTTACATAGGAAATCTGTCAAGTTTGCACAGTCTCCTTTGCAGCATCCCCACCCTTAAAATCAGATCCAGGGCCTGATTTTCAGCACAGTCTACCTTGCGGCTGCAGGAGTTGAGCATTTTCTTGTAACCTATTCAAGAAGTTGAATCAGCCAAGTTCTGAGTATTTCCTCTCCCTTAGCAAACAGTCATGATACTAATTGACTGCTGTATCTCTGAGAAAAGATTGGAGGAAGAGTTACAGTATATACTTGTGGCCACTTTGCAGGGTACTTTCTCAAGGGACCCACCCTCCTCTTCAATCAAAGGGCTTTGAGTTTGTGAACTGGCTTAGGTCCACAAGCTAGATGAAAGGTCTTGACTCTCCATTGTGGTGACTCAAGTCAACTTTCTGGGCACAAGACCTGGATTTTTTTTTTTTTTTTCTGTTATAAGGATCAAGTAACACTTCAGTAGAATGTCTATCTATTTCATTTCTGTGGCTGGTGGCCAAACATTCTGGTTAGCCCTTCATCTGTGATGTTCATCACCAGAAATGTGTCCCCATTATCCGTAGTAGGTGAGTGCTCTGAGGGCACCTCAACATTCTCATTGAAATCGGGGACCCCTTGCAATGGCAGCATCTCTCAACATCCTGCCTGGCTTACAGAGGACAAGGACCGTAGAGCTTTTCTAGGATACTCGTGTTCCCCTCATCTTCACTGGTGCTTAGTGCCCTAGTGAAGGAAGCATCCTGTGAGTCATTCAAGATGATGTAATGAGGGTGGGTCAAGGCTGTTAGTGTACAGGTCACCGATGATACATCCACTCCAACATCCCCATCCTCTGAAACCTTTACATTTCATCTTCTGCATTACATGAAAGTTCTGCATCCCCATCCCAGTGAATGCAGGCCACCATTGAACCCAAGTTCTGTCAACCAACCAAGTAAACTATTAGAACCAATTTCAGATGTACCAGATAATACATTACTTCCATAATCTCTGGAAAGCTTACCCCTTTCAATTTATTTGACTTAATCCAGTTGTAGAAGAAACAATGTGTCATAAAGAATTGGTTAAATGGATATTGAAAGACTGAAAAGGCAAAAGGAAAACATTGAGAAAACACAGAAGTAATGGTATAGAAAGAAGCTAGCATTCCAGGGACTGGGGAACAAAGGAAACAGGTTGGATTTATTAAAGCCTAGAGGCTTGAAGGGACTCCATGGAGCAGAAACTCAGGCCTCTGAGGAAAGGTGCTGAACCTGGTATCTCTGTCGGGTGATGTTGACAGACGCAGAGCACAAAACGGGAAGGGGCTGATGGTCTCTCCTCCAGGCTTTCAGTCTCCCTCTAGTGTTCCTTTGTGGAAAAACCTAACAGGGAGCCCGCTGCTAAAGCAGAGATGGCAGAAATGGCTCATAGAGCATCACAAAGAACAGTATAGAAAAGTGGGATTGGAGCTGAGAAACAACAGCTTTGTAATCAGCACGGTGTTCCTCAGACTATCACAGTGGCAACTGGCTCAATGTGGCCTTATTTGGGGTGCCCAGTGCTATGAACAGGATCCAATCTCCTTCATAATCCTCATGCTTATGGTTGTTCCCTATACCTGAGACATGAGATGTGCTATAGCCCCAGCACATGCCAGAGCCTCACTTTCCCTTGTACCTCATCCCAATTAACCCTAGATGAAAGTCTTAGTGATTCTGATGCTATTGCAAGCAGGAGTTATTGCCACCTCCACTTACCATCAGCAACAGAGTCCCTACTGACATCAGGCTGGAGAGAAGCTCCAAAATCCTATGCTGAGGGGTCTGCTTTCAAGGGTTATGCCTGGTTCCAGCAGTCTTAGCTGGAGTTCTCCAGAGCATAGAACCTGAGGCAAACACCTATGTGTTGCTACTTTACCCGAGGATGCAAGACCAGGAGTGAAGGAAAGGGGGGAAAAGGCAGGGAAGTAGGGGGAGGCAACACAAGGTATATTACTGTGCAGGTTTCCATCTGATTTCAAACAAGATCTGGGGAATCTTGTGGGATCCTAAGACCCTATGAACTACTGCATTTCAGGACAGTCGCAGGATGGAGGGAGGTAGCGTTGATCATTTTTCTGCTGGTTTCCATCTCCCTTTATTCTAAGATTCACTCTCTCATTCTCTTTAAGGTTCCTTTTCCTGCAATTCTGGTTTGAATGCAAGGGTGCTGAGCCTGTCCTGGGACATCTCATACCTCAGGAGCAACAGGGGGACCCTAAGTTAGGACAGAAAGTCACATGTCTTGGGCATTGGACAAGGCACTGTCTGGTTGGAGTAAAGCATAGCTCATGCTAGATGGGTCATCACAGGAGTGCGAGAGGAAAAATTAGTGAAAAAGGATCCTGATGAGGCTGAAAAGATCCAAGTGATGTCTGTTACAAACATCATTTATAACAACAAAAAATGAAAAACAACCCAAAGGCTATCAATAGGAGAATGACTGAACAAAATATATATAATATTATGTAGCTAAAAAAAATTAGAAAGTATCTTATGTAGTGTTATGGAAAATCTATAAAATATATTATTAAGTGAAACAGGAGGGTCAGGATGAGTATTTATAATACGTAACCTTTTATTAAAAAGTAGGAAAATGAGCAGGTTTCCTTGGTGGCGCAGTGGTTGAGAGTCCGCCTGCCGGTGCAGGGGACACTGGTTCGTGCCCCGGTCCGGGAGGATCCCACATGCCGCGGAGCGGCTGGGCCCGTGAGCCATGGCCGCTGAGCCTGCGCGTCCGGAGCCTGTGCTCCGCAGCGGGAGAGGCCACAACAGTGACAGGCCCGTGTACCTAAAAAAAAAAAAAAAAAAAAAAAAAGGTAGGAAAATGAGACTATATGTATTAGTATATGCATGAAGACCATCTATAATGATGCATGGGAAACTAAGAACAGTACTCGCCTGTGTGTACCATGATAAGAAATGAGCATATGGGGACAAGAATGGAAGGTTGGGTTTCCACTGCAAAATGTTTTGTGCTTTCAGGCCTTTGAGCCATGAGAATAAGCTAAGCATTCAGTGAAGAAGCTGGGGTGGGGGAAATCATTAGAGAAAATCTAGAAAAACAAAAGGGAAGGAAATAACTTCTCATAGGCATAACACTTTGAAACAGATAAAGATGACAATGATAGTAAAAATTAGTGAAGATTTTTTAAAACCCAGATTTTGTTCTTTAAAAAGTTTAATTAGACAGCCATGCAAGACTAATACATAAAAAGAGAAAATATGAAAATAAATAAAATACAGAATGAAAAACAGGGATGAAAATGCAAACACAATAATACAGTGTATGCTAACCAATTTGAAAGCTTTGATGAAATGGAAAAATTCAAAGAAAAATAAGATGCTGTAATTAAAAAGTGAGAATTTGAAGAAAACACTAAGAATGAAAAAAATCAAAATGGTAGTCAGTGGCCTCCACTCCACCCCATCCCACTCCCAAATTATCCCAGGCCTGAATGGCTTTACAGTGAGTTCTATCAATATTTTATGGAAAGGTTAGTTCCTATTTGATCCAAGTTTTCCTAAAGGTGGAACAAAAGTTGCCCAGATCACTTTACGAAGCCAAGGAAATCTTGGTTCCCACAACACAAGGACAAATCAAGGATAAAGATTACATGCCACTGATTTTATAAATATAAATGCTACTTTCAAAATACAAGCAAAATCTGACCACTTATTGTCTCCTCAAAAATCTAAGCCACGATTATCTCTCATCTGGGCTTTTTGAAACTTGTCTCCCTGGTTCCATTCCTGGCCCACTGTCATCTATTCTCCACACTGGCAAGAGTGGTTTTCGTTTTTAAATACATCACTCTGTCATTTCTTTCAGATATCTGCCCAAATATCTCTTGATAAAAGAGGGTTTCATTTTCTTCCACAGCCCCATCACCCCTTAATATGTATTACTTTGTTTTACTTATTACCACCAGATATATTATGTATTGCTTTGTTTATGCTTTATTGTCTGTCTTCCCAGTCCAGAATTAAATTTCATGAGAGCAGGGGTTTTGTTCTGTCACTATGTTTGCTCTGTACTTAAAAGAGTGGTTGGCACAGAGTACATATTCAAGTATTTACTGAGGAATGTCATTTATATGACTACATGGAAATAATACTGTATATTGCACAGTATTTTTATATATATGAGAAACCTAAAGACATGCATATGAATGATAGCCACCAAATTCAGGACAATGTAATCTGTACATGGGGTAATGTTTTATTTCTTATGTAGAGTGATAGGTACATAGGTATTTATTATATTATTTTCCTTACCTTTCCGTACCTGGACAGTCAGTATACTAATGGTCAAGTATAGACTCAAGAGCCTGACCAACTGGATTTGAATTCTGTCTCCGCCATTTAGAAGTTGTATGACTTGAGAAGTTCCACTTAACCTCTCTGGATTTCAGTGCCTTTCTCTGTAACATGATGATAGTAAGACCCATCTTATCAGTGAATATATGAAAAATGGTTGCACATAATCAGTGCTATGTAAGACTCTTCCCCTATTTCCTGCTATTGAGTTCAAATTCAACAGAGGATTCTACTCTAAGCAACAAAATAACAACAGGCCCTCTTGGCAGGACCCATCTATGTATCTTCATGAGCACAGCATAGAGGAAAGAGACATACCTATGTTTAAATTTTGACCATGTCACTTCCTAGTTATGTGACCTTCAGCAGCTTATTTTCCTTTTATGATCCTCACTTACTTCTCCTGAAAAATGGGAATAATAACTTACTCTTTTATCAACAAACATTGACCAAGTGTCCACTATATTCAAACACACTATATTCAAAGACAATGTCTAACATAGAATAGGTTAGCTATCATTGTTGTTGCCTAGAACAGTGATAGCACTGTAGAATATAGATAACAAACACATTGACCCTATTCCTAAGGAGCTTATACCCTAGTGGAAACAGTCTGACACCTAGACAAATTGTAATGCAATGTGAAAAGTTCAACACTAGAAATAACATAGATAAGGGACTGGTTAAAATATGACAGAGTCCAGTAAGGTTCACTGGGAAGCCTCCCTCTAAGTGCCAGAGGAAGCTGTCCATGGGGGATTCTACATACTTTTGACCTCTGCACTCTCCTTCTTTGTGCTTCCAGTGGGCTCCACTGATGAAGCTTAACGCTCTGCCAGCTGTCAAGGGAGAAATGCTCCAATATCACAAGCTTGGCAATGAAGGGTGAATGTGGAGCAGAGAGGCAATAGATTGATAATGGTATAAACCATTGAATCCATAATTATGTTAAATGTAAATAAACCAAATGATTCAATGAAAAGGCAAATTTTTTGAGACAATTACAACTAGGTGCGGTATAAGAAACACATTTAGAAAATAAAAAACATGTAAGTTTAAGGGCTTCCCTGGTGGCGCAGTGGTCGAGAGTCCGCCTGCTGATGCAGGGGACACAGGTTCGTGCCCCGGTCCGGGAAGATCCCACATGCTGTGGAGCGGCTAGACCCGTGAGCCATGGCTGCTGAGCCTGCGTGTCCAGAGCCTGTGCTCCGCAACGGGAGAGGCCACAGCAGTGAGAGGCCCACGTACCACAAAAAACAAAAACAAAAAACAAGAAAACCACAAAACAAAAAAACGTGGAAGTTTTAAAAAAAAGTTTCTATTTCAATTACCAGAAATAAAGAAGGATGATAAGAAGTTCAATTTGCAAGAAATTTATAACAAGTGAAAAATTGTATGCATCTAATAACTTAGCCTTAAAATGTCAGAAGTAAAAATTGATAGTTACAAAGTGAAATATACAAATCCACAATCATATTGAGAAATCATAATATACAGTTTTCATTAATTGATTAAATAAGTAGATAAAAATCACTGAGGATAGAGAAGATTTGTGGGATTGTTACAATGGTAGACACATAGATCAATGGAACCATAAAGAGAACCTGCAAACAGACGTATACATACATGGATGCTTGATTTATAACAGAAGTAGCGCTGGAGTGCAGTGAGGGAAAAGATCTTTTCAAAAAGCATTGTTAGGACAAAGAAAAGCCCTTAAAGGAAAAAATTGATATGGTGGACTAATATTAAAATTATGAACTTCTGTACCTCAAAAGACACTAGGAAGATATTGAAAGACAAGGTATAGAGTGGGAAAAGTCATTTGCATAACATTTATATTACATATACTAACAAAGAGATTACATACAGAGCATAATGAAAAAGACAGACAACTCAATTAATAAGGGGGGACAAAACCTTAAACAGGCATTTCACATAAGAGGAAATGCAAACGTGCTCAATCTTATTAGTAATCAGGGATGTGAGATTTAATCTAAAATAAGATCTATACCCACTGGAATAGCTAAAATTAAAAGTCTGACAATACCAAGATTTCGTGAGAAGGTGGCACAAAAGCAACTCTTATCCACTGCTGGTTAGAGGGTAAATTGGTGCAAATACTTTGGAAAACAGTTAGACATTATGTAGCAGGAACAAAGATACACATGTTCTATGACCCAGCAATTCTTCTCCTAAGTATATACTCTACAGAAATGCAGGCTTAGATGTACCAAAACACAACGGACAAGAGTTTTAATCACAGCACTTTGCGTAATAGTCAAACAGTGGAAACAAACAAAATGTTCATGGATGATAGAGTGAATTAAAATAGAAAATGTGGTATGTTTATTCAAATGAAAATTATACAGCAACAGAAATGAATTAACTACAACTCACATTTACAATAAGGGTAATTTTAAAAATAATGTGATTCATTCAACCTCCAGCCCCTCTCCCTCCCTGGAGGTTAAGGTGGTGGGACTGAAAGTTCCAATTCTGTAATCACACAGTAGGCTCCACTGGCGACCAACCCCCATCCTTGAGCTTTACAAGAGTCAGCTCATTAACATGACAAGAGGCACGTTGACTGCACTCAGCACTTCGGAAATACCAAGGGTTTTAGGAGCTCTGTGCCAGAAATGGGATGAAGACCACATATATGTATATTTCTTATATAAATCACAGTATCACACATGCATAGGTGTGTATATACACAGTCATATTTATCAAATATATCGAATATACTGTATATACCAAAATTTTGATCCATCGTTGGTTGATGTGAGGATGCAAAACTCTTGGATATGGGCCAACTGTATCTATAAATTTGCATGTCCTGAGTTGTGATATACAACGTTTTTCTTAATGTGTGACATGGTAAAAAATATGTTTGAAAATCCCTGCTTTGGATGATATTTTTCTTCCATACTCCGTAAGTTTCATGTTAAAAGCCCATCGTTTTAAGTGTTCACTTTTGTGGTAATTCAGATTGTATAAAAAGAAATATTGGAGGTGAATGGTCGCTCATAGCACACGACCTAATTTATCTGAATCAGTAACTTGATAGTGGCCCAGAAGCAAAGCTAGAAAATTCTGTGACGTCATTAACCTCAAGCAAGGAACAACTATTCTTTTTTTTTTTTCCACACACATACACTGTATTTTATTTTTACAGGAGATAAATAAACTGACACCAAGCATTGTAAATGGATGACCGCAGCAAAAGCAACAATGATTGCAATTACCAAACACGAAACACACTCATGCTGTGTCATAATATTGACATTCAGTCCAGTAATCCTCCACTGTAACAGCTCCTTTACTTTGCAGTGAAAATTGATTTGTATATTTTTTGCCTCTGAGTCCTTGTGGGATTTTTTTTTTTTAATTCAAACAGAAAGTCACAAAAATTATAATCATCCAACTATTCTTAACTGTTATTTTAACGTTGTCCAAAAGCCACAAAGTGACACACAGCTGAGAGCAAGGTCTGTGCCAAGGCACACTGAAGACTAATCCTCTAACTGATCCTGACACCACCAGACTCTAGAACCACTCAGGTCACCGACCTTCAGTTAGATGTTGACCAAAAAACCTGATGAGCAAGCAAAAACTTCTTCACCATGTCTTCTAAATATTTCTCCTTACTTAATTTAGCAACTCCTTTTATTTTAGTGTTTTCTGTTCACCTTTGTCCCTGTGAATGAAAAATGTTACCAGCCATATAAGCAAACTAAGGATGCTGCAGCCATCAAGCCATCAGCCACTACAGCTGTCCCCAACAGTGGACCCTGAGGCGACTCAGGATGGGAAAGAATGGGATACTGGCCCTAGATAGCTAAGGTGCATATGAAAGGAATGATTTCGATGAACCCTGATTCTTGCATCTTCCCGTACATAGAAAAGTGCTAAATTCATTAACTTGAGATGTCTGGTTTTCTTTAATTAAACAGTAATCTTTTGAAGTTGCAACTGCCTGGTCTTCACTCCTGTATATCCTGGCTTCTCCCCTACCACTTTGGAGCAGTGCCTCCTAGCTGAGAGGCTGCCTCCTGGGCTTGAAGTCCTCAGAATGTCTACCAAATAAGACATAATTCTCAACTTTAAGCTTGTGCATTTTTTTTTAGTTGACATCCCTAACGGCACAGGGGTTAGTTTCATTTCATATATGAAAGAGATTTTAAAGTTACCTTGACTCTGAATATTTCTCTTTCTAGCATAATGATCTTATTTATATACTGAATTATTTGGGGTCTATGAAAAAAACTCTTTAACATTATTAAAACAAATTTAAAAAGAGATCCAGGAGTATCCGGAGGTAAATCTGCCCTTACAAACTATATGTAAATAACAGTTTTGTAAATTGATTATTTTTCCATTGCTTCGTTTCTTAAGAGCACCTGACATTTTAACTTCACGCTTCTCAACCAGCCCTTTGTCTTCTTCAAGAAGCTAATGATAAAGGAATTCTGATGTGAATAACCACTCCCTAAGCAATCTATTTGACACACTTGAATTTTTTTTGGTGATTGCTAAAAATGAAGACAAAACTATATTCAGTTATTACATTTGTGGTAAGAACTGCTTGTCTATTGGCCCAAAGCTTTACACAAGTGCAGAAGCATATGTGTATGTTATGAAGATTTGTGATTTGGTAGAGATAAATAGAAATAAAGACAAAATTCTGCTTGTGAACATAAATAGCCTAGGTATCTTTTGAATTTCTTATGAGCACAAGCAATGGTCTGGCTGAATCCTGGATGGATGTAAAAGAGGCAGACATAGTTTGAAAAGCAGGGAGAGCTGAATTTTGTATCTGATTCTACCCGGAATCGATTACCCTTGATCAGCATGACTTCTTTTCCTCAGAAGTTTCCATGGGAATGACATTCATAAAACGTTTTAACTTCTGAGAATAGTTTGCTCCATTTCTGAACTATGGAGCTGAATACTGCTGATGAAAAGAGAGGAAGTATTTGGAGGGGAGATTAACTGTTTTTGTTTTCCCCCAAAATACAAACACTACTGCTAATTTCTTACAAACTTTCAGTCTCCAGGAAGAGGATATAGTCCTGTTTTAAGACTTTAACAGGTACTTCCCTGGTGGTCCAGTGGTTAATACTCCGCACTTCCACTGCAGAGGGCTCAGGTTCGATCTGTGGTCGGGGAACTAAGATCTCACATGCCGATGGGCACCGCCAAACTAAGATTAAAAAAGAAAAGAAGACTTTTGACAGGTTAGCACAGCATCACTGGCAGCTGCCTCCTCACAGAAGGCTTACCCGTGTGCCAGATGCTGAGTAAGTCTTGTATCTGTGTATTTCCATTTTGTCTTCACAAGAAACTTATGAACTAGAAGTTGTTATTCTTATAAGGCTAGTTAAGCTCTGGATCTGCTTTTCTAACTCATGCATTTCTATCCAACTCCAAAGCCTTATGCTGTCATTTGACAGCATTTTGCTTCTATCCCTTATGATGCTCTGTGCTACCAAAAAACAATTCAGAAACTTCAAGTAACTTAAAGGCAAGATGATATTTATATCTAAAAATCATAAACTGTCTCTATATAATTATGTATTTGTTGGAACGCCATCCTGTACACATAGCTATTATTTATAAGCTGTACAAATTGATGTAACATTTTACATTATTATTCAAAAATTTTATTAGGTACCTCATATTCTAACAAACTGTTAGAAAAAAATTATTGAAAAAAAATTATTAGGTGACTTTTTTCATGCTGAACTGTTTGCTTACTCTTCAAGCACTAATTTTAGGAGAGACTGCTGTTCAACAACACTCAGTGTCATGACCGGTACAGAAATTATATCCTTTGAGTTCACTTTTTTTTTTTTTTTTTAAAAGAAGATGTTGGGGGTAGGAGTTTAGTAATTTATTTATTTATTTTTGCTGTGTTGGGTCGTCGTTTCTGTGTGAGGGCTTTCTCTAGTTGTGGCATGTGGGGGCCAGTCTTCCTTGCGTTGCGCGGGCCTCTCACTGTCGCGGCTTCTCTTGTTGCGGAGCACAGGCTCCAGACGCGCAGGCTCAGTAGTTGTGGCTCATGGGCCTAGTTGCTCCGCGGCATGTGGGATCCTCCCAGACCAGGGCTCGAACCCGTGTCCCCTGCATTAGCAGGCAGATTCTCAACCACTGTGCCACCAGGGAAGCCCTGAGTTCACCTTTTAAGGTGAAAATGTTTCTTTCTGAAAAGACTGGAAGCAAGTGTAGGCTCACCACTAGAGAGGACCCAGCATAAACAAGTACTGCGTGTCTTATTTCTTGTAGGGTGGATGATAAACCCTTTCATCTCTGAGATTATGTGTACTCAGCAATGAGCTCATTATGTAAAACAAACTTGATAGCATGTGTTGGCAGAAACTGAAAACCAAGAAGAAAAGCAGTTACCTTTATACCTAAAAATTCCAAATGCATGTGGTTGTAGGATCTTTCTCTATTTTTTTATATTAGAGAATTCTTATCCTTCCTGATGAAAAAAAAATAACACGAGAAATACTCTCAAGTATACTTTCAAAAGTCAAGTATTTGAAAAGTCAGAAAACAGGATCAGAAAGAGTGTTAAATGTTTCATCAGGCTACATGAGTATTCTCCTAAGATTTACTTTTTAAGGTACTGGTCACTCAAAAGAATGCTTAAAGTAAAACTAGACGTAATAGATCCCCACCCCAATTGACCAGAGTCTCAATTTAACCATAACAGTCTGACAGTGACATATTTTCAGAGAAAGGGGTAGATGATAAGAACAGGATGTCAATTTAAGTATTTTGTGAAAAAAATCCCTAAATGTCAGGTGTTTCCTTGAGGTCAGTATACACTGTTTATTCTCCTACTGCTATACTTCTAGGGATTGAAACTTGGTATCAAGAATGGTAATCCTGAATCCTTACAAAATACTTTATCAGGAAAAAAGAGAGAGAGAGATTTAGTCATCTTTACTGTAATGAAGTATGCTATAACATCTTGAAATCATTTTTTTATTGAAGTATAGTTGATTTACAATGTTGTGTTAGTTCTGCTGTACAGCAAAGTGATTCAGTTATATGTATATATAATCTTTTACATATTCTTTTCCATTATGGTTTATCACAGGATATTGAATATAGTTCCCTGTAGGACCTTGTTGTTTATATATTATCTATATATAATAGCTTGCATCTGCTAACCCCAAGCTCCCAATCCATCCCTCTTCCACCCCGCTTCCGGGTTGGCAACCACGAGTCTGTTCTCTGTGTCTGTGAGTCTGTTTCTGTTTCCTAGATAGGTTCATTTAAGTCATATTTTATATTCCAAATATTAGTGATATCATATGGTATTTGTCTTTCTCTTTCTGGCTTACTTAGTATGATAATCTCCAGGTCTAATCATGTTCCTGCAAATTACATTATTTCATTCCTTTTAATGGCTGAGTAATATTCCGTTTGTGTGTGTGTGTGTGTGTGTGTGTGTGTGTGTGTGTGTGTACACACACATATCTTCTTTATCCATTCATCTGTCAATGGACATTTAGGTTGTTTCCATGTCTTGGCTATTGTAAACAGTGCTGCTATGGACATAGGGGTGCATGTAACTCTCTGAATTGTAGTTTTGTTCTGATATATGTCCAGGAGTGGGATTGCTGGATCACATGGCAACTCTGTTTTAGTTTTTTGAGGAACCTCCATACTGTTTTCCATAATGACTTCACCAACTTACATTCCCACCAACAGTGTAGGAGGGTTCCCTTTTCTCCACACCCTCTCTAGCATTTGTTATTTGTAGACTTTTTAATTATGGCCATTCTGACCAGTGTGAGGTGGTACCTCATTGTAATTCTGACTTGCATTTCTCTAATAATTAGTGATGCTGAGCATCTTTTCATGGGCCTATTGGCCCTCTGTGTATCTTCTTTGGAAAAATGTCTATTTAGGTCTAATGTACATTTTTTGATTGGGTTATTTTCTTTTTGTTATTGAGTTGTATAAGCTGTTTGTATATTTTGGAAATTAAGCCCTTATTGGTTGCATCATTTGCAAATATTTTCTCCCAGTCCACAGGTTGTCTTTTTGGTTTGTGGTTTCCGTTGCTTTACAAAAGCTTATAAGTTTGACTAGGTCCCATTTATTTTTGCTTTTATTTCTATTGCCTTGGGAGACTGACCTAAGAACACATTGGTACAATTTATGTCAGAGAATGTTTTGCCTATGTTCTCTTCTAAGAGTTTTATGGTGTCATGTCTTATATTTAAGTCTTTAAGCCATTTTGAGTTTATTTTTGTGTGTGGTGTGAGGGTGTGTTCTCACCTCATTGATTTACATGTGGCTATCCAGCTTGCCCAACACAACTTGCTGAAGAGACTTTTTCTCATTGTACATTCTTGACTCTTTTGTCGAAGTCCACAGGTGTGTGGGTTTATTTCTGGGCTCTCTATTCTATTCCATTGATCCATATGTCTGTTTTTATGCCAATAACATGCTGTTTTGCTTACTGTAGCTTTGTAGTACTGTCTGAAGTCTGGGAGGGTTATGCCTCCTGCTTTGTCTTTTTTCCTCAGGATTGCTTTGGCAATTCTGGGTCTTTTACGGTTCCATACAAATTTTAGAATTATTGTTTTAGTTCTGTGAAAAAATGTCATGGGTAATTTGATAGGGAATGCATTAAATCTGTAGATTGCTTTGGGTAGTATGGCCATTTTAACAATATTCTTCCAATCAAGAGCATGGGTTATTTTTCCATTTCTTTAAATCATCTTCAACTTCCTTTATTAATGTTTTATAGTTCTCAGTGCATAAATCTTTCACCTCCTTGGTCAGGCTTATTGAAGTTATTTTTAATACAAGCATTGGTTAAAAAGCATTTTTTTTAGATTAACCAAAATTTATTCTGGGAAAAAAATCAACCAGAGCATCCTTCATTCCCCCAATTGAGAGGATCTCTCATTAACAGCCTTCTTTTTTTGGGGGGGGGGGGGGGGAAGGGGGGGGGGGGGGGGGGGGGTGGTGTTGGTGGTCTGGGGCTTCCCACAGGAAGAGTTAACAAATGGTTTCTACCTTCGAGATTAAAGTCCTCCTCTTCTGGAGCCAAGGCAGGTAAAAGAAGCCTATCACTGTGATCCATTATATTTTCCATGAGATCCAAAATTATTCAATAAGCAACAACAGTGTACTTTGTTTCATTATGAAGCTACTATTAATTATTTGTTATTGACGATCTCAAGCTGATAAATCAAAACAGTACAAGGATATTTACTAAAACCAGGGCCATGGGATACAAAGTACTTTTGTGGTTTAAAACAAAACAAAGCAAAATAAAACAGCAAAACACCTACACCCGTGAAGCAAGTACAAAAGTCCAAATCTCACAAGTGTATCTAGTCTCCGACAGAAGATACGTTGAATGACATCGTGGGTCTGGCTTTTTCCTGCTGTGTAGCCAACGCTGGCATAGTCCCCAGAGCACAAGATTCAAAAGGCACTAATTCTCCTTGTGCAGTGTTTCAGGACCGCAGCAGCTTCTGACAGGAGCACAGGGGTGGTGCCCACAGCCCACAGAATGAGGCAATCCAGGCTCTCTTGGACCTGATGCTGCATCTGCAAAATGGGAAGAAGGGGGTGTGATGTTTCTCCATTTCACCCCCCATCCAGTGTTTTTAATTGCATATCCCTAACATGTAAAAATGATTGAGCACATCCCCCCAACATAGGTAGATGTATTTATTTACAAATTGTATACATACGTTACTATACTAATAAATGATGCACATAATAAAACTTATACAAATAGAATTTTTTAATAAAAATACGTAAACCAAATTTCTCCTATTTTCTGGCTGTATCTCAATGGGTTGTTTTCAGCAATCCCTGGAGTGCACACACCCACCCTCCTCCCACTGTGTGCACCGCTGGCCTGGATGGGACAAGTACAGGCTGGTCTGTCCTTTCTTTCAAATCTACGAGTTCCCCGATTAGCAACTATCTTGATGGCTTTAATTGTTAAGAACAATATGAAGCAACATTTGAAAAAATTACCACACTTATTTATTCAGGAACAACATTTCTAGAGACTGTGTGCCATGGTGAAAAAGAATTTCCCTGGTATCTAAGCTATTGGTCACATTGTGAAACATTCTGCTCAAAACAGAGTTAAAGCCAGTTTGAGGGCAGCCAGTAAAACACATTCAGGGCTATACAAGATTTTAATACAAGTTTAGTAAAAAGAATCTACTGGATAGAGATGGGACTAATGTGTGGAAATCCTCAGTTTTTACTTTAAAAGTAATTTTTGGCTAATTATATATTATAGTGAGTTTAAAATGTATGTATTTTGGGTTATATCAGATCATAACTTTTCCACAGCATATTCATTCGGATATTTCACAAAATATAAACAGTAAAAAAGCAGATTTATATATATATGTAGTCATAAAATAACATATTATTTAAATGTTTAAGTCAAATAATAAGGCATAAATATTTTTAAACTTTGAGTGTTTTATTCATAAACCAAACAATATTGTTTTTCTCCTGGCCCTGCTGCAGTTCCACCTTCTGTAGTCGTAGCCATGTTTCAAAGTTCCCCTCTAATTTTATTTCTTTATCAAGTACTTTGAAATCACTCCTCACTATAGTCAGAACTAGTCACTTCCCTCTAGTCCACATGTTGCATATTGTGGTGCTTTTCATCATCAGCCTGAATAATAACAGCTATTTTGCTCAAGATCATAGTTTGTAAATGACAGATCTAAGAAGAGCTCAAGTCTATGTGACTGCAGAGGCCAAACCCCTCTGCATACAGCATCTTATGAAGTATAGCGACTATACTGGCATCCTCAAAGGCCTGGCATGGTAGTATTGCAGCATCTGACCATCTAACCACTAATGTATCATTAACCATCTACTGTGAATTGGGAAGAGTCAAAGAAGAATAAAAATTTTAGACATAGGTTGTAAAATGAGCCCATTCTCTCAAGTAATGAATTTATTTTCTTTTCAGTATCTCCCCATCTAAATTGTATTCCCTTGTTTCCTAATCTTTTCCTTTAGAATAGTACATTATTGTAATCCACTGATTTTCTCCCCATATTCCTTTCCACATTCTTTCCCTTAAAAAACTAAAAAGGGTGTCCCTGGTGGCACAGTGGTTAAGAAACTGCCTGCCAATGCAGGGGACACGGGTTTGATCTCTGGTCTGGGAAGATCCCATGCTGCAGAGCAACTAAGCCCGTGCGCTGCAACTACTGAGCCTGCGCTCTAGAGCCTGTGAGCCACAACTACTGAGCCCATGTGCCACAACTATTGAAGCCTGCGCGCCCTAGAGCCTGTGCTCTGCAACAAGAGAAACCACTGCAATGAGAAGCCCGTGCACCGCAACGAAGAGTAGCCCCTGCGCACCGCAACTAGAGAAAGCCCGTGCAGAGCAATGAAGACCCAATGCAGGCAAAAGAAAAAACTAACACAAGTATATTTAAGGAACAATATGAGTTTTAAGTGCCAATGCAATGATTTATTAAATTATACATTAATACATATAATTTGAATATATATATATTCAAAGTTTTTTTTTTTTTTTTTTTGCATTTATCATTTCAAATTACCAAACATTTGTGATTCCTCATTTTGTACAAGGTCCTATGCTAGAAGTTGCAATACCATGCCAGGCCTTTGGGGACCCAAATCTAGTCATTATATTTCATAAGTACTAGATATTAGTACTTGAACATATCTTTGGGGGGATATAATTCAACCCACAACAGTTCCCAACAGAAATGTGAGTTTAAGAGATGTTGAGTTTACTTATTTACAGGATTATTTTTATTATTATCATTTTTCCCTACTGACTGTAATGTGTATTATATATTTTGACCCCTCTCTGGCGGGGGCTGACAAATTACAGCCTACACGTGAATTCCACCCAACCGCCTGTTTTGATAAGACTCATCAGCTGAAAATAGATTTTTAAATGATTTTAAACAAATCCAAAGAAGAATATTTTATAACATGTGAAATGAATATAAAATCCCAAGATAGGTGCCCACAAATACTGTTCTATTGGAACACAGTCACTCATTTATTTGTGTATTTTCTATGGCTGCTTTTGTTCTGCCATGACAGAGTTAATGCAAGAGACTGCAGGCCCACAAAGCCTAAAATATTTACTGTGTCTTTACAGAAAAGGTTTGCCAATCTCTGATTGACAGTGATGAAGAAGAAAAGGGGAGGAATATAAAGGGATGAATATGAATGCATAGAGAATTCTCCAGTGAGTTCATGAATTCATATTTAAGACTCTTGGAAAAATGTGAAAAGAAATATGAGGGAAAGGTTCATAAGGAGGAGAGGAAGAAATAATTTGGAGAAGTAGCAGGAAGTGTATGGAAATGTCAGTGAGGCTAAAAGCTCAGAAGATTCTGAAGCTTGTGACAACTATAAACAGCAAGAAAAATGACTCTTGTTTATAAGTTAAGGAAACAAGAATGGTGTATAAGGCTACCACTTGGGGTGAATAGCACAATGCTACTGAATAGAGAAAATTAAGCTCATTACTCAACTCTCTAACTCTACTACCTCCCTAAGTATGTTTCTATCTTTTATATGAAGATTTACCATCATCTGAGAAGAACAAAATTAATAGTAATAAGAAGAAATGGAGATTAACAGAGTAAAATAGTGAAAAATACCCATCTACTCTAGTTTACCTCGGGCTTGGGTGAACAATATCTCAAGATTCCAAAAAGATATCATCATCTCAATCTACCAAAAAGCTATTGGTAATCTTCAGGAATTTGGAGAGAACTGAAAATGTGCTTAATATATAGAGTTAGATTAAAAGTCTCATTAAAAAAAAAAAAGAGCTGCAAACTATGGGACTGAGAGTTTGCTATGACTCCCAGTAAAACTGTACAATAAATTGTTGAGTCTTTAAGAACTGAGGAAGGAAACTTGCGATCAGGAAGAGAATAGGTTTATTAAGAAAATCATACCAGATAAAACCTCATATCAGTTTTAGATAGCATTATAATGTATATCTTGATTTTAGAAAATCCTTTGATAGGTTCTCTCAAAATATCCTTTGTAGGAGATTTAGAAGGGATGATGTTTGCAGATTAGGAAGTATCATCAGTGCAGTTATGTGGATTGTAATTAAAGTACTTGATTAACGATATTCTCCAAAGTGCTGACTAATGAATTAATGCCAAGCTATGGAGAATTCTCCAGGAGTATGTTACTATTTCCCTCTCTCTCTCTCTCTCTCACACACACACACACACACACACACACACACACACACAAATGATTCGGTTAAGGATATTGCTGCACGATACCTAAAGTTGCAGAAACTCAGTAGCAGCAAGGGGTACCTAGCATGTCTCATGGTAAAATCAAGATCCAAATAAGATCTTCAGAACCTGACGCAAATCCTACAATTAGATCCCAAACAAAACTAAGCAAAACATGAACAAACAAAACCAAAAGCAAACAAGCAAAACAAAATTGTGGTTCTCAATGCCAGTTGCACATTAGAATTAGGGATTATTATTTAATTGGTCTTGGGTGCAGCGTGAGCATCAATAATTTTCAGAGGCATTCCAGTTGATTCTAAATTCAGCCAGAGCTAAGACTCACTTGGAATACACTAACTATGAAAGATGAGGAGGGCGTGGTAAGTGGAATAACCACAGTCCAGTGCAAGTATGGAAATCTTTAGAGGATTCTGTGGACAATAAAATCAACGAAGCAATGGCGAGATGCGGCAACTTAAAAAGCTAAAATGGGGCTTCCCTGGTGGCGCAGGGGTTGAGAGTCCGCCTGCCGATGCAGGGGACACGGGTTCGTGCCCCGGTCTGGGAGGATCCCACATGCCGCGGAGCGGCTGGGCCCGTGAGCCATGGCCACTGGGCCTGCGCGTCCGGAGCCTGTGCTCCGCAACGGGAGAGGCCACAGCAGTGAGAGGCCCACGTACCGCAAAAAAAAAAAAAAAAAAAAGCTAAAATAACCGTAAGTTATAAATATTGAACAGAATTAGGAAATCGTGAAAGTAGCACCCACTTGTCAGGCAATTACTCTTGTATCAGGCACAGTAAAAAGGACTTTTAGTGCATTATGCAGTCATCCCCAATTTACAGTGGAGAAAACTGAAGGTTAATGAGGTTAACTAACTTGCCTAAATCACCCAGCTAGCATCTAGTGTGGCTAGAGTTCACTGAATTACTATATAGTAATGAATTGACGGCCTGAAGAGACTAATTGCACTGGGAATTTATTAGAAAGGGAAAACCTAAGTGACATTTTAAGGAAGAATTGGTATTAAAGTGAATATAATGAATATAGAATGTAGATAAATACAAAATTCAAATATTTCCCAAGATTTTCAGTCTAGGAGATTTGTAGGACCTATGAAAAGAAATGTGGTGGTAGGCAAGAGGGCTCATTTTTTTGTAGAAAAATAATTTTGGTTTTTAATAATAGGTATTATTTATAAAGTACGTGTGCCAAGCATTTTACATTCATCTCATTGAAACCTCGTACAATCCTAGGTTCTATTAGCATTATTCTATTTTAGAGAAGTTGTCCAGATGGAATAAGTGGTATAGCCAGGATCTGAACCTAGGTCTTTGTGAGTTAGAGCCTGCACTCTGAATCACCTGGCTATACAGTATCACACAGTGAGTGTAAGGTGACTTTGTAATATCTAAGCAGAAAAATGCCAGAACAGTTGGAAATATGGGAGTAGAACACAGGCAAAATGATTGGATTATATGTTCAGGTAACTAATAGTTTATAAATATATCTACTAAGTCCTTTTATTTATTTATTTACTTATTTAATTGAAGTATAGCTGATTTATAATGTTGTGTTAATTTCTGCTGTACAGCAAAGTGATTCAGTTATACATATATATATTTTTTGTATTCTTTTGCATTATGGTTTATCACAGGGCATTGAATACAGTTCCCTGTGCTATACAGTAGGACCTTGTTGTTTACCCATTCTATGTATAATAGCTTACATCTACTAACCCCAGCCTCCCAATCCATCTCTCCCCCACCCCCTCCCCCTTGGCAACCACAAGCCTGTTCTCTATGTCTATGAGTCTGTTTCTGTTTCATAAAGGTTCATTTGTGTCATATTTTAGATTCCACATACAAGTGATATCATATGGTATTTGTCTTTCTCTTTCTGACTTAATGTGGTGGTAGGCAAACTTCACTTAGTATGATAATCTCTAGGTCCATTCATTTTGCTGAAAATGGCATTATTTCATTTTTTTATGGCTGAGTAGTATTCCATTGTATATATGTACCACATCTTCTTTATTCATTCATCTGTTGATGGACATTTAAGTTGTTGCCATGTCTTGCCTATTGTGAATAGTGCTGCTATGAACACAGGGGTGCATGTATACCAACACTTGGTATGATCACCCTTTTTGATTTTAACTATTCTGATGTAGTAGTGTCTCATGCAGCTTTAAATTATCTTTCCCTGATACTAATGATATTGAGTGCCTTTTCATTTGTCATCCTGTAGCTTCTTCTGTGAAGTGTCTGGTCAAATCTTGCTCATTTTTAAGCAGGGATTTCTGTCTTCTTATTACGGAGTTATATAAGTTCTGAATAAAAGTCCTTTGTCAAATATATGTTCTACAAATATATTTTTCCTGTGTTAAGCCTTGGTTGTACTGTTAAAAGAGATAGTTTGCCCCTATCAATAAACATTTTCTTCTAAACCAATTCTAGGCTGCAACATATCTTAAGCGTTAATAACTACATCCATTATAACAAAACTCTCACATTTAGAAATTGATGGAAAAATATTATTGCATTCTCCATGAAGTAAAAAGAGTTTACCTGATCATATAGAAAATTCTGTATTTTCCAAAATGATATAAATAGAGCAAAAACACATTTTACATAATTGGCAACTTTTTTCTAGAATGTGATATTTTTACCACTTTATCTAATAGTATAAATAATAATGATGGACTTATTTCATTGTATAAATATTCATTGCTGAGGGAATCTCAGTACCACTTCATTAAATTTCTTTTCACTAAAGTTAGTATTTTTCCCCCACCTCATTTTTTTTCAATTTTTTCCAATCCCTGATCCTGTGGGTTAATAATTTCTCTTTAATTAGTCTTTCACACCTTTTTTTCCCCAAAATCAAAACTTTCACTTGGTGGTAAGCAGAACATCTTTTTAAGCAGTGCTTCAAGTCATCAGCAAACATCTGTATTTAAAGCAAAATGCAGCATTTGCTGAATTCTAGCCTTTTCTTCTGCCTCCTTCTGCCAAAACTGATAACCAGCTTTACATATGTAAAGTTATATTTTTAGTTGCTTGGAAATCCTGGACAGTGCTTTTATAAATTCATATTGGAAAATGTTACGATTTTAAAATGCCAGATGATGGTTAATACTACTATAAAAGTCAAAAGTGAGAATGAAATGGAAGATATTCTAAATGAAGCAACTTTGTGACTTAGTCTTTGTAATTTTCACTAATATGATGCAAATGTATTTCTAACTCTAAAAAAATAATTCCTTCATAGAGTAACAATTAAATTTGATTTAGAGTGCCACTAAAAATTAACCAAGAGCTTCTAGCAGTTGTTTAGAAGAGAGTAAATCATAGAAAAACTCTAGTTGCTGGGCTGTTTTCAATCAAATGGAAATCTTCTTAAGATTAGTGTTATATAGCATTTACTTCCTTTTGCATCTAAGTTGAATTCAGTGTTGACAAATGGTCTGTAACAGGAAGCATTTTATGTCTGTTTATTTGTGTGCAAAGCTGTCTACACTGAAATGCAAATCAGAGCTGCCCTTTTCCTCTCTCGTTAACATATCAGCTTTGACATTCAACAAAGAACTATATTTCAGAAACTAATAACTAGTTGAATAAATAGCTCTATTTTCTTTATTTCCTTTAACTCAATTTATAGCAAATGTATGAAGTAAGCACAGTCCACATTTACTTGGCATAAGGTTGTGCTAAAATGAATATCAAATAAACTTATTTTCTACCAAGACTCTCCTCCTCCACACCACCCATTCATCATTCAGTTCAGAAAAAAAAAAATATTACCAACGGAACAGTGATTTCCAAATTATGTTTTATGGTACTCTCATCCCTTGAGATGGTAATAGGTAGGACCTTAAAAAATTCTACACTTGAATATGTCAGGTAGCTGCACACTTGTATTAGTCAGCTTGGGCTGCCATAACAAAATACCATAGAGTTCTCTTCCTGGCTTTCAGATGGTTGCCTTCTTTCTGTGTCTTCATATGGCAGAGGAAGGGGGCGTGGGGGGGGACACTCAAACCGAACTTACTTTGGAGGGAGTTGTCTACTTTGCCCGCTGGAGACTCATGCATCCTTGCCACACTAAATGGAGGGAGTTGGTAGTACGACGGTAACAAGTCATTTCTAAATGGGGTGATTGGCACCCCCCTTGGTGTGTGTCTTTAAAAGTAGGAGGGAGTGCAGCTGCTACAATGCAGTACCCCTCTCTATCCTCCATTTCTCTTCTTCCCTCCTCAAATGGGCACAAATCAGTAGGTGGCCAGCCAAGGGATGAATAATCTGAAGTTTTGAGGGTACCAACGTGAAATATTTCTTTGTTGTTTTGTTTTCCAATTACTGCTTTCTAACACACTCCGTCAAATATTTTCCTTCACCCAGAATAACATCTTGGGCAAACCTCAAAGCTTTCCAGGTCCTTCTCTTCCTATAGGGATTCTCATTTCCTCTGAATGGTGGGGTATTTTGTTTGTTTTGGTTTTTTTTTTTTTTTTGAGTGGGAAGGGAAGGAAAGACCCAGCACCCAGCACTCTGCCAACTAATAACCATATTTCTCTTAGAATCGTCTCTTCCCATGGTGGTCCTGATATAGACAGGAGGGTGTGCTTGGCACAGTGTAGACACTCAATAAATGAGAAACAAGTTAAACTACTGGTTGATATTTGAAGAACCTCCCAACAGCTTGAAAGACTCCATTTTAATTTTTTTTACTTTTATCAAATTTCTTATCTCAGTTTTGCATTATAACCACTAAACAGAAAGAAAATTCTTAGAGGATAACCTTATCTAGACTTATTTCCTTTTGCACTTAACATTAATTTATCATTTACAGATCCTTAAAGGGAAACATTTTCCCACTGTTTAGCAACAAGCTATATTCAGTGATACACAAATCAAATTTCTAAGTGGTCAAGAATACAAAATAAAATTAAGTACCATTGAGTGCCTATTACGAATTTGGCAAGGGCTAAGTACTTGAAAGAAGCAGAAGTGATTTCAAGTTGGTATAAGCTCTTAAGGAACTTACACTGCAGTTGGAGGCTAGCATATAAACACTATGATTGGTCAAGATCTTAGAAAGTGAGATAGGGGAGGTGAGAGGCATTCCAGGTAGGGAGAGGCATTCCAGTACAGAGGTTTGGAGTATGGGCTCTGAAGCAACACTGCCTGGGTTTTCATCCTGACTGCTCTTTATTGCTGATCTTTGGCAAGTTACATAACCAGTCTGTGCCTCTCATACTTAAAAAGCAGATTAAATTAGTTAATGCAGCACCTCACCTATAAGTAAGTGCTTATTATAATGATGACTGTAATGATGTACAAAAACTTGGAGCTGGGTCTTTGAGGTACTCAAAAAAATTGACCCGAGCAATTCCTATACTGTATTAGAATAGTGGGAGAAAGATCAGAAAGGGTTAGGGACAGATGAAGGAGGTCACTGATTGCAAACATTTGGACTTTATTTAGTAGCAGAAACCTGCTGAACTTTTAAAACTGGTGAGTAGCCCTATAAAAACAATGTTTTGGGAAACTCTAAACTGGCTATGTAGGATGGTTTGGGATAGGGACAAGACTGAGAATGTAGTGATAATAACAATAGCCAACTTTTATTAGATGTGTTCCATGACCTTTGTAAGTATGCAAAAAAATTAGTTATAAATATTATTATTATGTTCTGGACAATGTGCTGAGCACTTTATATGGGATATCTGTTATGGACTGAATTGTGTCATTCCCGCCCCCCATTCATATATTGAAGCCCTAACCTCCAGTATGACACTATTTGGAGATAGGGCCTTTAAAGAGGTAATTAAGGTTACAGGAGGACACAATAAAGGCTAAATGAGGTTAAAAAGGTGGGGTCCTAATCCAGTATGATTGGTGTCCTTATAAGAAGAGAAAGAGATACCAGGCTGTGGGTGCATAGAGAAAAGGCTTTGTGAGAACAAAGGAAAAGGTGGCTGTCTGCAAGCCAAGGCCTCAGGAGAAACCCACCTTGCTAGCTCACTGACCCTGGACCACCAGCCTCAAGTGAGAAAATAAATTTCTGTTGTTTAAGCCACCCAATCCGTGGTATTTTGTTATGGCAAACCTGGTGGACTAAGACAATAGCTAATTTGACTCTTAAAACAGCTCTATGAGGAAATACTCTGATGATCATTGTGTTACCCATGAAGAAAGAGAGGTTCAGAGAGCTTAAAATGAATTGCCTACGACAGCTAATAAGTGGCAGTAAACAGGATTTATATTTAAGCTAACTACAAATATTATAGTTCAGTTGGAAATTGATAAATGAAAGATTTGTACATACAAAAGGAAAAAACATGACTTGGTTCTCATTAGATTCAGGCTAAAAAAAAGGGTTATCACTAGATGATTGAGATTTTAGGCCTTGGGGTTCACACAAGATAAATGACTGGCTTGTTTGTGTGTGATGTGTCTGGGGGGTGTGTGTGTATAGTTTATATTAAATACTGTGAAAAGGTTCAGAGCAGAATGGAATTGTGGCTGAAGCACTCATGGAACCTAATAATAGCTAACTTGGGTAAAGTACAGGATACATGTGGATAAACGAGTAATGAGGGGAAATTTAAATATGAATTATTAGGTCAGAAAGTGTTTCATCTATTTTGTTATTGCCTATAACTATGCCTGTCTTTTCTAAGACACTAAATAACATTTGGTGAATATAGGAAAGAACAAAGAAATGTTGAGATTTAATACCTGGAAGAAAGGAGCTATTTAAATTCTTTTTTCCCCCAACTAGAGCAATAACAGATTTAGACTGAATTTTCCTCGTCTCTTAACTGGGCTTTCTCTCTCTCTCTCTCTTTTTTTAAATTTTATTTTTAGGAAGGCCAGCTCCAATTCGAATGAAGGAGATAAAAACATGGATACTGAAACACATGATTCGGTATCTCCGATTGCTGTCTGTGTATGTTTTAGGGAACAATAAAATAGCTGCAGGATTATTAATTCCACAAATGCTGAATACAGAGAGTAATCATTTAGCTATTCCAGATAAAAGGAATAAGCCCTGAACACAATCATCGGTCATCGGCCCTTGGTCTTACTATGGTCCTTATTGCTTTAGGGGGCTGGCTCTTCAATGCACGTTGGGAGTGCCCAGAAGAGGCTCAGCTGCCTTCAGAGGATGAGGCGACCATCACTCTCATGGATTAGTGCTAGGAAGCCGCTACTAGGCCTCTGCCAAGAACATCAACTCATCCGCAATGCGCCTGCCCAGACCGCAGCAGCCTAGCTCTGCACACACCCCACGACAGCCAAAAACAACTGTAAGAGAAAATTCGAATCTGCTGCAGAAATCTAATCCACCGTACTCCGAAGGATTTACTCAACACAGCTGCCTCGCCAGACTACAAATCCCAGCATTCAGGCCTCCCATGGAGCCAATGAGGAAGCTACAAGTTCCTTCAGCCAATCATATCTTGACCCAGTGTAACGTGCGGACTGAATTCTGGGATTTGTGGTTTTCACGTGGCAACTTGCACCATCGTGGTTAAGGCAATGCAGGCCACGCGTCCAATTCAGAACGAAAGCTCCTTCTAATAACTCTTCTGTTCGCCCCGAGTCTAACCTGTTAATTAGCTTTACTCCTAGGCCTTATGCGCCTTAAAAATCGTAATCTTTTTCTCTTACTGTCGTACAGGAAAAACAAGTTATTTTCGGATGAAGGTATCCTCCTCCCACTGGCCCCCAATCCTTTAACCGCCGCTTTCAAGTCTCGCGAGAACAGCCCCTTTTGGCCGTTGTCATGCCTCCTGAAGGGCGGGTCACGCGAAGATTGACACAGGCTTCAGCCAACAGGATTGTCCTTTACCTAGCGTCTCAGCAGCGTGCGTGGGGAGACTTCCTTGAACCCTGACCTCAGCTTTCCGTAGCGTCTCGCGTCTGCCGCGCCCTCCCCCGGAGCGAAGGAGGCGGGTTTTGGCCTCTTGCCTTAGGGAGCGAGTGCGGAGGGAGTGGGAGTGGGACTGTCCCGAGTGGAAGTGGCTGCCTCTCCGGAGAGAGCCTGCTGTACTCCTCGCTGCTCATGAACTCGTTTTCCGGCGAGCAGCGCCGTCGTTAGGCCGGCCCCCTAGCCTCTGCTTCCCCCGGGACAGGCCCACGCCTCGCCGGGGAGGGGGCAGCCCGTCCAGGCGCCTCCCTTGTCAGCGTCTGCGTCGCGCTGCGACCCTGGAAGCGGGAGCCGCGGCGAGCGAGAGGAGGAGCCCCAGCGGCGGCGGCGGCGGCGGGCAGCAGCACGAGCAGCGCCGGCGGGCGGGATCGAGGCCGGCAACATGGCGAGCGCCTCGTACCACATTTCCAATTTGCTGGAAAAAATGACATCCAGCGACAAGGACTTCAGGTGAGGCCGAAATCCGACCCTCAGCTCCCCTCGGGGTCCCCCATCCGCGGCCCTGGCCCTCACACAGGCCTTGCCCCACCCCTTTGGCCTTAACTGGTTGCTCGGCTTTGCGGAGGTCTCCAGGCCACCCTCCGCTCCCCGATCCCGGCAGGTCCCTTTCCTCGCCCACCTTCTAACCCCCTTCCCCCGTTCTTTCCTCTAGGCCGTTGCCCGTCTCTGGTCCTAGGCCTCTTCTGCGTCCCCCACCGCATGCTCTGCCCTCCCAGGACGTGACTTTCGCGTCCCAGGTAGCGTGAAGGAGCGAGATCACGCACCATTGTGAGCAAGGGAGTCGCTCTACGCTTGGAGACCCGGAGGCCAGGCCTACCCGCCGGCCTGCCCGAGGCGCTAGGCCGCCCTGCTCCCGGGGCCAGAGCTGCTGCTGCTGCCCACTCGGGGTCCCAGCTGCCGCCTCCTTTCTCGCAGATGTGAGCGGGCCTAGGTGCATTCAGCTCGAACGATTTGCTTTCTTTTCCAGCCCTTCGGGGATTGGGCTATAAACTTTCTTTGGATTATCCCTTTCGTCAAGGTGGGAAGAAGGTGGAGGGGGAGCCAGGAGGGTGGAAACTTGACTCGTAGGGTTTTCCCGCCAGCATTCCTTGTCATTTTCCCTCGTCAGCCAAAAACCCAAGCAGGATCTCGGGGTTTCAGTCTCATTTCTTTATATCCAAAATTACTGCCAGAAAGGTGAATTACTGAACCTGAAACAAAAAGGTGCAACAAGCAAATGGGTCTTATTGAAAGGAGTTTTCTAATATGGGGATGGTGAATGTGAAGGTTTGTTATAAAGTTCTGTTCCAGGAGACTTGTACGGTTGGTTCCAAACCTTGGTCACATGCATATTGAAGAATTGTTATATTTTCACGGGTAATCTTGGTTTCTCTCCCTCTTTTTTTTTTTGCACTACAGTAATTGTTACATTCTTTCCTTCCCGCCTTCTATCCCATCACAAAATCAATCAACTCCCGATCTAATTAGCTTTTTATAGCTTGGATACTTGTTTTGTTCTCTAGTGGTTTTATTTTCTGTGCATTTTAAAGGGAAGAAAAAATAGTCTTCAATTTAAATTGTGGCTGACGGGCTTATTTGGTTTTTTTGTATGAACGGTACGTTTTAACATCTGAAAACACGCCCAAACCTTATGTACTGGGGAAATATTTTTTGATTTGTGAAAGGAGAACCAAGAAAAATGTAATAATCTGTTCCTAATTAAATTAATATGCTGGCATATTAAAATAGCCAATGAAATACATTTTGGTTCTGTGACTTCATAGCCAGAAATGATTCTCAAAAAGTTTTGCAATCTAGGGAGTTTTTAAGTATTGTATTCAAAAGTTTTAAAATTAGTTTGCTAATAATAAAGGTTCGAGTGTTCGTTTTTGGAAGAGATGTGTTTATTTTGGGCATTAATATTTTTAGATTTGTGAGTTCTAGGGTCAAAATCAAGATTAAAATAAATAAAAGGTTTTGTTTGTTTTTTAAAGGATTAGAATGCTGTTTACTTCCCTTTGGAGCTTTGCTTGCTCCCAATGCAAGCCATTAAAATTTAAATAAACATTTGAATGGAACATACATAAAAAACTTTAAGTAGGTAGAATGTGTGGTGTGATTTTTACCCCCTGCCATTTCTGTCAGTTTGGCTCATTCTGTAAAAGTACTGACTTTCATTCTGATTGTGTTCAGTTTTAGTCTAAAGATAGGACTTTCCCTATAATAGTACAGTTTTGTTCCACTAGTCAGACTTGTGCGTGGATAATATGTTTAGAATAAAGTCAAGTCATGTGATAATACTGCATATGTGATTATTGACTGAAGCTTTCTTTCTTACATTTCCTCTAAAGGAAAGGTAATACGTACGTGCTTGAGGAGTTTTTTGTTTTTTCTAATTATATGGAAGAGTAATGCTCTGATGTTAAGGTACACTAGTGTTGAACTTGATAAGGATTTTCTACCAATTTGGGCTTGAATAAGTTAAAACATTGCTTGGAGGATTACTCCTAAAAATGTGATACTGATAATATTTTTAATAGTTGGTGAATATTATAGAAGATATGCCTAAGAACAGTAAGTGACTTCCAGTAATTTGTCATTAAGATATTTTTAACAACTAAGTTTTTAAGACTTAATACGCTCAGACCATTCAGTAATAGACAAGTCTTGGGAACCAAAGCACTATATATATTAAATTACTGACACTTAAGAGATTAATTAAAATAACGTTTGCGGTCAAGTGTTTTGAAGATTTTTCCGTATTTGAATACATGTGTTCTATTTTTAAATGATGCTTTCGAATTTCTCGTTAGAAATTTATTGTTTATTTTGCTGTAAATATCATAGTTATTGTTACATGTTTTAAAATACCTAGTGCTAGAAGGATCTTGAGGACAAGATTAACGTTATAGAAAATCTAACATGTGCAGACCACTCTACCTTGTGCTAAGGGGAGAAGAAGATATTACATCCAAAAGAAAGAAAAAACCATTTTTCTCATGGTGGAATCCAAAGGGAATATGACCTACCAGTTACAAATATGGGTTCTAGTCCTGTAGGATTCTTTGCTGTGTACTATCTGATATCTTGGACAGGCTACTTAGTTTGGGATTAAATTCACTTTTGAGAGACTTGTACATGGGTAATTACAAAAGGTCCCTTATAGGCCCAAATTTTCAGGTCTCTGAATAACTAAATAGATTTTTAATGTAAAGAAGGTAAAGAAATGGATGCAGACTTCAAAATTTTGGAATGTCAACGTTTTTAAAGATTTTTTTTTTTTTTGGTAGGACTTAAATTATAGGCGCAATTTATTGGGGGGAAAAAAACCTAGTGTCCTTTTTTCTTTCATGTTTTAGTGTTCTTCGAAGGTAGGATACTATGGTTTAGTGGCAGTAAGTAGTGATTCTGTAGATAACAGAATGAAAACTTTAATGTGTATGAACAAAGTGAATGCTGCACCTATAAATATTAATACTGAATATTCAGTGGGTTGAGGTAACTAATAAGGTTCTGCTTTTATTTCATATGCTTCATCACCAGCTTTTATTTTCATATGCTTCATCACCAGCTGAATTCCAGTATACCAAGGAATCAAGAGCTAAAAAAATTTTTTTACTGTTCTTTTATTTCTCTGTACATAATTGTTAATGCTTACTGTGGACTTTATACACTTGATCCTTACAACTTTAGTAAAGTGGATACTAGCAATCTCTGTTTCAGCTGAGGAAACTTCAATCTGGTGATGCTGAGTGCTTGCCCAAGGCCAGTTAAACAGTAGTAGATCAGGGATTTCCAGATACCCCCAGAGCATGAACTTTAAACTACCATATTCTACTTCTGCAAGCTTTTGACTAGGGTACATTAAGAGTAAGACCTTAAATTTCAGTTCCCTCTAAGTTAGGCTTAGGGAGTATTTTGTGCTAGAAGATTAAATAATTCCCTGAGAGGGACGACAAAAAGTTGAAGATAGTGCTTGCCTTCAGTATTCTCTGCATGCTTGTTGGGTGGTTAAGGCATTTGTAAAAACATAAATAACCCAGGGCAGTATGTAGTGTTCAGGCTTAAGTGGCAGAGAAGATGAAAGCAGGGAGATTCATTCATGTTCAAGGAGTGATCTGAGCTAGGTCTTGAAGTTCTAGGTAGGTGTGAAAGCACACAATACAAACAGCACTCTTGGGGTGGGGATAGGAACGGTAGGGACCTTGTCTTACTGAACTGGATCCTCCACTTTATTCAGTGCCTTGGCCATGTGGGTTCTCAATAGATAACTTGTTTTAAATTCCAGAGTTAAAAAAGCATGTAAGGATTGGGGAAGTTTAAGAAGTCATTGTAAAATCTACCAATCTATTATTTTTAAATGCCATTTGATACAATCTTAAAATAATTCACTGCATTGTAGAATTTCCTAGCTTGATTATGGTTTATGTCACCAAATATATTTATGTGTTTTGACTATTGGAAGGCATTTGCCCTTGGAAACTGTTTAAAATGCTAATAAAAATCTCGGGCCTGTTACAGAATCATCAGTTTTCAGAGTTGGAAGGGAGCTTAGAGATCCCATAACATAGCTGAAAGTACTGTATGGGCATTTACAATAATGTAACAGGAAAGACTACATTATCTGGACTGCTTGTGCTTGAAGAAAAGTAAGTTTAATCCGAAGAAAAAGATTTGCAGAGATTAAGAAGGTGATTTCTGAGCATTTTCTAAGTTCTTTGTACATTGATGGCATTAAGTTACACGATTTCACTTTTGATTTGGTGGGGAGGGATACAGGTATAGTACTGCTAATGCTCATTATCAGCAATGATTAGGGCTCACTACTGAAAAAGAGGAGAAAGGGACCTCATTGAGGAAACTGAAGAAGAAAGATGACTAAAAATTAGTTTTATTTACGTGAACGATATTAAGACTGTCCCAAGTTAATTCATAACTCTAAGAGAATAAATGAGACAGCAGTGTGGTGTGTACAAGATATATGAAAGATAATTGGTTCACTGGGTGATGCAGTTGGCCCATAGCATTTAGATTTCTGTTGGAAACAAGGGTAAAATTGTGTTTATATATTAAGGGAAGGGTTTTGGAAACCACTCTGTGCAGTACAAAGGATCTATTTCTACCATTATTTTCTTTTTTTAACATCTTGATTGGAGTATAACTGCTTTACAATGGTGTGTTAGTTTCGGCTTTACAACAAAATGAATCAGTTATATATATATACATATGTTACCATATCTATTCCCTCTTGGGTCTCCCTCCCTCCCACCCTCCCTATCCCACCCCTCCAGGTGGTCACAAAGCACCCAGCTGAGCTCCCTGTGCTATGCGGCTGCTTCCCACTAGCTATCTACCTTACGTTTGGTAGTGTATATATGTCCATGCCTCTCCCTCGCTTTGTCACAGCTTACCCTTCCCCCTCCCCAAATCCTCAACTCCATTCTTTAGTAGGTCTGTGTCTTTATTCCTGTCTTACCCCTAGGTTCTTCATGACATTTTTTTTCTTAAATTCCATATATACGTGTTAGCATACGGTATTTGTCTCTCTCTTTCTGACTTACTTCACTCTGTATGACAGACTCTAGGGTCTATCCACCTCATTACAAATAATTCAATTTCGTTTCCTTTTATGGCCGAGTAATATTCCATTGTATATATGTGCCACATCTTCTTTATCCATTCATCCGATGATGAACACTTAGGTTGTTTCCATCTCCGGGCTATTGTAAATAGAGTTGCAATGACCATTTTGGTACATGACTCTTTTTGAATTATGGTTTTCTCAGGGTATATGCCCAGTAGTGGGATTGTTGGGTCATATGGGAGTTCTATTTGTAGTTTTTTAAAGAACCTCCATACTGTTCTCCACAGTGACTGTATCAGTTTACATTCCCACCAACAGTGCAAGAGGGTTCCATTTTCTCCACACCCTCTCCAGCATTTATTGTTTGTAGATTTTTTGATGATGGCCATTCTGACTGGTGTGAGATGATATCTCAATGTAGTTTTGATTTGCATTTCTCTAATGATTAGTGATGTTGAACATTCTTTCATGTGTTTGTTGGCAGTCTATATATCTTCTTTGGAGAAATGTCTATTTAGGTCTTCTGCCCATCTTTGGATTGGGTTGTTTGTTTTTTTGTTATTAAGCTGCATGAGCTGCTTATAAATTTTGGAAATTAATCCTTTGCAGTTGCTTCATTTGCAAATATTTTCTCCCATTCTGAGGGTTGTCTTTTGGTCTTGTTTATGGTTTCCTTTGCTGTGCAAAAGCTTTGAAGTTTCATTAGGTCCCATTTGTTTATTTTTATTTCCATTTCTCTAGGAGGTGGGTCGAAAAGGATCTTGCTGTGATTTATGTCATAGAGTGTCCTGCCTATATTTTCCTCTAAGAGTTTGATAGTTTCTGGCCTTACATTTAGGTCTTTAATCCATTTTGAGCTTATTTTTGTGTATGGTGTTAGGGAGTGATCAAATCTCATACTTTTACGTGTACCTGTCCAGTTTTCCCAGCACCACTTATTGAAGAGGCTGTCCTTTCTCCACTGTACATTCCTGCCTCCTTTATCAAAGATAAGGTGACCATATGTGCATGGGTTTATCTCTGGGCTTTCTATCCTGTTCCATTGATCTATCTTTCTGTTTTTGTGCCAGAACCATACTGTCTTGGTTACTGTAGCTTTGTAGTATAGTCTGAAGTCAGGGAGCCTGATTCCTGCAACTCCATTTTTTGTTCTCAAGATTGCTTTGGCTATTCGGGGTCTTTTGTGTTTCCATTCAAATTGTGAAATTTTTTGTTCTAGTTCTGTGAAAAATGCCAGTGGTAGTTTGATAGGGATTGCATTGAATCTGTAGATTGCTTTGGGTAGTTGAGTCATTTTCACAATGTTGATTCTTCCAATCCAAGAACATGGTATATCTCTCCATCTATTTGTATCATCTTTAATTTCTTTCATCAGTGTCTTATAATTTTCTGCATACAGGTCTTTTGTCTCCTTAGGTAGGTTTATTCCTAGATATTTTATTCTTTTTGTTGCAGTGGTAAATGGGAGTGTTTTCTTGATTTCACTTTCAGATTTTTCAGCCTTAGTGTATAGGAATGCCAGAGATTTCTGTGCATTAATTTTGTATCCTGCTACTTTGCCAAATTCATTGATTAGCTCTAGTAGTTTTCTGGTAGCATCTTTAGGATTCTCTTTGTATAGTATCATGTCATCTGCAAACAGTGACACCTTTACTTCTTTTCTGATTTGGATTCCTTTTATTTCCTTTTCTTCTCTGATTGCTGTGGCTAAAACTTCCAAGACTATGTTGAATAAGAGTGGTGAGAGTGGGCAATTTTGTCTTGTTCCTGATCTTAGTGGAAACGGTTTCAGTTTTTCACCATTGAGGACGATGTTGGCTGTGGGTTTGTCATATATGGCCTTTATTATGTTGAGGAAAGTTCCCTCTATGCCTACTTTCTGCAGGGTTTTTTTTTTATCATAAATGGGTGTTGAATTTTGTCGAAAGCTTTCTCTGCATCTTTTGAGATGATCATATGGTTTTTCTCCTTCAGTTTGTTAATATGGTGTATCACGTTGATTGATTTGCGTATATTGAAGAATCCTTGCATTCCTGGAATAAACCCCACTTGATCATGGTGTATGATCCGTTTAATGTGATGTTGGATTCTGTTTGCTAGTATTTTGTTGAGGATTTTTGCATCTGTGTTCATCAGTGATATTGCCCTGTAGTTTTCTTTGTTTGTGACATCCTTGTCTGGTTTTTTTTATCAGGGTGATGGTGGCCTGGTAGAATGAGTTTGGGAGTGTTCCTCCCTCTGCTATATTTTGGAGGAGTTTGAGAAGGATAGGTGTTAGCTCTTCTCTAAATGTTTGATAGAATTCCCCTGTGAAGCCATGTGGTCCTGGGCTTTTGTTTGTTGGAAGATTTTTAATCACAGTTTCAATTTCAGTGCTTGTGATTGGTCTGTTCCTATTTTCTATTTCTTCCTGGTTCAGTCTTGGCAGGTTTTGCATTTCTAAGAATTTGTCCATTTCTTCCAGGTTGTCCATTTTATTGGCATAGAGTTGCTTGTAGTAATCTCTCATGATCTTTTGTATTTCTGCAGTGTCAGTTGTTACTTCTCCTTTTTCATTTCTAATTCTGTTGATTTGAGTCGTCTCCTTTATTTTCTTGATGAGTCTGGCTAATGGTTTATCAATTTTGTTTATCTTCTCAAAGAACCAGCTTTTAGTTTTATTGGTCTTTGCTATCGTTTTCTTCATTTCTTTTTCATTTATTTCTGATTTGACTTTTATGATTTCTTTCCTTCTGCTAACTTTGGGTTTTTTTTGTTCTTCTTTCTCCAATTGCTTTAGGTGCAAGGTTAGGTTGTTTATTCAAGATGTTTCCTGTTTCTTAAGGTAGGATTGTATTGCTATAAACTTCCCTCTTAGAACTGCTTTTGCTGCATCCCATAGATTTTGAGTCGTCATGTCTCCACTGTCATTTGTTTCTAGGTATTTTTTGATTTCCTCTTTGATTTTTTCGGTGATCACTTCGTTATTAAGTAGTGTATTGTTTAGCCTCCATGTGTTTGTATTTTTTACAGATCTTTTCCTGTAATTGATATCTAGTCTCATAGCATTGTGGTCGGAAAAGATACTTGATACAATTTCAGTTTTCTTAAATATACCAAGGCTTGATTTGTGACCCAAGACGTGATCTATCCTGGAGAATGTTCCATGAGCACTAGAGAAAAATGTGTATTCTGTTGTTTGTGGATGGAATGTCCTATAAATATCAATTAAGTTCATCTTGTTCAGTGTATCATTTAAAGCTTGTATTTCCTTATTTATTTTCATTTTGGATGATCTGTCTATTGGTGAAAGTGGGGTGTTAAAGTCCCCTACTATGAATGTGTTACTGTCCATTTCCCCTTTTATGACTGTTAATATTTGCCTTATGTATTGAGGTGCTCCTATGTTGGGTGCATAAATATTTACAATTGTTCTATCTTCTTCTTGGATCGATCCCTTGATCATTATGTAGTGTCCTTCTTTGTCTCTTCTAATAGTCTTTATTTTAAATTCTATTTTGTCTGATAAGAGAATTACTACTCCAGCTTTCTTTTGGTTTCCATTTGCATGAAATATCTTTTTCCATCCCCTTACTTTCAGTCTGTATGTGTCTCTAGGTCTGAAGTGGGTCTCTTGTAGACAGCAAATATATGGGTCTTGTTTAGTATCCATTCAGCCAATCTGTGTCTTTTGGTGGGAGCATTTAGTCCATTTACATTTAAGGTAATTATTGATATGTATGTTCCTATTCCCATTTTCTTAATTGTTTTGGGTTCGTTATTGTAGGTCTTTTCCTTCTCTTGTGTTTCTTGCCTAGAGAAGTTCCTTTAGCAGTTGTTGTAGAGCTGGTTTGGTGGTGCTGAACTCTCTCAGCTTTTGCTTGTCTGTAAAGGTTTTAATTTCTCCATCAAATCTGAATGAGATCCTTGCTGGGTAGAGTAATCTTGGTTGCAGGTTTTTCTCCTTCATCACTTTAAATATGTCCTGCCAGTCCCTTCTGGCTTGCAGAGTTTCTGCTGAAAGATCAGCTGTTAACCTTATGGGGATTCCCTTGTGTGTTATTTTTCCCTTGCTGCTTTTAATATGTTTTCTTTGTATTTAATTTTTGACAGTTTGATTAATATGTGTCTTGGCGTATTTCTCCTTGGGTTTATCCTGTATGGGACTCTCTGTGCTTCCTGGACTTGATTAACTATTTCCTTTCCCATATTAGGGAAGTTTTCAACTATAATCTCTTCAAATATTTTCTCAGTTCCTTTCTTTTTCTCTTCTTCTTCTGGAACCCCTGTAATTCAAATGGTGCGTTTAATGTTGTCCCATAGGTCTCTGAGACTGTCCTCAGTTCTTTTCATTCTTTTTTCTTTATTCTGCTCTGCAGTAGTTATTTCCACTATTTTATCTTCCAGGTCACTTACCCATTCTTCTGCTTCAGTTATTCTGCTATTGATCCCATCTAGAGTATTTTTCATTTCATTTATTGTGTTGTTCATCGTTGTTTGTTTCATCTTTAGTTCTTCTAGGTCCTTATTAAATGTTTCTTGCATTTTGTCTATTCTATTTCCAAGATTTTGGATCATCTATGCTATCATTCTGAATTCTTTTTCAGGTAGACTGCCTATTTCCTATTCATTTGTTAGGTCTGGCGGTTTTTTATCTTGCTCCTTCATCTGCTGTGTGTTTTTCTGTGTTCTCATTTTGCTTATCTTACTGTGTTTGGGATCTCCTTTTTGCAGGCTGCAGGTTCGTAGTTCCCGTTGTTTTTGGTGTCTGTCCCCAGTGGCTAAGGTTGGTTCAGTGGGTTGTGTAGGCTTCCTGTTGGAGGGGACTAGTGCCTGTGTTCTGGTGGATACGGCTGGATCTTGTCCTTCTGGTGGGCAGGTCCACCTCTGGTGGTGTGTTTTGGGGTGTCTTTGAACTTATTGTGATTTTAGCCAGCCTCTCTGCTAATGGGTGGGGTTGTGTTCCTGTCTTGCTAGTTGTTTGGCATAGGATGTCCAGCACTGTAGCTTGCTGGTCGTTGAGTGAAGCTGCATGCTGGTGTTGAGATGGAGATCTCTGGGAGATTTTCGCCGTTTGATATTATGTGGAGCTGGGAGGTCTCTTGTGGACCCTTGTCCTGAAGTTGGCTCTCCCACCTCAGAGGCACAGCATTGACTCCTGGCTGCAGCACCAAGAGCCTTTCATCCACACGGCTCAGAATAAAAGGGAGAAAAAGTAGAAAGAAAGAATTAGTAGAAGAAAGAAAAAAAGGAAAGAAAGAAAGAAAGGAAGGAAGGAAGAAAGGAGGGAGGGAGGGAGGAGGGAAGGAAGGAAAAAAAGAAAGAAGGAAGATAAAGTAAAATAAAATAAAGTAAGATAAAATATAATAAAGTTATTAAAAAAATAATTATTAAGAGAAAAAACAAAACAAAACCGGACGGCTAGAGCCCTAGGACAAATGGTGGAAGCAAAGCTATACAGACAAAATCTCACATAGAAGCATACACATACTCACAAAAAGAGGGAAAGGGGAAAAAAATCATAAATCTTGCTCTCAAAGTCCACCTCCTCAATTTGTGATGATTCGTTGTCTAAAGGAGGGAAGGAAGGAAAGAAAGAACGAAGATAAAGTAAAATAAAATAAAGTTATTAAAATAAAAAGTAATTATTCAGAAAAAAATTTTTCAAAATACGGATGGATAGAACCCTAGGACAAATGGTGGAAGCAAAGCTATACAGACAAAATCTCAGAAGCATACACATACACACTCACAAAAAAAAAGAAAAGGGGAAAAATCATAAATCTTGCTCTCAAAGTCCACTTCCTTAATTTGGTATGATTCGTTGTCTATTCATGTATTCCACAGATGCAGTGTTCATCAAATTGATTGTGGAGCTTTAATCCACTGCTTCTGAGGCTGCTGGGAGAGATTTCCCTTTCTCTTCTTTGTTCTCACAGCTCCCAGGGGCTCAGCTTTGGATTTGGCCCCGCCTCTGCATGTAGGTCGCTGGAGGGCATCTGTTTTTCACTCAGACAGGATGGGGTTAATGGAGCAGCTGATTCCAGGGCTCTGGCTCACTCAGGCCGGGGGGGGGGGGG